>NC_056726.1:835369844-835717344 GCF_019279795.1 Protopterus annectens | reverse complement strand
TTTCTCTGGCTTTGTGCAGCTCTTGCAGTAACAGATTGCTGCATTATGACAGTTTGTGGGACTCCTACCATATGAGTAACTTACATGCAAAAGTTGTAGAGGATGCCAGCTTCAAAGCATCAACATCATCACCCATGCTAATGTCCTTAGCCCAGTGAGCCACACCAGCTGCCAGAAAGAGAGGTTCCTCATACTGTCAATAGCATACAGACATACACTGACCCCTGCATTTTGTGGGAAATACAATCTGTGGTCAGGTTGTATGTCACAGCCCTGGAAATGTGTGGTCTGTTGATATATCCTTGCAAACATACTCTGTTACTGCACTTGTATGGGAACACAGATGTGTTGGGGGTAGGGGACTCTGGCATTGACAGTCATGTATCTGTCCTATGACCCCACTGTTTGGCATTTCCCTTGCATAATGCAGTGGGGTTTCGAGCCATGTGGCCTAATGAATATTATGGGGCACTCAGTATTGGACAGAGTATCTGTTGTCCCAAGTGGCTGTTAGATCTCTGTAAGTTGCCCAGTAGTCCACTCTATTCCTTTGCATACATCATGTAGGTCCATACATATGCTTCCATAGTCTAGTACACTGTACATGTGTTGCATAGGAGATTGATATATTCATAGATTAGTACTAAGCTAACTGCCCTTGCGAGACATTTTAAGCGTAGCCAATTATCCCTTGTGAGACTCAAACCCTGCACCTTGTGTTTGTAAGGCAAACACCTTAACCATTAGGCCACCCTCCCAAAGAGTCAAACCTTGTACCTTATATCTTTAAGGTAAACACCTTGACCATTATGCCAACCCATCACACAGATTGACTTACCTTGCAAATGCAGTGGTTGAGAGACCTGTGTTTCAGGGCTGACTCTGTCTGATGTACGCAGTACACAGCCAATACTTGGTTAGGTACAGGTTGTGTGGGTTGCCTGGCATCAATTTTAATATATGTATGTGAGCTGGAGTGAGGTGTCAGTCCCTAGGGCCCTAGGTTGTCAGTGTGTGTGCTATGCAATGTCTCTTGGCCAAGGCCCAGTAAGGCCAGGGCATACTGGGCACACCTACTTCTGCTTACGGGGAGAACCTCATAGGGTTCCTCCTCTGAGTCTCACTGTGGGTGTGGCTGTGGGGACCTAGGCACTGGTGGGGGGCTGTGTATCCCTTCCCTTTGCTGACCATGCGACAGCTGTTTCCGCAGGATCATATTGTGTAGCACGGCACACACATTGAACATCTGTACACATGTGGCTGGAGGGAACTGCAGAGCTCCACCAGATATATCAAAGTACCAGAACCCTGTCTTGAGCAGCTCAAACACATGTGCTATGATGTTCCTGGTTTGTGAGTGTACCTCATAATGGCATTCTTTGATAGGGGCGTGTGTGCATTTGTGATGGGTGTCTTCATCTACAGTTCCAGTGTGTAGACAGCATCCCGCCATATGGGATGTCCCCCTCTAGCAAACATCTGGTACAGCTGTGATGTGTGCTAGATATGGGAGTAATGATAACTGCCAGGCCTACTGGCACACACTTTCAAGATAAAGCTCTGGCCATTGCACATGACCTGCCAGTTGATGGAATGATACCCCTTGTGGTTGATGTAGACTCTACCCTCTTCACTGGGCGGTGCTTTGATGTGTACATGACTGTAGTCTGTCGCACCCAATACCTCAGGGTAGTGTGCTACATGATAGAAGAGTCACATACTGCTAGCCCTCTCCTCAGGGGTGGGGTAAATAAATGTGGTCACTGTCATGTGTTAGCATGGCATCCAAGAACTGGTGGTGTACCCTGAATGCTGATGCCTGTGAAACCCCCTGCCATCATGTCCCCAGTTGGTCTTTGGAAAGTACCTGTATCTAGTATTCTAAGGGCTAAACATACCTTTGTTTCCACTGGGAAGGGTTGCTCTCTGTTGGCTCTGGGTCTGAGTTGAGAGCGGCAGAGCTCAGTGAGTTCTTGTAGTATGCCCTGTCCACTCTGTAGTGTTCTACAATCTCCAGCTCATGTAGCTCTGGGTCTGAGTTGAGAGCGGCAGAGCTCAATGAGTTCTTGTAGTATGCCCTGTCCACTCTGTAGTGTTCTACAATCTCCAGCTCATGTAGCTCCTGGAAGGTTACCCTGGGCCTGAACACTCTTCTCCTTCTCAGTGTAGGCCTGTTGTCAGCAGCAGCATCAGCACTGACCTCAGCATCTAGGACATACAGATGTAGCAGAGCAGCAGCAGCCCCTAACATTGCTTTAGTTAAAAATCCCATGCTTGTACTCCACTGGTGCAGAGTATTGGGGTGAAATCAGATTGTAGGGTGTATGCAACTTTTATAGTGGTCTGCTGTAGGTGCAGCCTGTGTGATTGGCTACTTATCATGCATTCCACCTGCCCTGCCAGATACTTCATTAAGTGTTTTAATGGCCCAGTTTAAGTGGTATAGGGGTCATCTGTAATTAATATATGACTGGTTTTCCCAGTCAATTTTATTTTTATTAACAGCCTTCCCTGCTAAGCAGTGTGGAATGGTTTACAAACCCATGCTGCAGGTATAAACAATGCTCAGTACTCAATGGACACACCACCGTGGACAGGCACACTCAGCACAGCTGCATGCCACGCAAACACTCTCAAACCTGCTGAAACACACACCTCAAGGGTAAACACAGCTTAGGAGGCTGGACACACCCCCTGTTCAGCTATGCAAATGGGCACTGCTGAGCTCCAATGCTCTTAAAGGGATGCAGGCACTCCCCCCTTTGATGTCAGCTACCTCTCCTATGGACACCAACACAGTTCTGGGCCTACACGGATTTGATCTGTGGGCATGGATACCTATTTTTGCTATTCAGTATACCCAGCTCATTTGCATAGAGATCCATGCACAAACCCTGGAAACTGCACTATTGCAGGCCCTGCCTCCTTAGCAACCATGGCAGTCTACCATTGTACATACTACATGCAAGGTCCTATAATGTATTATTGTCTCATATGTAATTTTCTTTGTTTTTACAATTTTTAATTTTTTTTGCATAACTGCATATTTGTTCACCATGGCACTCCATGCAAACATAACCTGGGTATTAAAAAAATTAATTTATTTTACATTAATTTCCATTATGTTTTGGGCATACAGAGCATAGTTTTGCACATATCTGTGTCTGCTATGGTATTTCTGTCCTAACTGGACTTTTACAACCCCTGTTCTCTGTTTTACATTGTGTACATGGAATTTTTCCATGTAGACTTCGGACACTAACATGGGGTCTGCAGGACTGCCTATCTGCTTGCTGGATCACTCCAACACCCTCATTTGCATGCAAATCGCCTGCTTATGAGGTGACTCGCATGCCTCGGACACTTTCGTGTTTTCACACTCATGCATACCCCTCAGCACTGTTTACTGGATTGCACATCTGCTTTCTTCCAATTAAGCACCGTGCCACTATGCTTACACACAAAAAAGTCTGTGTAGACTTTATTAAATTCCCCTAAAACCTTTTGCAGCAACTGTTTGATTAAGATGTGTAAAATAAATTGAGGTAGCATTGCTAATATATCAGCAATATTTACAACTGCTGCAAGAAAATGTTGCTATTTTTCTGCTTAACATTCTCATTTCTTTAACTACGTCAACTTCAAGAAGCTGTTTAAGATTTCTTTTGTTTATACACGAATTGGGGGACTGCTCTTTTAATTTTTAGTAATTCAGAATTATCTAAAATAATTGTCCAATTGACTGAAATAGTTTTCATAATATTTTTACTATCTAAACTGATCGGCACTGGGAAAGCACAAAGTTATTGCTGAACTCAGAAAAAAACACTCTATTACAATGTTTGGTCTCAAAAAACATTCATTTAATTAAAATTGGTGGAAATTTGGACCAACAACTATTTACTACCTTTTTGCTAATGGCGTTTAACCATTCAACTGGATAGCCCCTTTTGACAAACAAATCAGTAATGTTACACATTTCATGAAAAAAACTTGTCGTCATCGCTAGTAATCCTACTAGCTCTTATAATTTGACCTCAAAAGATGTTTATCTTCATGAATCCAGGATGATGGCTTTCAAAGTGCAAGTAATTGTTTGTAAAAGTGTCTTTCCTATGTATTGAACTATCAAAAGTTTGATGTTGTATATCCAGATTAAGATCTAAAAAACTCACTTTAGCTCCTTTTTCTCCCTGGATAAATTTTAGCCAAGGAATACTAAGGTTAAGATCTTGCAGAAATTGTTCAAACAAATCTTCACTTGCACCCCAAATAAAAAAGAGGTAGTCTATGTATCTTTTATAGAACTTCACATATTTAAATAGTGGTATATCAACTAAAATTGTGTTTTGCCACCAACACATCATGGTATTCATAAAAGATGGGGCTACTTTGGCCCCCATTGCCACCCCTGTTTTCTGTTGATAAATACATTCATCAAAGGTGAAAAAATTATTACATAATATAATTTCTAGTAACGTACTAATAACATTGATAGTAACATTGTCTAGATGGCAAAACTTGTTAAGATAAAGTTTCACAAATTCCAGGCCATCTTCTTGGTCAGTGCTAGTATATAATGGTACCACATCAAAAGTACCAAAAATTGTTTCTTCTCCATCAAACTTATATTCCCTCAGACAGTTCAAAAAGGTCCATGAAAGTTTCAAATAATAATCACTTTTTTTGAGCTATAGGGTTTAATATATTATTAAGATAATGGGAAATAGTGGTAATTTTATGTCTTGGGGAAGACACAATAGGCCTAAATGGTGGACAGCTGGATTTTTTTATGAATTTTGAGTATTCCAAAAATCCTCCCCAATTCAGGTTGTTCTACCATTCAACAATCAAAAAACAAAAACTTGGTACTCACTTGTTCAGTAGAGGATTACTCAAGTAATAAGATGAGCAGGTTGTCCCTTGCAACAGTCTACATCTTATCACATGGGTCCTAGGTGCTCTGAACCAAGACAGAGCTATAATCCCTCTATATGTCCTGGCTCTGGCTGGAACCTCTTCCCAGTGGGGCAACTGGTATACCTCCCTTCGCAGGTGTCCAGGAGGCAATCTCACAAGATTCCAACATATAACCACTGATCCAGCTCAACCTGAGAGAGCAGTACCTGTACTCTGAGATGTTCCTGGGTTCCTGAGCTCCTCATTCTGTAATGGAAAGTGGCTCCAACTATCCTAAAAAGATTCCTCATTTCTAGTCACTGCATTCATTTTTGCATCTTTTTAGCTACTACCAAAAGCTCCTGACTTTAGGAGAGGATGTGGACAAAAACTGACACTCTTGCTATTGATGAATGCAGAGTTCTTTTCATGACTAGGTGCTGGACACTACTGCAACAATCCTCAATTTCTCTTCAATATCAGCATATTCTACTTGCTTTCTCCCCATCCTCTTCTCCCCAATTGTTTATGAGTTGTTCACAGGCTTAGGGTTTTGTGGTAGGGCTTTTCATAGGAAACACGTTTAGGAGGGTTAAATGCATTCCCTCTAATTTTTATGTATAGACCAAATATTAACCTGGAGAGAGAGATGACAGTTCTTGATTGCTTGCAATATTGCTGTTTATGTTTATTACTTGTGCAGGAGTTGCATTGCTATGACAATTCCTTGTATAAATATTTTTTTCTTCTAGATATTAGTACTTAGTAGCTTGTGGTAATTCTAAGGTAGGTTGCTATGTTTGCCTTTGATCATAATTAATGTTCATGTTTCTTAAAACATTTTTTCTATCGGGGTAGGAGAATTACTTGGCTTTATAGCTTGCAGATTTTATTGATACCAATAATGCTTTCTAATGCAGTAGAAAAACTTAGTCTTGTGCAGTTTGCCTATTTCAATTCCAGTATTCAGGAGGATTTCCCTGTACCCTTCACTTATCCTTTTTGGCTACCCTGGCCCAGTGATTTTACCTTGTTAATGTAGCTATTAATGTTGTTAACCTTCTACCCCACACAATATGTTTGCATTACTTACAACTCTAATCGATTCTCTCAGGTCCTCACTTCCTTTTCTTGTTATTCCTGCTTTATAAATAATTGTAACTGTTGTCTTCTATAACTAAGAGTTTACACATGGTTCAGTGGCCTTCACCATTTAAACAGATTTTCAGCATTCTCCCAAAGGGAAATGGGGCAGAGATTACTGTTTTGACATGAAGTGTTAAAGAGGCCTCTACTATTGCCAACGCCCATGCAGTTTTGAACACTATTAAAATAAATTAAAAGGAAACACAAATCTAACAGTTTTGTGAAATGGAGGAGAACCTGTCTTTTCTCCAGTGCCCCCTCCACAAAATCATAATCCATCATTCTTTAAGCTAGTCAGTAAGCAGTACTCCAAAGGATAGTGAAGGTGAATTGATTGTAACCCCTATCTCTGCTACTGAAGGACCTATCACTTTGGTTAATTGTTATTGCCCTAGTGAGGATGATACTGAGCCTCTGGGGAACCTTATGCAGGTAATGAAGGTAGTGCACCAACTTTCAAATTTTCTTTTTATTGGAGGACAATTTTAATGCATTTATCAATCCTCAGTTAGATAGAAGCCCAGCAAGTGAAATTAGACTACCAAAGATCACTAAATAAATCAAATAGTTTATGGAGAACATGGGTCTTATGGATACATGGAAGACTTTATATCATGACATCACTGACTATGTACAGTCTGCCTTGGGCAATGATGTAACTAGTCAACTTGACTTGTGGAACATTAACAGACTTTATTTTTGCAATATTAAAGTGGATGTAACATTCCCGGGGACCCTTTCTGACCATGCTATGCTTACCTTTATGGTTCACTATAACCAGACATAACCTCCTTTTTGACAATGAAAACCTTATCACTGAAGCAGAGACATAAAGCATCTTTTTGGGGTTACATTAACTTAACTAATGCTGATGTTTTCATCACCTGGGAGTTATTTAAAGGTGAATACATGGAGAATACTAACATAATTTGAAACTCTGAAAAGGGTTCATGGAATATCAGACTTGAAACTTTGCAACATAAAATATAAAGATTTGAAGTACAATTCAAAACAAAGGGGTATAAATTTAAGTGCCTGTTGGAGGAAATTAAACATCTTAAAATTGTGTTAAAAAAAATTCAGTTTCAAAAATATCCATGACAAGTTGGAGAAATATAAGGTGTTAAGTTGTCTATCTTGCCTTTGTTTATTGCTTGCTGGGATTGGAGCCGACCCTGGGCTCCGACTCGGCCACCTTCTATAGCTCGAGAGCTGTTTACTGGCTCGAGGCTACCCCTATATCCCATGATGCCTAGTGCTAGCTACCCAGATCTCGTTTGCCGCTTCAGCTGCGAGGTTCGTTCTTACTGGCTCAGGCTCTTGTAAGTTAGTTTAATACTTTTTCTAGCGATTTAGGGGTTATTTTTTGATAGTTTAGTCTTTCGACATTATCTTTAATTAGCTTGTTGTAGTTTTAGTGTTATTCTTTTTTCCCTTAGAACTCATTTAAGTTAGAGAGTTCTTCCCCTCCCCCCTTCCCCTTTCCTATCTCTACTTATTGTAGCATTTTATATTTAGTTTTAGTCTTCTCTTTTACTTCATAGGTAGCCGTTTAAGTTAGACGCTTCCTATTAAAAAACAAACAAAAAAAAAAAAACTTCTTGACTGTAGTTATTGTGTTTTTGGTGGATTAGTGTTTGTAGTTTTTTGTTGTTGGGCCTTTGGCCAAAGACTTTCTGTGTAGGACTAGATATGTCTAAAGAATCCAAAGTGTCTGGATTCAAGAAGTGTGACTCATGCTGTCAGAAAATGTCTCTGACAGATGGGCACACTTCTTGCGTCTATTGCTTAGGCGCAGTGCACCTGCAGGACTCTTGTTCTGTATGCAATGCATTCAGCCCAAGGGTTCTGCAGGAGCGCAAAAATAAGCTGATATTAAGGGGTCTCCTTAAGCCCCAGGATTCATCAGCCAAGGCACAGCTGGTGAAATCTCCTAAACCGACCAAATCGTCGGCTCCCAGCTCATTTACCGACTACCTCGGTTCCGGCTGGAACCGAGGAGGCTGCTTCCCAGTCGGCTCCACCAGCATCTTCGGAGCTGTCTCGGACCCCCAAGAGACCAAGGTCCCCATCTCTAGAGTTGATACATTTGGCCCCTCGGTCTCCCCTGTTGCAGAGTGACCGCAGTCACAGATCCTCCCACTCCTCTTGGTCCTCTAGACTCTCGGACCACAATGTGGAGAGAGTGGTCAGTAGGTTGTTGAAGTTGCAGGCACTGGCCAAAATGTTATCCAGCCCTCCTCAACAGGTGTCGGCTCCACCCGCTTCCATTGATGTTCCCCTTCTGACTCCTCTGAGCTCACAGCCAGAGTTTGTTGGGGTTCGAATCGTGGATCCATCGGCACCTATAACTATTTCACCTTTGGTTCCATCATCGGCTCCGATCCCCTCAATGGTGCCTTCTTTTGAGGGATCTGGGCGCCGAGACTCCCTCATCAGCTCCATGGGGGCGAGTGGCATCGGACCCTTGTCCGACCCCATTCTCCCTCTTGGAGCTTTGGCGCAGGTGAGCTCGGCTCCTACATCGGCCTTGGAGCCGTCCCCCCTCGGTGCGGAGAAGGATTCCAGTTTCCTTGGAGCCGGAGCCTTCTTTGTGTCATGGCAGGGATGCCTTCGATGTCATAAGGAGTGTACTGGCCCCTGAGTCAGCACCACATTCCACCCCACTGACTCCATCCCCTGTAGTGCCTACGTCAACCGCTGTCCCTCCTCCAGACCCCAAGCGTGGGAAACCAATGCTCCAGAGCACCCCATTGGGTGTGTCCTCTTCTTCCGAGGCCTCCCCTGATCATTCAGAGGAGGCCCCTCGGAAGAGGAAGTGCAAGAGGAAGCACATTGACTCCCCTGGGTCTGTCACTTCAGATATGGATTTGGATGAATCGGAAGGGTCCCAGAGATCCCCCTCTGAAGATGTTTCCTTTTCAGACATCCTAGAAATGCTTAGGCATAGGGGGAACTGGACTGCCCTAGCCCCTACTGAGGATGAATCCATATTCCTGGATGCGTTTGGTTCCCACCCATCCACCTCCTGGGTGTCTCCACCCTTTGATCCACTAATGTCTGTGGTGGCTCGAAGGGCTTGGTCAGCCCCGGATACAGTGGAACCAACCCCGAGGAGGCCCGACAAGTTTATCACTGCACTCCCTGACAAACAGTTCCTTACCAAGGGTGTTCCCATGGATGCCATGGTAGTAGCAGCAGCCACTAAAAAGGAATTAGCGGAAACTTCTTCCTCTGTCCATCCTCCTAACAAGAAGTCCAGGACTATGGACAGATATGGAAAGTGAATGTTTGCTTCAGCGACCTTTTCCATGAGGTCACTGAATTACTTATGCCATTTTACCAGGCTTCAGAGGGATCTCCTAAAAGAGCTTGGCGATAAACTCCAGGATCCATCAGTTGAAGGGGTTCAAGCTAAAGTAGCTTCTCAGCTAGGGACCCTTAATTCAGTGGTTAACTCCTCCATGAGGCTCATTTCCTATGCAGCCGATGGTGCAAGTAGAGCTGCAGGCACAGGCGTGGCCTTTAGGAGACATGCATGGATGTGGCTGTGTAATTTTGCGGAGCCCTTTAGAGCATTATTCACCAACACCCCCTTTGATGGTTCATTTCTCTTTGGAACACAGGTGAAGGACACTCTCACTAGGTGTGAACAGGAAGGCAAGACTCTCTCCGCCGTGGGAGTCTGTTTTTCCACTCCTTCCAGACCATATCCCAAAGGTCAGAAGAGTGGAAAAATGTGGTTTCGGAAATCCCAGGGAGCCTCACCTGATACACGTAGTGACTTTTCCTCCAGGGGCAGAGGAGGAAATAACAGCAACAGATGCCGCCCTCGAGGCAGAGGGGGTCCGCAGAACCAGGGCAGCAGACAATCTTGCTCTGACAAGCCCTTCCAGCATCCCTGAAGGATTGCCCGACTGCCCGCCTCTGGAGGCAGTCGGGGGAAGGCTTTCACTGTACCCAAAAGCCTGGCAAGACATTACGCGAGACAAATGGGTACACTCAATCATATCTGGAGGCCATGTAATTCCCTTCTTCCAATCTCCCCTATTGTCAAGCAAATCCCCCCCAGATGTTCCACCCAGTCTGTGGGCCCAAGCAGTCATAGAAATTTCAAGACTGCTAGAAAAAAGAGTCATCCAGGAAGTCCCGGCAGACCAACTCAGATCCGGAACTTACTCAAGCTCCTTTTTGGTACCAAAAAAGATAGGGGACTGGAGACCAATTTTGGATCTCAGCAGACTAAACAAGTCTGTTCAAAGAACAAGGTTTCAGATGGTCATGCTTCAGTCCATTCTACCCTTTTTGGGTTAGGACAATTGGATGTGCTCAATAGATCTCCAGGATGCGCACTATCACATCAAGATGTACAGGTGCTCCAGGAGATTCCTTCGCTTCCAGCTGGGAGCCAGTCATTATCAGTTCAGAGCTTGGCCCTTTGGTCTCACCACAGCCTCAGGGTGTTCACCAAATGTATGGCAGCGGTCATGGCTCACCTGAGACGTCAAGGATTCCAGGTGTTTCCATATCTAGATGACTGGCTCCTTACTGCTACTACCAGATATCAACGTCTTCAAGCCAGGGACTATACAATCGCAATCTGTGCCCAATTAGGCATTACCATAAATTTTGAAAAATCTCCCTTGTTGTCCTGTCAATCTATTACCTATATAGGAGTAGATCTAGATACAAAAAGTATGTCCGCAAGACTACCGCCGGACAGGGTGGCCACGATTCGGCAGCAAGTTCCTATCCTCATGCAATGCAAAAAGGTACAAGTCTGGTTGGTCCTTCAAACTCTGGGTTCTATGGCAGCGGCAATTCTTCTGATACCTCTAGCCCGCTTTCACATGAGAATCCTTCAGTGGCTCCTCTTTACACAGTGGTCCTTTCAACAACTCCCCATGTCTCACATGATCATGATTACAGAAACTTGCAAAATACACCTTTCCTGGTGGATGGTCTCCCCGCTAGTGTCTCAGGGCAGACCATTCATCCAACCCCCTTCGGTTGCCACAGTGACCATGGACGCCTCACTGATGGGGTGGGGGGGCATTATCAGGGCAGGACAGTCCAAGGCATATGGCAACCTCACGAGTACCATCTGCACATAAACGTCTTGGAGATGAGAGCCGTGCTACTAGCGTTGCAAGCACTTCAGGACTCTCTCCCTCCTGGGACCATTGCAATTCAGACGGACAACATGTCAGTAGTGTGGTACATCAACAAGCAGGGCGGAACCAGGTCCTACCCCCTATGTTAAGAAGCACTCAGACTCTGGCAGTGGGCGATTTCCTCCCAATGATTTCTGATTGCAACGCACATCCCTGGGAAGTCCAACATCATAGCGAACGGGCTCAGCAGAGCTATTCTCATGCCTCACGAGTGGTCTCTGAATCAGGTAGTTGCGGATCTCATCTTCCACAAATGGGGATAGCCTTGCTGCGATCTGTTTGAAACCCCCTTCAACACCAAATGCAGCAACTATTTCTCCCTTCTACTGCTTCCCAGTCATCCTCCCAGAGATGCTCTAGTCCACGATTGGCCTCAGGGACTTCTTTATGCCTTCCTGCCTTTTCCTCTTATACCCAAACTCATACAGAAAGCGATATTGTTGGGTTGCAAAATGATCCTCATTGCTCCTTACTGGCCACGACAGATTTGGTTTCCATTTCTGCACCGTTATTTCCTTGAGCAGCCCTGGACCCTGGATCCTATTCCAGACCTGCTGATTCATCAATCAGGAGAGCTGCATCGATCCCTCCAGACACTCCAGCTCACAGCTTGGTTGATCCAATTTCAACCCTAGCCAGGCTTCCCAGCATTTCCCCGGCTGTGCGTGAAATTATTGTATCCTCTCACAAATCGGCTACTAGGAAGACATATGCTAGCAAATGGAAACGTTTCTCTTATTGGGCAGAGGCTAGGAACATAGATCCCTTTTCAGCCCCAGTTCACGATATCTTGGAATTCCTAACTGAGATTTTTTACTCTGGGTCCACTTCTGCCACAATCAGGGTTCAACTAGCGGCCATATCTAACTATCATGTTGGCTTTTCTAATCTAAATATCATGTCTCATAAGTTGTGTAAAGCCTTTCTTAGAGGGACTACTCTCCTTAGGCCCCCAGTGAGAGATCCCCCTCCTCCTTGGGACCTTAATTTGGTACTAACCTCCTTGATTATGCCCCCTTTTGAACTGGCAGCTTCCTGCTCCCTTAACTTTCTATCTTGGAAAACTCTCTTTCTGGTAGCTATTACCTCAGCCAGATGTGTATCGGAACTTCAAGCACTAAGCGTTCATTCTCCATACTTAGTCTTACACAAGGATAGGGTAGCGCTGAGAACTAATCCATCCTTCCTTCCTAAAGTGTGCTCAGAAAATAATCTAAACCAATCCATAGACCTTCCAGTATTCTTCCCTAACTACACCAACAAGGCAGAATACAAGTTACACCTTTTGGATGTTCATAGACAACTGCGTTTTTACCTGCATATAACGAAGGATATAAGGAAGTCGGACCAGCTCTTCCTTTCTTATGCTAGGGGCAAATAAGGTCTCCCAGTTTCCAAAGTGACCCTGTCCAGGTGGTTGTCTCACATTATCACCTTTATTTATCAACTAAGAAACAAAGAATTGTCTGCCAAACCGAAAGGCCATTCTACTAGGGCTTTGGCCACTTCTGTAGCATTCCAGTCTAGGTTGCCCATGGACTCTATTTGTGCTGCGGCCACATGGGCAAATCCTCATACCTTTATTTCTCATTAAAAATTAGACATGGCCTCCAGGAATAGAGCTAACTTTGGTTCCACTGTTCTGAAGAGTCTGTTCCAATGAGCCACCCAGGATCATAGGTGCTAGGGACGCTGTCCCAACAAGCAAGAAACGAAGGCGAGATAGACAACTTAACATAAAGAACTTATGTACCTACCATAACGTTCCATGTTAGTTGTTTTCATCTCACCTTCTTTCTTGCATCCCACCCTCCATCCCCCTGTCCTATTGGGCCGAGAAGAGTTTAGGTTTCACCGGCTGAGTATTTTCTGGTTTATTTCCTCTACTGACTTAGAGAGTATAACAGATATGCCCAACCTGTTAGTTTGGTCAGATTATTCTTGCTATGTTTGGGGTTAGCTATTACAAACGAGATCTAGGCATCATGGGATATAGGGGTAGCCTTGAGCCAGTAAACAGCTCTCGAGCTATAGAAGATGGCCGAGTTGGAGCCGAGGGTCAGCTCCAATCCCAACAAGCAAGAAAGAAGGCGAGATGAAGACAACTAACATGGAACATTATGGTAGGTACATAACTTCTTTTTGTTTTACTTGACTAAGAGTTTGACATCTCAATAGTTATTAGCTAGAAGATGTTAGGAGAGAGAGAGAGATGGAAATATATGTAGCGGTCTTTAAATGTGGCTTGGGTTTTACTGTTACTGTTACTGAGGCTATAACTATGAACCATTTACTTGTAAAAGAGCATGCTTATGCTGAGAAGACTAAAATATACCATCCTCTATCTTCTCCTAAATCCTTTTTGATACACCTTAGCTCCCTAATTTTTTCACAGGAGCAAATTTCTGTACATGAAAAATCAATCATGGTATCAAAAACATCAGCAGCTATTGACAGTCTTCTCCTGATCAAACTCCAGGACTGGATGGACTCTCCGATGAGTTCTATAAATTCTATAAACAGCAACTTGCTGGCCCCTTTTTGTTGTTGTTTCAAGCTGCTATACACTCCTGCTATTTTACTCCAAGTACAACTAGGGTAAAAGTAATAATATTTTTAAACTAAATAAAAATCCTCTTTTGCCAGGTAATTATAGGTCTATATTCCTTCTCCAAACAGAGTTGAAAATACTTGCTAAAATACTGGCTTTAAGATTAGAGATACTTCTACCTTCAATTATGGGGGATAATCATTTAGGTTTTATTAATGGAGAGTGGGGAACCTGGATGCAATCAGGCTATGACTTCATACTCAAAACTTATATCATCTTTGAAACAAAAATGGCTAGAGCCTTTTAAATCAATTTACATAAGACATTTGGCACTCTACAATGGTCATCAGTTTTGGTCCACCTTGCAAGTCCATTGTTTTCCACTTTCTCACATTCTGTAGCGTCAATAATTTTATTGTAATTGTACAGCTTAGGTATTCAGAAACAGAATTTTATCACCTCCTATTTCACTAAGTTGTGGTACAACACAGGGATGTCCACTGACTGCTCCTTTGTTTGTCATGGCAATCTCTATTATGAATGAATATGCTCAAGATAGATCCCAAAGATACAGCATTAACATTCAGGGTTATTATTGCCAGTGTCTCACTCCATGGTTTGCAGATGTCTGTGCTGTCTGTTTGAATGACCCTGGAGTCCAGACTAATGAAATTCTGTTAGCCTTAGAGAAGCTTTTTAAGTCCACTGGGTTTACATTTAATTGTAATGGATCATGTGTCTTTCCTCTTGCAAGTGTAATTGGGATCAAGAGAAGAAATACAGTTAACTATTCTGTTTTGGCCACTGATGAAGTTTTGTAGTTAGATTTTACATTACATCTTTCAGTGGATAAGACTGTGGACTTAAATGTCTTCCCTCTCAGTCTTGGACTTCTATCTAATAAATGGAGTTTTTGTATTTAATAAATGAAGAAAACTCTGCCTTCCCCTTCTTAGTAAAATCTAGATGATGAGGCTGTATGTCCTCCCTAAAGAGCTTTTTCTATCTTTGGAATTTACAACATGCCACTTTCTCAATCTATATCAGAAAATTCTAAAACCTCATCTCCAGTTTCCTTTGGATGGTATAATATAGCAATAACCCATGCCTGGGTGTGGGTAATGCTGGATTTACCCATGGTTAGTGTGGTTTGGTCACGAGGCGAAGCCCGAGTGACCAAACAAAGCCAACTGTGGGTAAATCCAGCATTAACCACACCCAGAAGTGGATTATTGCTATTATGCAATGACATTATTTAAGAAAAAAAATAATTAATTTTCTTAAATAATGGCATTGTATAATGCCTCCTTGCTGCCCTTCCAAAGCTGTCTGGTATTCTGCGGCAGTTCTGATGTACTGCACATGCGTATGCCTACGCAGTACATCAGAGCTGTGGGCAAAAGCAACGGAGAAAGCAAGATCTCCTTTGCTTTTTACAAACTGTTTCGCTATGTTAAATGGGTTTAACATAGCGAGACAGCTTTAAAAAAAGCAACGGAGCCGTTGCTTTTTTTAAAGCTGTCTCGCTATGTTAAACCCATTTAACATAGCGAAACAGTTTGTAAAAAGAAACTGTTTTGCTATGTTAAATGGGTTTAACATAGCGAGACAGCTTAAAAAAAGCAATGGAGCCGTTGCTTTTTTTAAAGCTGTCTCGCTATGTTAAACCCATTTAACATAGCGAAACAGTTTGTAAAAAGCAACTGAGAATCTCCGTTGCTTTTTTTAATGCTGTCTCGCTATGTTAAATGAGTTTAACATAGTGAGACAGTGTGAAGCAACGGAGATCTTGCATTCTCCATTGCTGTAAAAAAAAAAAGTTATAGTAATGGAAAAAGTCCGGGCGACCGGACCTTTTTCCATTACTATAACTCTGATTTACAATGTGCATGCTGACCAATCAGCGTGCAAGTTTTTTGAATATTAATGGGGGGTTGTTATATAATACCACATATTTTTTGTAAGAATTGTTTATACCTTTTAATCAAGGGGGTTTGGGGCTACCAGATATTTATGGTAATGAACTGGTGGGTTTATAATGGTGTTTCTGTCAAACAAGATGTAGTATTCACACTGTCTGGTTTATACTTTGTCTACTTTAAATCATACCAAGGAACTATATGGTTAAAAACTCCTTTATACATATTATGGGATCCAGACATGATGGACCTACGGCATGTAACTGTATAATTAATGATGTCACCAGGTAGGTTGGTGACTATATTTTCATTCATGTGGAACAGTCTTAAAGTATTTCTTAAAGATAGAATGATCTGGTGGAAACACTGGCTCTTGGCTATGGTACTGTATATTAAAGATATCTGAGACCATACAGACAAACAATTTCACACATTTATAGATTTGAGAAAGTCCTTTCCTTCATTTTCCATTTATTGGTGGCAATACCTGCTTACTAGATTTTTCCAGAGGTGTAGGTGTTGATAATAAATTTCTATCTAATATGGTTATCTGCCATATGTTATCTAGTATATTTGTGGTCAACCAGTATAAATAAATTAGTTTAGTCACCTATTTAAAGTTATTTACTGGTGTAGTACTCTGATCAATATTAACCAATTTCAGGCTCAACCTAGGTGAAATCAAAAACATTTCACAAGCAAAAAAATTCAGATTAGTTACATATTAAAACTGTATATGTATATGTATGTAGTGCATGGAGTGTGCAGATTACACTCCAATATTTGGAAAAAGACAAAACAGTTAAGTGGCAGAATGGTGCAACCAGGCCTTCACAAATGTTAAGCTCCCCCTGCTTAAGTTGTTAAGGTCAGGTTCCATGGTAGGCAGTAATATCTGCCTGTAATGACTAGCAAATGACAGTGGCAGAACAAAATATTTGTTTCTGCCTGCTGTTCATACCCTTAACATGTTTCTGACTTCCTGTAAAAAAAAAAAACAAAAAAAAAAAACTTGAGAGTTGCTAGAATAAAAAAGTATGTTTTCACTTGCATAATCTGAAGAATGCGAACACTTAGTGACTTCAAGCCTCAGTGGTTTGTCCTCAAACCACATATTTTATGAGGAACAGATGAAAAACATCAAGCAATAATCTGGATGTCCTTTGAAAATCTAGACAGTTGAGATGTATGTAACAGACGATGTCACACTATCTCTCTGGTAGCACTTGCTAAAAAGCTGGGAAAACACTTAGCAATTTTTTCCCCCCTTTAACTACTAGTACCTGGAGCAGATAAAGCTGTACGCACTACAAAGAATTACAATCATTTCACTGATCATAAACTTAAATTATGTGTTCTTGAGGTGAATCTTTTTGGTATCAATGTCTTGAACATATAATAAGTGGGTTATGATTGGCGACTCAATCATAATCTGCTGTATTATAGCAAAGAAGCAGAGTGTAATGTACAATATTTTTATTAGTTTTTGAAGTGGGCCAACATTCAGTAATTCTGTGAAAGGAGGAGAAAAGTGGAAAGGAGATAAGGATAGTGTGCTAGGCAATTTGTCTTGTGTTGAAGTAGGAGCATTTGATTTAGATATAGAGGCACTTTTTGAGTTGTGCTCTGAAGTTGTACTAAGTGTTCATTTCCTTTAGGTTGATGGGGAGAGCTTGCCAAACAGTATGTGCACAAGAGAAGAATGGATGGTCAGTGCTGTGGAGTTTGGTTCTAGGGGTAATGAGAGTTGGTGTGGCTTGTGAGTAGTGTCCTAGGTTGTATGATGTTTAGCTGCAAATAAACTCACTACTAGTCATTTTGAGCATTTATTAAATTGTAGAAGAAATGTGACCTACATGTTTCCAATATAATGTTTGTAAGAATGTTTCATCATGATCTACATGGCAAATTAATGGCATAACCTTTTTGACAAGGACTGCTGCCACTGTTACATAAAATGTCACATATGCTGTAGCTCATAGTTGTAATCTATTTTGTATAGGACAGAAGTCAAGGATGTTAAAACTGAGAAAATAACATATTAGGGATTACTCTAATAATACAAATGGAACTGCAATGAATTGTAATACAGTGTGAGGGGCAGTTCAACAACTTTCAAGTTTTGTATTATAAAATGTGTTTTTTATGTTTCTGGGGCCTCTTTGTGTCCACCAGACAAGTACTAGAGTAGAAAGAAGCAAGGTATAGCCTGGCATTTGATATTGTTAACTCTCTGGGACTACATGCTCATATTGCATAGGAACCATTAATTTAGCCTTGTCTTCATTGATTGTGATAACAGGATGTTTAACTTCACTTGACAGTTTTGAATGATCAAGCTCATTTAAAGGTATGAATTTCATACACTTGCACTCTTAGAACAGTGAGATACTTTAATATCAGAGATGCTAAGTTATCTTTAACTAAACAGATTTTGGGTTCAGAAAATGATTTCAGTCAGCTGGAGTTCACTCTCTCTCTCTATTTATTTCATCATACCAGTAGGTATCTTTCCATGCTGTGTGTATTGGGCCATGTAGGTCCAAGTGGGAGCCCAGCCCAGGAAAAACTGAGTTCTACCAATGAAATGAACTTTATTATGTCTATTTTGGTGCTCAGGCTTTTAAATACACCCCTGTATCATAACTGACACTAATACAGTTGTGTGTGTGTGTGTCTGTGTGTGTGTGTGTGTGTGTGTGTGTGTGCACGCGTGTGTGCGCGTGTGTGCGTGTGTGCTTGTGTATGTGTGTGTGTGTGTGTGTGTGTGTGTGTGTGTGTGTGTGTGTGTGTGTGTGTGTGTGTGTGTGTGTGTGCAAACACCTGGTTAGGTGTACATTCCATAAAATTCAATCAGCAATTAAATGACAATAACAGCTTATTTTTCTTACTCCAATTAGTTCTTTGCTTATTATTATGTGAATACATTTAGTTCAGACAAAAAAAAACAAAACAAAAAAAAAAACAATGATAGTGAGTTCAGCCCATGTGTGCTGGCAACTTTTTAAAGCTATATGATGCAAAGTCAATGAAAGGGAGAATAAAACAGCATAAAATAAAAAAAAATGACACAGCTGACAAAAGAAAGACCTTTTACTTGCATGAGCATTGAATACGGTTAATAAATACTGAATAAACAACAAATTAAAACCATTGAATAAGTGTTTTGTGTAACACGTTGGCTAACTGGTAATTAAATGAAGAGACTGGCTGTATGGAGTAATTTATTTTTTTACAGAGAAGGTTTATTTTAAAACAGTACAAATGCCTTCTGCAAACATGAAGATGTAAACAGATCAGCTCTATAGAGTGACATATGCATATCAAAGATTTTTACAAAGTAGTGCTGGATGATGTTTTCTGTAGCAAGAGACCACTGATTCTATAATGACAGCTTTACAAAAATTCTTTTTACATTAAGCTGTACTTTGCGATCATTCACATAACAAAGAGCTATTTTAGGTTATAGAATTCAACATTTCATTATATACAATAGTGTTACTTTAGGATACAATTGATTTTTAGGAACGCAAGTAAATAGGTTGTTATAAGGCATGCAGTCTTGGAGACCATTGATTGCCTTACCCAATTTCCCCATTGCCCCAAAGTACTGTTTGGTTAAGTGACTTGCTCAATATTAAACAGTGGGAAAGTAGAATGTGAGGGAATCAAACCATGGGCCGCAGGAAACAGTTTATTAACAGCACATAGCCTTAATCCTCTACATTAGCTAATTTTTACTGTATTGCTGAAACAGCAGTTATCGGTTATATAAAGAAAGACATAGAGGTGGTTACTTAAAAGAAGTATAAGCATTTTGCTTTACAGGAAAAGCTAACTACTGTACTAACTTTGCCATAAAGATGATTTAGCTACAGGCAATACTGACATTTCAAAAGCTGAATGTGAAGGACTGATGCTGGTGCTCTTTATGAGGGAGAACAGTTTTTCTAAGTTGTTGATTATGGCTGTTTCTGCCTTTGGCCACTGGATTTCTGAAGATGATGCCCCTTTAACATTCTAAGGTTAATAATACAGATAACATGTTGTGCCTGTCCCAAGCACAGATAAATGAGGAGGGTTGCGTCAGGAAGGGCATCCGGCGTAAAATTTTGCCAAATCATACATGCGGACAACAGTACAGATATACATACTGGATTGGTCTAGGCCCGGGTTAACAACGACCGCCACCAGTGCTGTTGGCCAACAGGGTGCTGGCGGAAATTGGGCTACTGTTGGCCGAAGGATGAGAAGAGGTGGAAGGCATGCCCAAAGGCAGGTAAAGGCTAGGACTGTGGTAGTGAGGGTTGAAACTTTGAATGTTGGCAATATGACTGGTATAGGGAGAGAGCTAGCTGATATGATGTACAGAAGGAAGGTTGGTATATTGTGTGTGAAAGAGACCAGATGGAAGGGGAGCAAGACTAGGTGTATCGGAGGCGGGTTCAAATTGTTTTATCATGGTGTGGATGGGAGGAGAAATGGTGTAGTGGTTATCCTGAAGGAACAGTATGCTAAGAGTGTTTTGGAGATGAAAAGAGTGTCGGATAGAGTGATGTTTATGAAGCTGGAAATTGATGGTGTAATGATGAATGTTGTTAGTGCATATGCTCCACAAGCTGGGTGTGCGATGGATGAGAAAGAAAAATTTTGGAGTGAGTTGGATAAAGTGGTGATGAATGTACTCAAGGGTGAGAAAGTGGTGATTGAAGCAGATTTCAATGGTCATGTTGGTGAGGGGAACAGAGGGGATGAGGATGTGATGGGTAGGTATGGTGTTAAACAAAGGAATGCAGAAGGTCAGATGGTAGTGGATTTTGCGAAAAGGATGGACATGGCTGTGGTGGAATACATATTTTAACAAGAGGGAGGAGCACAGAGTGACATACAAGAGTGGAGGAAAATGCACACAGGTGGATTATATCTTATGTAGAAGGGCCAGTCTGAAGGAGATTGGAGACTGTAAAGTGGTGGCAGGGGAAAGTGTAGTTAAGTAGCATAGGATGATGGTTTGTAGGATGGCATTGGTGATCAAAAAGAGGAGGAGGAGGAGTGTGAGGGCAGTACCAAGGATCAAACTGTGGAAATTGAAAAGGGGTAATTGTGAGGTGGAGGTCAGGGAAGAGTTAAGACAGGCACTGGGTGGTAGTGCAGAGTTACCGAATAGCTGGGTAACTACAGCAGAGCTAGTAAGGGAGATGGCTAGAAAGGTGCTTGGTATGACATCTGGAAAGAGGAAGGAGGACAAGGTGACCTGGTGGTGGAATGAGGAAGTACAGGAGAGTATACAGAGAAAGAGGTTGGCGAAGAAGAAGTGGGATTGTCAGAGAGATGAAGAAAGTAGACATAGACAGGAGTATTAGGAGATGAGGTGCATGGCAAAGAGAGAGGTGGTGAAGGTTAAGGATAAGGCATATGAAGAGTTGTATGAAAGGTTGGACACTAAAGAGGGAGAAAAGGACCTGTACCGATTGGCTAGACAGAGGGACCGAGCTAGTAAAGATGTGCAGCAGGTAAGGGTGATAAAGGATAATGAGGGAAACGTACTAACAAGTGAGGAGAGTGTGTTGAGCAGATGGAAAGAATACTTTGAGGGGCTGATGAATGAAGAGAATGAGAGGGAGAGACGGTTGGATGATGTGCGGATAGTGAATCATGAAGTGCAGTGGATTAGCAAGGAGGAAGTAAGGATAGCTATGAAGAGGGTGAAGAATGGAAAGACTGTTGGTCCAGATGACATATTTGTGGAAGCATGGAGGTGTTTAGGTGAAATGGCAGTGGAGTTTTTAACTAGATTGTTTAATGAAATCTTGGAAAGTGAGAGGATGCCTGAGGAATGGAGAAAAGTGTTTTGGTACCAATTTTTAAGAATAAGGATTATGTGCAGAGCTGTAGTAACTACAGAGAGATTAAACTGATCAGTCACAGCATGAAGTTATGAGAAAGAGTTGTGGAAGCTAGTTTAAGAAGGGAGGCAATGATTAGTGATTATCAGTATGGTTTCATGCCAGGAAAGAGCACTACGGATACGATGTTTGCTCTGAGAGTGTTGATGGAGAAGTACAGAGAAGGTCAGAAGGAGATGCATTTTGTCTTTGTGGACTTAGAGAAAAAATATGACAGGGTGCCTAGAGAGGACTTGTGGTATTGTATGAGGAAGTCAGGTGTGTCAAAGAAGTATGTAAGAGTGGTACAGGATATGTATGAGGGTAGTGTGACAGAGGTAAGGTTTGCAGTGGGAGTGACAGATGCATTTAAAGTGGAGGTGGGATTACATCAAGGATCAGCTCTGAGCCCTTTCTTAGTTGCAATGGTGATGGACAGATTGACAGACGAGATCAGACAGGAGTCCCTGTGGGCTATGATGTTTGCAATGACATTGTGATCTGAAGTGAGAGTACGGAACAGGTGGAGGAGACCCTGGCGAGGTGGAGATATGCTCTAGAGAGAAGAGGAATGAAGGTCAGCAGGACTAAGACAGAATATATGTGTGTGAATGAGAGGGAGGATAGAGAAATGGTGAGGATGCAGGGAGTAGAGGTGGCAAAGGTGGATGGGTTTAAATACTTGGGATCAACAGTTCAGAGTAATGGTGAGTGTGGAAGAAAGGTGACGAAGAGAGTACAGGCAGGATGGAGTGGGTGGAGAAGAGTGTCAGGAGTGATTTGTGACAGACGAGTACCAGTAAGAGTGAAAGGGAAGGTCTACAAGAGGGTAGTGAGACCAGCTATGTTATATGGGTTGGAGACAATGGCATTGACAAAAAGGCAGGAGTCAGAGCTGGACGTGGCAGAGTTAAAGATGTTAAGATTTGCACTGGGTGTGACAAGGGTGGACAGGATTAGGAATAAGTATATGAGAGGGTCAGCCCAGTTTGGAAGGTTTGGAGACAAAGCCAGAGAGGCAAGATTACATTGGTTTGGACATGTGCTGAGGAGGGATGCAGAGTATATTGTGAAAAAGATGCTAAGGATGAAGTTGCCAGGTAACAGGAAAAGAGGAAGGCCTAAGATAAGGTTTATGGATGTGGTGAGAGAGGACATGCAGGTGGTTGGTATGACAGAGCAAGATGCAGAGGACAGGAAGAAATTAAAACAGATGATCCGCTGTGGCGACCCCTAACGGGAGCATCCGAAAGAAGAAAAAAAAGATTGAGGTACAAGTCCCTTCAGTTGGACAATTTATATTTATCAGAGACTGAACACAGATTCTATCCCAAAGAGATTAATATTTAATAAGATGTAGACAAGGAGTAGAAAATAATGTTAAAGTGATGAGAGAGTGGTATGCAGTAGTGAAAAGCACTAGCAAAACATTTTATGAAGATTTTATTGATATATAATAAAATTAAAATTGTTTTTTTAAAAAATGAGTTGTAGTTTGTGTGCACTAATATAGAGGATTTCTATGTTATACATTCTTGTATGATGATATTTATAAAAAGGTTGGGCTAAAATAAACTACTGTGAAAGAATATAAGCTTCTTAAGCTATTATGAGATTATAACATTAAGAAAGGGACTTCTACAAATGCACAATAGTAAAGTTGTAGCAGTGATGGTTAAAACTAGGGAATTAGAGAAATCAACAAATGATGAAATGGTTTCCAAAAATGGAAAAGTTTTTCAGTAGATCCGTGCCTCCTCCTGCCACCACAACAAAATGATTCACATGCAGAAAGGGGAAAAGAGACCTCAGAAAGGTCCACCTATCTTCAAAGTCTAATGGGAGAGTCTTATAGCCAGTATATGTAAGGGGATAGGAGGTAAATCTAAAAGCAAGTAATGATGGTTATAGCAAAGATAATATCATTTCCACAAGATATTATACTGAGATCAGGGCAGCTATCAGTACAGCAAGAGAGGGAGGTAGGTTAGAGAGTGGACATCCTGAATTTAAGTGTTAGCTATTTCTATAACTAAGTTTTGATATCACGGAAAGGACTTTTGTACCAATTACTTGGTCAAGTGTAATAGATATTTTAATTAATGTAAAATTGTATTTTAGTTAATTTAAAATTGAATGTAAGAAGTTTAAATTTACAACTATTATTTAAGGACACAATTTCTCAACTGAATAATAACATTATGCAATAACCTAGTACTTTAAATCTTCCCCTCAGTTGTACATTTTGGCAGTATTTGAAAAACAGAGTGAAAGAATAATATGAAGTCAGTTATTTTATGACAGTGACAGAAAATCATTTTATAACAAATTGTAATATGCAATAAATATGCTTGACCCGAGAATATTAATGAAACTCAAGGAGAGTTGTTTGATAGTAATGTAGGATGAGGATTAGGTGAAAAAATTGGAAACAGGTTTACCAGATATAAAATGTTATAGGAAGATAGATATGATGGAGGTGAATAACATATACATACAGGCATATTTTTAGAGTAATAACATATTATTAGAGGAATTATTAAATAATGGCTATGTGAATTGTCTGATCTTTGGATTGTTTTTAAAGTAGAAAAAAACTCATCTAACAGTACTTTTTGGATCCCAAAAGCAGAACCTTTGAGATCTACCTTTCAGAATCTTAGTTTTTGCCAGGGGCTACAAGACTGTAACCTTGACAACTTGTATAGAAAATAAGCTGAGGGACATGTTTAGAAATGCACCCAACTTTATTTTTCAACACCAAAGATGTCATTGTGAAGATGAGCGAAGTTGTAACATATAACAGTGTCATGCTATGGCTAATATGGGCATATGTACAATGTATACTTCCATGCGCCTTGGTCGAAATGTAGAAATGGTGAGAGAGTATTTGGTCAGGGTGACTACATATTTGTAATATTCATTTGATATGCATATTGTTAGAAACTGTACTTCATAATATTTTTTTGTCATTGACTTTGACATCTGCAAACAGACATCTGGAGTGGTGATAGGGCCATCATGGATCCCACCTTTGAGAATCTAGTGATGACTGCTTGGGAGGAAGTTTTTAATCATGTATTATTTTCTGTAGATGTTCTATTGATGCCTTTTTCTTCCTGTGGAAGAGCTTTGCCCATTAATTAAGTCAATTTGCTTTATAAATGAATGATACCACCAACTCTTTCAAATTTGTCATAAAACTGTATGACCAACCGATACACTATCTGGATATTATTGTTTGTAAGGAAGCAAGTTAAACATTCTTACTAATACAGATATATCACAAAGATGCTACTGTTAAAAATTATTAGAATTTTCAGGGCATGTGCCCTAAACATTATTAGAATTTTCAGAGCATGCACTCTTACAACATTAAATATAACAACTCATCTTTTTGGATGGAATTGTTTATCATGTATTGGTTCAGTTCTGCAGTTGATAAATTGAGCAATCAAAGTGTTAATGGTCGGGGGTTGCTTTTATTATCCCTCTTGACTGGAAAGAATTGGTAGACCATAGGAATACTGTTGAGGATCCTTTTAGGATGCGTATTTTGTATACTGAACACAGCATAGTCATTGGGTGTATTATTGAAAAAAGTTGGAATATAATTTCGGGTAACAAATCCCTGGCAGATATAGTAGGTCAGAAGCTTATTTTTTCTTACAAGAGGGGACAAAACAGAAAACATTAAATGGAGAAAATAAAGAAAATGTTACTACTAAGAACTGTACAAATAAAGACAATTTGATTTTTTGCATGCAGCATTTAGTTACGCGAGTAATATTGGTAATGTAATTTGTTTATCTCAATGTGTAGAGTGCTTAGTTTTTATGTGGGCAGTACCACTAGATTTTTAAACATTGGAATTCTGGAAAATATAAGTGTAATTAAAAGGGATGCAAAGAAAAGGCCCTTTACTGTTAGAAACTTGTATATCAAAAACATAATTAATTCTCTTTTTATATTTAGAAAATAATATTAAAGTAGTGTTAAAACTGAAACCTGCACAAAGGTGGGCCATCTACAAACCCTGGAAACTACACACCCATAAGTCTCACTAGTCTCATATGCAAAGCCATGGAAAGAATTATCATGGAAATGATCAATAATGAATAGGAACTCTCCAGACACTGGACCCAACCCAATTTGGTTTTGTCAAGGGCAGGTCATGCCTACTCAACCTGGTGGACTTCTCTGAGAAGGTCACCAAAGCAATGGATGAGGGCAAAATGGTTCACACCTCCTACCTTGATATGGCTGAGGCATTTGACACAATACCCTACTTGGGCATTATAGACAAACTCAGGAGGTTAAATACAAACCCTTATGTCACCTAGTGGATAACCAGCTGTCTCACTGACAGGACTCAGGAAGTTATAATTGGGGAATCCACCTCTGCAAAGGTGCCAGTCATAAGTGGATTCTATCAGGGACTGGTTCTGGGACTGGTCCTTTTTGGCATTTACTTCTCTGAACTCAAAGCCAAAATTTGCAGATGATTGCAAACTAGGAGCTTTATTGAGTCCCCCACATACACAAATGCTCTCCAGGAAGGGCTGACACAAGCAAATAACTTGTGATAGAGTCATGGACAAAAACTTAATGACAAAAAATACATAATAGTATCCTTTGGGAAGATATGCACCCCTGATAACTATCATATTGACAACACACCCTTAAGACCTGACCCAGTAGTCAGGGACTTGGGGATACATATACACAGTAATCTAGCCTTTGACCATCACATGTCTACAGTAGTGAGGAAATCATTCTATGTTGTGCAACTTGAAAACAGTGGTATGGCACTGAGGTCCAAGGAAGCCATTATTCCACTGTATTCAGCATTAATCAGACCTATCATTGAGTAGAATGCTCCCTTTATTAATTGGAACATCCACTGAGTTCCTCGCTAAAAGAATACTGGGCATAAGTAACATATCTTATGCAGACCGCCTCAAGGCCCTATCCCTGCATTTTGTCTCCTACAGGTTGTTGAGGAGAGATCTATGCCTGGGATATAAGGCATTGTCAGACCCCACACAGATGAACCTCCTGCATATCTGCAAACCAAACAGCACCAGAATTACCCTTTCTAAGGACTTAAACCTTGCCTGTGATATAAATAGGACCTGCTGGAGAGACAGGTATGTATCCCAGAGACTACCTCTTCTCTGGAACAGGCTCCTTATCCATGTGAAGCAGAGTTCCTCCTTAACCAATTCAAGTGTAACTTTGACAATTGGATGGGGAACAGGAAAATCTTCCCTGGTTTGGTACCTGTGTCTCTAATGGACACAGACAGCCTGTAAATGGTTCATCTCCCAGGACCCTGCTTGTAAATGTTTCATCTCCCAAGCCGCTGCTTACATTTATCAAGAGTACCAGAACTTGCCAGAGATTTGGGATGCATGGCTAGGCTTAAAACGGCCCTTGTAGTCATTAGCAAACACCTATGAACCAATATATTCTACCACTAAATGGTGCATAAAGATTATGCTTTGTTGAGTATTACACGTCAACATTTTTTTTTTCATTTTGTTTCATTTTTATCATTAACAAGTAATGTATATTATTGTGAATTTACTGGCAGTGTCAGTTAGTGACTGAGATACATTTTCATGTTGTTCTTGATTTATTTTACTGTTGTATGTCAGATACTTTAATTTTATGTTTTATTTCACATATTTATTAGGACATTTCATAATAATTCCATTTCAAATTAATTGTTTACCAGTTTCAAACTGTAAGAAGTGGGACGTTATTTCAGCACTCTAGAATTGTTTTAATGGTGACTAATGACGTTTTTAAATTTCATGAAAGAAAGCACTTTTTTAATAAACAGTTAATTCTACAAACTGTTTAAACATGTCATTAATGTGGTGATTTTTTTATTCTGCAATTTTGGTACTTTCATTTTATTTTATTTGTATTGCATTTCTAAAGAGACATGATAGATGAAATGCTTATGTGACAGAGGAGTTGCCTGTAAGTCCACTGACAGATAAGGGCAGGACACAAGTTAGTACCTAATCAAATTTAGGCAACATTATAGTGCTGATTATTTAAAATGTTGCAGAGGATGTTGTCAGGGCAGCTTAATCTTGTATTACACATGTTGACACCCATGTCTTTGCCCAGTCCAGTTCACTGAGCGTACCAAGAAAACTCTCTCAAATTACACTTTCAGGGGAAACCCGTTTTCAGACCAGAAATTTCCCAGAACTTTAAAGAGAGAGGAGAAACACACCCTCACTGCTATATGGGGTACTACGACACAAAGGATTCAACACAAGATCTGGTTTCACATGGTCCACAGTAGCAAGAAGGTGAAAGAAGCAGGCAGTCTTTTCAGTGTGGTTTCCAGAAAGGTCATTTACCAAGAGGATGGGGTTTTGGTGCTTATCAGAAGTCTGCAGTTAATACCATGGTGGATCAGAGCATTTCTGTGCGTTTCCTTGACTGTCTCATCCTGGAGTCAGTCAGGGTCAGTGATCAATTCATTTCAACTTTCCAGGGGCAGCTGGATGAAGGAGATAGCATGCAGATGTTATACAGTACCATTTATTACTCTTTATATTCAATGAGGGAGATATTATGCAGATGTTGTACAGTACCATTTCTTACTCTTTATATTCAATAAGGCAGCTAGTATGCAGATGTTATACAGTACCATTTCTTACTCTTTATATTCAATGAGGGAGATAGTATGCAGATGCTATACAGTACCATTTCCTATTCTTTATATTCAGTGAGGGAGATAGTAAGCAGATGTTGTAAAGTACTATTTCTTATTCTTTATATTCAGTCAGGGAGATAGTATGCAGATGTTGTACAGTACCATTTCTTACTCTTTATATTTAATGAGGGAGATAGTATGCAGATGTTATACAGTACCATTTCTTACTCTTTATATTCAATGAGGGAGATAGTATGCTGATGTTATACACTACCATTTCTTACTCTTTATATTCAGTGAGGGAGATAGTATGCAGATGCTGTATAGTACCATTTCTTACTCTTTATATTCAATCAGGGAGCTAGTAAGCAGATGTTGTACAGTACCATTTTTTATTCTTTATATTCAATCAGGGAGATAGTATGCAGATGTTATACAATACCATTTCTTACCCTTTATATTTAATGAGGGAGATAGTCTGCAGATGTTATACAGTATCATTTCTTACTCTTTATATTCAATGAGGGAGATAGTATGCAGATGTTATACAGTACCATTTCTTACTCTTTATATTCAGTGAGGGAGATAGTATGCAGATGTACAGCACCATTTCTTACTCTTTGTATTCAATAAGGGAGATAGTATGCAGATGTTATACAGTACCATTTTTTCCTCTTTATATTCAATGAGGGAGATAGTATGCAGATGCTATACAGTACCATTTCTTACTCTTTATATTCAATGAGGGAGATAGTAAGCAGATGTTGTACAGTACCATTTCTTATTCTTTATATTCAATCAGGGAGATAATATGCAGATGTACAGTACCATTTCTTCCTCTTTATATTCAATGAGGGAGATAGTATGCAGATGTTATACAGTATCATTTCTTACTATTTATATTCAATGAGGGAGATAGTATGCAGATGTTATACAGTACCATTTCTTACTCTTTATATTCAATGAGGGAGATAGTAAGCAGATGTTGTACAGTACCATTTTTTATTCTTTATATTCAATCAGGGAGATAGTATGCAGATGTTATACAATACCATTTCTTACCCTTTATATTTAATGAGGGAGATAGTCTGCAGATGTTATACAGTATCATTTCTTACTCTTTATATTCAATGAGGGAGATAGTATGCAGATGTTATACAGTACCATTTCTTACTCTTTATATTCAGTGAGGGAGATAGTATGCAGATGTACAGCACCATTTCTTACTCTTTATATTCAATGAGGGAGATAGCATGCAGATGTTGTACAGTACCATTTCTTACTCTTTATATTCAGTGTTGGAGATAGAATGCAGATGTTGTACAGTACCATTTCTTACTCTTTATATACAATGAGGGAGATAGTATGCAGATGGACAGTACCACTTCTTGCTCTTTATATTCAGTGAGGGAGATAGTATGCAGATGTACAGTACCATTTCTTACTCTTTATATTTAATGAGGGAGATAGTATGCAGATGTTATACAGTATTGTTTCTTACTCTTTATATTCAATGAGGGAGATAGTATGCAGATGTTATACAGTACCATTTCTTAGATTTTATATTCAATGAGGGAGATAGTATGCAGATGTTTTACAGCACCATTTCTTACTCTTTGTACTCAATGAGGGAGATAGTATGCAGATGTTGTATAGTACCATTTCTTACTCTTTATATTTAATGAAGGAGATAGTATGTAGATGTTGTACAGTACCATGTCTTACTCTTTATATTCAATGAGGGAGATAGTATGCAGATGTTATACAGTACCATTTCTTACTCTTTATATTCAGTGAGGGAGATAGTATGCAGATGTACAGTACAGTTTCTTACTCTTTATATTCAGTGAGGGAGATATTATGCAGATGTTATACAGTACCATTTATTATTCTTTATATTCAATGAGGGAGAGAGTACGCAGATGTTGTACAGTACCATTTCTTACTCTTTATATTCAGTGAGGGAGATAGTATGCAGATGTTGTACAGTACAATTTCTTACTCTTTATATTCAATGAGGGAGATAGTAAGCAGATGTTGTACAGTACCATTTCTTATTCTTTATATTCAATCAGGGAGATAATATGCAGATGTTGTACAGTACAATTTCTTACTCTTTATATTCAATGAGGGAGATAGTATGCAGATGTTATACTGTATCATTTCTTACTTTTTATATTCAATGAGGGAGATAGTATTCAGATGTTATACAGTACCGTTTCTTACTCTTTATATTCAATGAGGGAAATAGTATGCAGATTTTATACAGTACCATTTCTTACTCTTTATATTCAATGAGGGAAATAGTATGCAGATGTTATACAGTACCATTTCTTACTCTTTATATTCAATGAGGGATATAGTATACAGATGTTGTACAGTACCATTTCTTACTCTTTATATTCAGTGAGGGAGATAGTATGCAGATGTTGTACAGTACCATTTTTTACTCTTTATATTCAGTGAGGGAGATAGAATGCAGATGTACAGTACCATTTCTTACTCTTTATGTACATGAGGGAGATAGTATGCAGATGGACAGTACCATTTCTTGCTCTTTATATTCAGTGAGGGAGATAGTATGCAGATGTTGTACAGTACCATTTCTTACTCTTTATATTCAATGAGGGAGATAGTATGCCGATGTTATACAGTACCATTTCTTACTCTTTATATTCAATGAGGGAGATAGTATGCCAATGTTATACAGTACCATTTCTTACTCTTTGTATTCAATGAGGGATAGTATACAGATGTTGTACAGTACCATTTCTTACTCTTTATATTCAATGAGGGATATAATATGCAGATGTTGTACAGTACCATGTCTTACTCTTTACATTCAATGAGGGGGATAGTATGCAGATGTTATACAGTACCATTTCTTACTCTTTATATTCAGTGAGGGAGATAGTATGCAGATGTACAGTACCATTTCTTACTCTTTATATTCAGTGAGGGAGATATTATACAGATGTTATACAGTACCATTTGTTACTCTTTATATTCAATGAGCGAGATAGTAGGCAGATGTACAGTACCATTTCTTACTCTTTGTATTCAATAAGGGAGATAGTATGCAGATGTTATACAGTACCATTTCTTCCTCTTTATATTCAATGAGGGAGATAGTATGCAGATGCTATACAGTACCATTTCTTACTCTTTATATTCAATGAGGGAGATAGTAAGCAGATGTTGTACAGTACCATTTCTTATTCTTTATATTCAATCAGGGAGATAATATGCAGATGTACAGTACCATTTCTTCCTCTTTATATTCAATGAGGGAGATAGTATGCAGATGTTATACAGTATCATTTCTTACTATTTATATTCAATGAGGGAGATAGTATGCAGATGTTATACAGTACCATTTCTTACTCTTTATATTCAATGAGGGAGATAGTAAGCAGAAGTTGTACAGTACCATTTCTTACTCTTTTTATATTCAGTGAGGGAGATAGTATGCAGATGTACAGTACTATTTCTTACTCTTTATATTCATTGAGGGAGATAGTATGCAGATGTTGTACAGTACCATTTCTTACTCTTTATATTCAGTGAGGGAGATAGAATGCAGATGTTGTATGGTACAATTTTTTACTCATTATATACAATGAGGGAAATAATATGCAGATGGACAGTACCATTTCTTGCTCTTTATATTCAGTGAGGGAGACAGTATGCAGATGTTGTACAGTAAAATTTCTTACTCTTTATATTTAATGAGGGAGATAGTATGCAGATGCTATACAGTATCATTTCTCACTCTTTATATTCAATGAGGGAGATTGTATGCGGATGTTATACAGTACCATTTCTTACTCTTTTTATTCAATGAGGGAGATAGTATGCAGATGTTTTACAGCACCATTTCTTACCCTTTATATTCAATGAGGAAGATAGTATGCAGATGTTGTACAGTACCATTTCTTACTCTTTATATTCAGTGAGGGAGATAGTATGCAGATGCTATACAGTACCATTTCTTACTCTTTATATTCAATGAGGGAGATAGTAAGCAGATGTTGTACAGTACCATTTCTTATTCTTTATATTCAATCAGGAAGATAATATGCAGATGTTGTACAGTACCATTTCTTACTCTTTATATTCAATGAGGGAGATAGTATGCAGATGTTATACAGTATAATTTCTTACTCTTTATATTCAATGAGGGAGATAGTATGCAGATGTTATACAGTACCATTTCTTACTCTTTATATTCAATGAGGGAGATAGTATGCAGATGTTATACAGTACCATTTCTTACTCTTTATATTCAATGAGGGATATAGTATACAGATGTTGTACAGTACCATTTCTTACTCTTTGTATTCAGTGAGGGAGATAGTATGCAGATGTACAGTACCATTTCTTACTTTTTATATTCAATGAGGGAGATAGTATGCAGATGTTGTACAGTACCATTTCTTACTCTTTATATTCAGTGTTGGAGATAGAATGCAGATGTTGTACAGTACCATTTCTTACTCTTTATATACAATGAGGGAGATAGTATGCAGATGGACAGTACCACTTCTTGCTCTTTATATTCAGTGAGGGAGATAGTATGCAGATGTACAGTACCATTTCTTACTCTTTATATTTAATGAGGGAGATAGTATGCAGTTGTTATACAGTATCGTTTCTTACTTTTTATATTCAATGAGGGAGATAGTATGCAGATGTTATACAGTACCATTTCTTACTCTTTATATTCAGTGAGGGAGATAGTATGCAGATGTTATACTGTATCATTTCTTACTTTTTATATTCAATGAGGGAGATAGTATGCAGATGTTATACAGTACTATTTCTTACTCTTTATATTCAATGAGGGAAATGGTATGCAGATGTTATACAGTACCATTTCTTACTCTTTATATTCAATGAGGGAAATAGTATGCAGATGTTATACAGTACCATTTCTTACTCTTTATATTCAATGAGGGATATAGTATACAGATGTTGTACAATACCATTTCTTACTCTTTATATTTAGTGAGGGAGATAGTATGCAGATGTACAGTACCATTTCTTACTCTTTATATTCAGTGAGGGAGATAGTATGCAGATGTTGTACAGTACCATTTCTTACTCTTTATATTTAGTGAGGGAGATAGAATGCAGATGTTGTGCAGTACCATTTCTTACTCTTTATTTACATAAGGGAGATAGTATGCAGATGGACAGTACCATTTCTTGCTCTTTATATTCAGTGAGAGAGATAGTATGCAGATGTTGTACAGTACCATTTTTACTCTTTATATTTAATGAGGGAGATAGTATGCATATGTTATACAGTATCATTTCTTACTCTTTATATTCAATGAGGGAGATAGTATGCAGATGTTATACAGTACCATTTCTTACTCTTTATATTCAGTGAGGGAGAGAGTATGCAGATGTTTTACAGCACCATTTCTTACTCTTTGTATTCAATGAGGGAGATAGTGTGCAGATGTTGTACAGTACCATTTCTTACTCTTTATATTCAGTCAGGGAGATAATATGCAGATGTTGTACAGTACCATTTCTTACTCTTTATATTCAATGAGGGAGATAGTATGCAGTTGTTGTACAGTACCATTTCTTACTCTTTATATTCAATGAGGGAGATAGTATGCAGATGTACAGTACCATTTCTTACTCTTTATATTCAGTGAGGGAGATAGTATGCAGATGTTGTACAGTACCATTTCTTACTCTTTATATTCAATGATGGAGATAGTATGCAGATGAACAGTACCATTTCTTACTCTTTATATTCAGTGAGGGAGATAGCATGCCGATGTTGTACAGTACCATTTCTTACTCTTTATATTCAATGAGGGAGATAGTATGCAGATGATATACAGTACAATTTCTTTCTCTTTATATTTAGTGAGAGAGATAGTATGCAGATGTTATACAGTACCATTTCTTACTCTTTATTTTCAATGAGGGAGATAGTATGCAGATGTACAGTACCATTACTTCCTTTTTATATTCAGTTAGGGAGAAAGTACGCAGATGCTGTACAGTACCATTTCTTACTCTTTATATTCAGTGAGGGAGATAGTATGCAGATGTTGTACAGTACCATTTCTTGCTCTCTATATTCAATGAGGGAGATAGTATGCAGATGTTGTACAGTACCATTTCTTACTCTTTATATTTAATGAGGGAGATAGTATGCACATGGTGTACAGTACCATTTCTTACTCTTTATATTCAATGAGGGAGTTAGACTGCAGATGTACAGTACCATTTCTTACTCTTTATGTTCAATGAGGAGATAGTATGCCGATGTTGTACAGTACCATTTCTTACTCTTTATATTCAGTGAGGGAGCTAGTATGCAGATGTTGTACAGTACCATTCCTTACTCTTTACATTCAATGAGGAAGATAGTATGCAGATGTTGTACAATACCATTTCTTACTCTTTATATTCAATTACTTCATGTGCCAGATACCCCACATTGTCAGGAAAAAGAAGCGGTCCTTCAAGCTCCTCAGAAAAGAGTTGCCCAAGCGGTCCAACAGACCTAAAATACATATGGCATTATTCCAGATTCTTTTTGGAATCAAAGAAAAGTAGGGATTTCAGACTTGCTCTTGATATTAGAGGTGTTCATACTTTAAAGAAACCTTTTGAATGGTCATGGTACAGTTCTTCCTTGTCTGCTAGAAGGAGACTGAATGTACTATTTGGACCTCTAATATACCTACCTCCACATCATAATAGTAATGGTGTCAAAGAGGTTTATGCACTTTTCAGTTTCTGCTAGCCATTAACAATAGAGAATCCTTCCCTTCTGTGTCTGCTTAGCCCCCCCCCCCCGGGTGTTCACCATGAATATGTCATTAGCTGCAGCTCACTAAAGACTACCAGGAGCCAACATATTCCCTTACCTGGATGGCTAACTCCTTGTGGCACCATTTTAGGTAGATTTGGTTTAAACAGGGAGTTTCTGCTCAAACTATTATCTTTTCTCAGAATAACAGTAAACCCTGCAAAGTTCTAATTGCTCCTGATGCAATCACTCATTTTCTTAGGTTGCCTGTTGGACACCACAATATGCTGAGTCTTTCTGCCCCAAGGAAGGTCACTATTCCTTCAGCAGGTAGTTGTCTCCATCCATTTGGCATAATCTTTACCAGCAGAAACTTGTCTCAAGGCTTTAGTCATTACAGGTACTTCAGTTTGCATGTCTGCTCATGACAGGCTCCAAATAAGGGTCCTTTAGTGGACAGCTTTAGGTTAGCAGTCTATTCACAGACTCTCAGTCCTGCTTCTCATTCATTTTAGATTTCAAAAGCCTGTCAGTTGCATCAGGTGGTCAAACCTTCACCCAGGGAGTCCTTTTCAGCTCCAGACTCATCAGACCACAGTGACCTTGAATGTAATTGTTCAGACATGGGGCTAATGCAGTGGAGAGATCATTAGGGGTACCTGGATTCTTTAAGAGCCTCACTTTATTATTGCCTTGGAACAGATGGCATTTCTTCTTTTCCTATAGGGCTTCAGGACTTCCTATCACAAAAAAGTAATTTTCACTCAGTCTGACAGCATGGCAGTGACCTGGTAGATTAGCAGACAAGGGATTTATGCATTCTTACTCATTCCTACTTATTGTGTCAGGGAGCAATGAAGGTGTGGCAATGAACCATTAAGATACTCATTTCTAGTAGCAATGCACATTCCAGTGAAGGTATAAACTCATGTACTGTTTTCTGATATTCTATGGTGTCTATATTAGATAATCAAACTTTCAAAAGTTCCACTGTCATATGGTCGGCACCATATGATCGAACTTTTAAAACTTCGAATATCTAATAAAAAAATAAATTACACAAATGACCTACCTGAATGTTTTAAGCAGGGGGGGCAAGCTCCCCTGCATGCCACGCTCTTTAAATATACCAACTGTGAGATCACACTACAGTGCAGAAAAGGGAAATCTTCCCATTCCACGCTATATGGAGATCTCCGTTAAAATGTTCGAACTTTCAAAAATTCGATCATATGGTGTCAACCATATGACACTCGAAATTTTGAAAGTTCGATTATCTAATATAGACCCTATTCTATGAATGGTCACTGAGGCAAACAAAGTCCTGGATTTCATGATCTCTCTGTTCCCCAAACCAACAGCAAGTGTCCCAATTTCTTTCCCCAATTCCTTCTACAAGGCACACAAGAAGTCAGGTCGCTAATACTATATCGCACCAAAATGCAAATCAACTCCTTTATGTTTTCTTCCCTGTTTACTCCAATGGCTTAATTCAACCAGAAAGCCAATTTTCTCATGGCAAATTTAGTTTTAAGAGCTTTTACTCATTCAAACTTGGTTACCACTTCTGTGACCCTTTCCTTGTACAAACGTCCATCTTATTCATTCCTTCAAGACACTGTTGTCTCTTCCTTAAAAGCAAATCTCACCAAGACTTAAACACTCTTAAGTTTATAGCCCACTAATTTAATGGAAATTCAAATATCCCACCTTGTCTCAGAACAGTTCCCTTAATTTGCTCTTCTCAAAGACCTTCTACCCAAAAGAACAGGTACAAGTTGACAAACTTTTCGGTCTGTGCAGCTAATAAAGACATAGATCTCTTTCCAAGGCCTATACTTTCCAGCCAGTCCTTTCTTTTCCTTATTTATATGAAATTTCTGACACTGATCTCTGTTATTCATAGGTTCATAAGTTCATAGGTAGGTACTAGGCTATCTGCTCGAAGGCATTTATAAGCCTAGCCAGAATGTGTTGGCTTTCGCCGCCCCCTTAGATTAGTTCCCTGTGCCTGTGTCCACCAAAGCCACTGAAGTGATCCCCGGGGTAAACTTTCTGTTTCTCATCCACTCATCAAGGTTTCTCTTGAAGAGTGTTAGCGAGGAGCTCTTCCTAATGTAGACTGGAATCTTGTTCCAAAGCATGGGAAGTCTCTGTGACAGGAATCTATCCCTACAGCATGTCCTATTTATTGTTGTGGTGAGGTTTAGATCCCAAGATTGTGTGGCTCGAGGGGATAAGCTTTTCTTTAGGTGGAGCATGTCGATCAGTTCTGGGTTGGACATGGCCTTGTATGTCAGGCAGAGATCACCTCTGAGTAGGCAGTATGCAACCGAGTACAGCTGAAGTTTCTTCAGTCGAGCTGCATAGGGCATCTGTTTGAGGCCAGTGATCCTCTTGGTGAGGTACTTCTGTGGTCTTTCCAGCTGTTGCCGGTGTCTTGTAAGATAAATCCCAAATGGGGCATTGTACTCTATGATGGGTCTGATGAGCGATGAGTAGAGGGGCACAATGACCTCTTTTGATCTGGATGCGAACCCTTTTGTGATAAGGTGTGCCACATAGAAGGATTTTCTAACCACTTTGGCAATGTGATTATAAAAGGAGAGTTTACTATCTACTTGGGTCCCCAGATCCCTTATTATGTCTTCTGTATTTAGGGGACTACCACCTATGTGGTAGTTTGTGGGTACTTTGTTTTTTCCAAAGGGGATGACTATGCACTTTTTGGCATTTAGCTCGAGGACATGATTTTGACACCAGGTGTCCGTCTCAGTGAGACCCTTTTGGAGGATGTCTGTGTCAGCTGGAGAGTCAATTATAGCCCCTAGTTTGCAGTAGTCTGTGAACTTGGTCAACCATAATCCTCCTGTGCTTGCCTGTACCTCTGAGAAGTATATGCCGAACAGGAGGGGTCCTAGGACTGAGCCCTGGGGAATGCCACTTGTAACTGGTTTAGAGTCAGACCTAGCTCCCGCAACTCTTACCATGTGGGTTCTGTCTGTGAGCCAGTTGGCAACCCATCTTGTAATGTAGGAGTTTATGTTCAGGCTGGTGAGCTTGTCTATAATACCAGAATGGGGAATGGTGTCAAAGGACTTTGTGAGGTCTAGGTAGGCTGTGTACCACCTTTCCCTCATCTACAGTCTTGGTAACTGTCTCAAAGAAGTCCACCAGGTTTAGGAGGCATGATCTGCTCTTAACAAAGCTGAACTGGGTAGAGTCCAGTGTTTGGAGGTTCCCAATGTCTCTGTTAATGAGTTCCATGATGATGCGCTCCATAGCCTTGCAGACCAAGCTAGTCAGGCTTATAGGGCGATAGTTCCCGGGGTCTGTTGTGGCTACACCTTTGTGGAGCGGAATAACTGCTGCTGTGCGCCACTCTATGGGTACATAACCTGTGCAGAGGCTGAGTTTGAACAGTGTGTTTAGGTGAGGGGTTAGTTCATCTTTGAGCTCAAGTAGGATGCAGCCTGGGACTCCATCTGGTCCCATTGATGCTGTGTTTTTGGCTTTGGAGAGGACTGTTTTAACCTGAGTGTCTGTGATTTCAGGAGCTGTACATTCTTCTGGTATGGTTATGGGCCCTTTTGGGGGTGAGAGAGGGGGGGTGAAGTTTGCGCTGAACCTGTCTGCCATGATGTTGACAATATTGGTTAGTTCAGTGTATTTTGTACCATTCTGCACTAACTCCGAACAGATCTGAGCATTGCCACTTAGATCCTTGACATAGCTATAGAATGCCTTGTGGTTATCTTTGGAGTCCTTGGCAATTTTTCTTTCGAAACTCACGTTGGATGATTTTATGAGGGATCGTAGTTTCTTGCTGATACTGATCAGGAATGTCTTCCCTTCTTGGGATTTTATTAATTTCTGTACTAGTTTCCTCCTTCTATTGTATAGCTTGCTTATGACAGGAGTCCACCAGACTGGTTTCCTTTTCTTGGAGGAGTGAGTCTTGGTTTTGCTTGGGATAGCATGATCCATGCATTCTTGTAGGTGCCCGTAAAATGCATTAGTAAAGGATTTTGCAGCTTGGACAATGTTATCCTTTAACATGGGGGCTTTGAAACTTTCCACCTTGGTCTTAAGTAACGTGAAGTTTGCTTTTGAAAAATTTTTCACTGTGGTTTCCTTGTCCGGGGGTGGGGGCGGAATGTGGATATCCAATGTGATTTGTTTATGGTCAGATCTAACCAGTGAGGAGTTGACCTCCTCAGTGTGGAGCACTGGTCGCCCATGTTGTTGATGACCAGGTCCAATATGTTGTCACCTCTGGTTTGAGTGTTGACCAGTTGATCCAGGGCATTTGAGTTTATAAATTCTAGGAAATGTTGGACAAGGGAGTTAGTACTTGAGTAGTTCTCCCAATTAATGTTTGGGTAATTGAAATCATCCAATATTAGGGTGTTTGGTAGGACCTTTATATTTCCCAGTGTTTCCATTAATGCAGAATGGGGGTCCTGGGACATGGTGGGTGATCTGTAGCAAACTACAATTTGAATTGCAGTTTTGCCCATTGTTAGTTGCACGTGGATGATCTCTGAAGCATCGTGCTGTGCCACTAACCTGGAGGTGTGGGTATCCTTGATGAATATGGATACGTCCCCGCCTTTTGTATTTTGGTCCAGGTTCTGTGGCCGAAATGTATGGTATGAGTTGTAGCCTGGTAGTGCTGGGGTGCTCTCTGGAGCCTTAAACCAGGTTTCTGTTACTACACATATATCAATTTTCTCCATACTGAGGACTTCTGGCATTGAGTAGCATTACCCTCAGTTTTTTGTTACTTGTGCTATTTATGGTGGTGGGTTTGTCTTTTGAGCCTTGCCTAAAAAAGGCACTATGGGGGTGGCAAGAGCCTTGGCCAGTATTCGAAAGCCTAAGGGTGACAGGTGCAAGCTGTCGCTAGCGAAGCAGCGTGGTTTGTTGAGCATGTCATCCCTGGCAGACAGACATTGGATCCACTTTGAATGACACCAGAAACTTAGCCAATTGTTGAAATTAATAATTTTTTCTTTATACTGTGGTATCATTCTTGGTGAGAGCAGGATGCTACTCAGGGTCAGGGTCATACCGGCTTGGGCTACAAGATCAGAGAGCTCTTCCATGTCTCTTTTCATGTAGTCCAGGGAGGTATGGCTCAGGTCATTCACACCAACATGGATAATGACAGAGTCATATTTGTACTTGTTCTGGAGTGACCTGAGTGCTTGTGTTATGTGGCAGATCCTGGCACCCGACAGGCAGCTAACAGTAACCTCCTCCTTATTCAGCCTAGTGAGTGGGATGTCAGTGTGCCTGACTATAGAGTCACCTACTACTAGTATGTTGGGTATGTTATTTTGCCTTAAGGGTTGTGATTGCATGGCACACTGGTTTTGTGAAGTATGTGTTTCATGATTTGTGTTGTGGGGGTCGAGGTTGCTTGGATGTCTGCTTTGGAGGTCTCTGTTGCTTTTGCAGATTTTTATTTAGAGCCTCCGAGTATGTTTTCATGTATTTATGTGTGTTTTTCGCCGGTGCTGGTTTAATGGGTCTATGTGAGACTGCTGGTATGATGCAAGTATTTCCCTTCTCCTTTTGACTGTCTGATCCAGCCTTGGGGTGAGAGAGTGTAGCCTCCAGTTTGGCTGTATAATTGCTTCTCTCACCTGTATTAGTGTTTGGTAGTAGGAGAAGAAGGTTGTCTTTGTACATGAGGCAGTTGTAACATTGCCTCAAAAGCCAGATTCACCAGTTGGACTGGAGAGTACGCCTGAAACTGCCCTTTGGACATGCCTGGATAGGTACAGTGAACTGTTTTACTGAATGGCTGGTAAGGTTGAATAGAGAGCCTTGTCCTTCTGTACAGTATAGGAGGGTCTAGTGCTAGGGTTCATAAGTGCTTGCTATGAGTTTTGAGCAAGTGCTGGGCTGAGAAATGAATGGCTTGAGTGCTTAAGTTGAAAGTTTGTCTAGTTCCAAGGGAAAAATTGAAGAGGAGACTTTGTGGAGCTGGGAATAGTTATACCCTAGCTAACCGGCACTGCCTGGCGTGCAAAACCAGGCAAATGCGGTATTTATAGCAAGGGAAATGAAAGAGATAGAAATTAGTCCAAAATGGCCAATAAACTACTAATTTCTGGGCCAAAACCACTCCTCCAGGGACAGATTGGCTGCTCAAAGCTCCCCTCTCTCACAGGTGAACAGAGAAACTTCCTTCTATCCAGGGAAGGTATGGGCAAACACAGAGATTTGTAACACAGCTCTGAATTCAGCACTTAACTTGAAAACTGGACTATACTAGCTTAGAAAGGCGGGAAACAAGTATATTTTTTTTGTTTTTTTATCAGGAAATAAAGCAGATACAATAAAAAAAACCTCTTTAAATGCACAGAAAAGGATAGTTATTGTTATATATCTCAGATCAGAGTTGTAGTCAATGCCACTAGTAATAAAGTAGGAAGAAACACAAATACAGTAAAAGCAGATGAAAAGAATGCAATTTTTTATATATAGAGAACAATAGAAAATGAACAACTGATTTAAACAAGTTACCCAATTAACCAGAAAAAAGCTCAAAACTGAGCTCTGCTCCAGCAGTCTTCAAACAGACAAGTTTAAACTGCACACTCCTGCTGCTAGGGTGCAGGGGAACCTTTTCCAAAAAAGATGGCCTGGGTCAGTGCTCAAGTTATACAAACAAAGCTAGATTCAGCAGGCCTGAATCTGGTCTATGCTGCAGCAACAAGGCACACCATTTTCAGAAAGAAACAGTTCAAATAAGCAGGCACAATAAGCCTGTGACCAGAAATTCCCAGCTCATAAGGGCAGAATCCAGCCTGCCACAAGAGTGCAGACCACACCTTCTTAATGCAAAAAAACTGGCCCAAAGCCCAAGTGCTTAAACCAGAACTAATACACTTTAGAGCAGACACTAAGCCTTCAATCAGCAACTCTCAACTCAGAAGGATGCAAGCTTCCTGTCCTGCCACAACAGTGCAGACCACAAACCTTCCTAATGTGAAACAACTGGTCTAAAGCCCAAGTGCGTAATCCAAAGGCTTAGAATAACAGTTACAATTTAATTGGCTACTAGCAAGTAGTAATAAATGCAGCAGAATAAATGCTATTAAGTACTTTTAAAAACAGGCAGCAAGAGCAAAATAAATAATAAAGTAGGAAGAAACACAAACACAGCAAGCAGATGAATAAAGTGCAAAAAAAAATTTTTTTTTTCTCTCCGTATTAGGTAGAATGAGCTAAAGACACTAGAATGGGAGGAGTGTCACAGATCAAATATACAGTAGGGGTGGCAATTGCAAAGCCACCAAGTATAAAAAGAAAACACCAATAGGGAGAGCAGGGTGGGGGAAAGTCAACTCAGAAATTGCTTGAATCGAATTGAGTTCTGACTGAGAGTGCTACTGAAACAACTCAAGATATAAACTGGTGAGTATATTTTTTGGCACTTCTTTCCAAAGTTCTACAGTATTCTAATTGCTTTTGCTTGCTTGATTTAAGATCATATTTGCTGGCTTCTGTTCACTCGTGTCATGTTTGACTTCCATTGTGGTCAAGATGCGTCAAGAAGCGTCTCTCTTTTCATCGTTTAGGGCTTGCTTCTGCAGATATTAACTTATTTTCTCAGAAAACTCTCTTCTTATTAGCTGTTACCACAGCCAAGTGAATTTCTAAGTTGCAAGTATAAATATTAATATTTTCAGATTGTAAGTCTGGCACTTATAAATAACCTGACAAAGATAGATGCAATGTCAAATTTGAATGAGTCAATTAATCGCCTTTTTTTCTTGAATACTTTAATCATGGTGACTACCTCTTTTGGGAAGCCTGTTGTTGTCACCAGATAGTTGATCGATGCTCAGAACATCAAGCGTAAAAGATTGCATGCACCCTGTCATGGTGGCTAGACATGGAGAAGACCATCAATATGATTGCTAAATTTTCCTCACTTTTTCAGTCTTCTCCCAGTTTGTCTGATAGTGGATTTGGTGGAAATGTGTATATCTATAACTATATATATATATATATATATATATATATATATATATATATATATAGGTTTACTATTACATTCCTGAAACTGCTTTTGTTGACCAGTCAAAACGTCAACCCAGAAAGACGAATCCGTTCAGTTGAATAGGCAGCAAACTCAAAATGGAATACATCGAATCCCAGAGTTCAATGTCTTCGACATAGCAGGAGGTGACATCAGTCACCCATGCTATGCAGCTTACTGCACCGTGACTTTCCACAGTCAACAGTATGTGTATTTTACTGTTTTCAGAGGGTCAAGCCCCCCTTCACCCCCCATGTGGGGGACTGCACCCCACATGCCCCCTGCAAATTATATATACCAACTCTGACATCGCACTACAGTGAGGAAATGGGTTAATTCCCTGTTCCTCACTGAACCGTGATCCATAGACAATGCCGAACTAAGAACATCAAACTACACTACACATTCACTGTAGTGTAGTCGATGCTTTCTGGTTCTGCATTCTGCCCACTTGAAAACTGTCTTTCGACCACATACCAGTTGACTAAAGCAGTTTCAGGAATCTAACAGTAAACCATGTACATCTAGTTTTCCAGCCTTCGGGGGGGTTTAAGACACCTCAATTCTATAAGGTAAAACAATAGATCACAGGGAGGGAAAACTGGTGCATGTGAGCAACAAAGCTCCTGGATGAGAATCCAAAATAAATCAGGAAAAAGGAACCATGCACAGTAGATAAGCTCAGCTGAGACTTCAGAGTAATCAAGCATTGATAATTTGTTTAGAAGTCAGAACTTCTTTACTGAAAAACAAAAAGATGAGCACTCTCATCCTTAAATGAGCTTTGTCAGATCTAAATACAGTTTACATGACATGCAGTATTTATCTGCATTAACACAGAGATCATTCGTAGGATCATAAGAAGTTACTAGGCTATTGGCACTGAGGCCCTTATAAGCCTAGCCAAGAGTTTAGCCCATGCATAGACAAATCAGCACCCAATGCCCCTGTCCAGCAGGGACACGGGTGGAATCCCAGGGATGTATTTTCTATTTCCCATCCAGTTATCCAGATTGCTCTTAAAAAGGGATTAAGAGGTACTCTGCTTGACGTAGAGAGGGAGTTTATTCCATAGATGGGGGAGTCTCTGGGACATAAATCTGTCCTGCCAGGAAGTCCTATTGATGTCACAGACCAGGTTGAGGCCGTGTGTGTAGGTTACTCGAGTGGAGCTTGACTTGCGGAGATGCAGCAGCCCCATCAAGGCGGGGTCCGAGATCGCCTTGTATGCCAGACAGAGCTCACCTTTGAGGAGTCTGTATGAAACAGAGTGGAGGCATAAGGCTTTTAGCCTATCTGTGTATGGTAGATTTTTGAGGCACTGGATTCTCCTGGTGAGGAACCTCTGTGGTCTCTTCAGCTGCTGCATGTGGTTTGCGAGGTACATGCCAAATGGGGCATTGTACTCAATAATGGGCTTTATAAGGGAAGAATACATGGATGTTATGACCTCCTTGTTCCTGGATGAGATACCCTTACCTATGAGGTGAGCCATGTAGAAAGCTTTCTGTACAATGGAAGCAACATGGTTGTCAAAAGTCAGGCTGCTATCAATCTGGGTGCCCAAATCCCTCCTGACTGACTGCATGCTTAGAACGTTATTAATGTGATAATTTGTGGGGACATCTCTCTCCCCAAAGGGGATGATGATGCATTTTTTGTATTCAGCTTGAGGCCATGTTTCTGGCGCCAGTCATTTGTTCGGGTGAGACCCTCTTGGAGAAGGTCCACATCACTAGGGTAATGATGACAGCTCCCAACTTGCAGTCATCTGCAAACTTGGTCAGCCATAGCCCACTGGTTTTGGCCTGTACCTCAGAAAAGTATATCCCAAATAACAGAGGCCCCAAGAGTGAACCTTGGGATACGCCACTCGATGCGGGTCTACTGCTTCAGGTGGCTTCCCCTATTTTGACTAAGTGGGTTCTATCAGTGAGCCAGTTGGCTACCCATCTGGTAACATATGGATTGATGCTTAGTTGAGAGAGTTTATCTATTATGCCTGAGTGGGGAATAGTGTCTAAGGCTTTGGCCAGGTCAAGGTAGGCAGTGTGCACTGTCTTTCCCTCATCCATAGCTTTGGTGACTGTCTCAAAAAAGTTGACCAAATTTAACAGACATGACCTCCCGTCGACGAAGCCAAACTGTGTGGGATTGAGTGTTTGGAGGTTCTCAATGTCCTTGTTTATGAGGTCCATGATAATCCATTCCATGGCCTTGCAGATCAGCTATTTGAGCTTATGGGTCTATAATTTCCCAGATCAGTGGATGCTCCACCTTTGTATAAAGGGATGACAGTGGCTGTCCTCCACTCAGCTGGTACAAAACCGGTACTCAGGCTTTGGTTAAATAGGGTGCCTAATGGTGCTGCAAGTTCCTGTCTGAGTTCATATAGGATGCAGCCTGGGATGTTATTAGGTCCCATGGAGGCTGTATTGTTTGTCTTTGAGAGAGCAGTGATGACCTGATCCCTAGATATAAGGGGAAGGGGGCAAGTACTGGGAATGTCCTGATTTACTGATGGGGGACACAGGGGTGAAATTTTCACTGAATCTGTCAGCCAGTAAGTTTGCTATATCTACGGCACTTGTATAAGTGGTGTCCTTGACCTTCAGTTCTGAAGAGATCTGGGTGCTACCTTTGAGATTATGGACATATGTGAAGAAGGCCTTATGATTGTCTCTAGTAGATGTAGCCAATTTGGACTTGAAGTTTGCTTTAGAGGATTTCACTAGTGCTCTTATTTGCTTGTTTAGGCTAAGGAGAGATTGTTCCAACTGGGCACCTGCTCCTTCTTGGTCCTGGTCAGCAATTTTCTTTCTTTTGTTATAGAGTTTATTTATTGCAGATGTCCACAAGACAGGTTTACTCTTCCTTGCAGAGGATGATTTAGTCCTTTCAGGTATGCCTGATTCCATGCATCTATATAAATGTTCGTATAGTAATTTGGTATAGTTTTGGATACCGGTGCCAGTTCCTAGAGAGGAAGTTAATTAACTCAAGCTGGTGTCATAAATGTATGTCATAGGTTGCTCCTCTAAGCTACGAAAGGATAAGTCTCATCTTTTGTACCTGTTCTGCATACCTACTCCTATTGGTAGCTAATAGGTTAAGGCTTATGTGCTGTATTCCTATCCCATCATACCCTAGTGCCAAATTGATACAAGCACTTTATATAAATTTTGTCCCAGGCTATGTAAAGCTAATAGTGCATCATTGGGGTCTATATCATGCAAGCAAAAATGTGATATAACCGAGTATCATAATATTGACACATATTACGTGAACTGTAAGAAAGCCGAAACACCTAAGGGATGAAATTCATCATATTGAACTACTATAGTTGGCCAACATGAATGGAATTACATTTCCTAAGCATTGCAAATGATTAGGAAATGTAATTCTGTTCATGTTGGCCAACCATGGTAATTCAATATGATGAATTTTGTCGTTTAGGTGTTTCGGCTTTCTTACAGTTCTCGTAATATGTGTAGATGTAATGGCACTCGGCTATATGAAGTTTCGATTGCGTGATATAGACCCCATCATTGTATCTGTAAAGTGATAAGTAGATACTATTTGTCATGTTAAAATGGGGCAACAAGAACTAAAAAATGTGAGATGACCAATCAAATTAAAATGCTAATGTATTATTGTACGTTAATAATTATAAACTGCAGTTAGTTAAGATAATCTGGCTGAACCTGTGAATGGGAGCACCTGTCTTGTATCCTTTATGTCAGTTAACACACCACCCTTTCTGTGACAGGATGAATTCAACTTTCTAGTGGTATTTCAATTATGTGTGTTCATAGAGAAAAGAAAAGGCTCTCTGTATGGGCTACACCTAAGATAAAATGCAGCATTCTACGACAGTGAACCAAACAAGGTTAAATTCGGAAAGAGATAACTGACTTCTGTTTTAGTTTGTTCTATCCAAATGCTGTCAAAACAGGTACATTATAAGAGGTTGTCAATAACAAGTGTCACAATTCCTAGCTGCCACAGTAGTAATCTCTATAAAACAACATGAGCCTCCATTAAGTCTTGTACAAGTGCCTGTTGTAAAAAAACATTGCAGAGATGTCTAGGGTGAGTGGGAAAATCTGCAACTGTATGGACTGTCTCGTCCTTGGTAGCATACTGAATTTATTAATCCATCTATAATTGAAATTAGTAGAAATAATTAAGATTGTTAATACAGTACAAAGAAATGTTAGGTATAATATAAAGATAGGTCCTCTACCATTATTCTTACATACTAAAACTGTGCAGATGTTACAAATTGTAAACTAACACAAGCTGACTCTATGATGGGAGGGATATGACTTTAAATGTGTGAAGCTATGGCTAATTAATAGGAAGGGGTGAAGTAGTGAAGTAGTGAATCTAATCAGGGAAGGAAGGCAACATTGCCTCAGGCCACATAAACTGAGGCCAGGGAGTTTTATTACATAAACTTAAAGATAAGATTATGGTAGGGTGACTATGCTGACATGAAGTAAAAGGTACATTTTGGCCTTGAAAAACCATCAGTTTACTACTGTTATTGAAAATAATGCAAGTAAGGAAAAAGAACAAAATAAACTCAGCAGTCTAAAGCGTGTTTGCCTAACTACCAGTAATTAGGTGAGGCTTCATCAGGTCATTGTACAACAGTACAGTGGCATTAAATGCATTCATATGGTTAACTCCATTAAGTAATAAATATGTGTACATGACAGACCAGAAAAAAAATCAATAGATTTCTTCTTCTTCTTTTGGCTGTTCCTATTAGGGGTCGCCACAGTGGATCATCTGTTTCCATTTCTTCCTGTCCTCCCCATCTTGCTGTGTCACACCAACAATCTGCATGTCCTCTCTTACCCCATTCATAAACCTTATCTTAGGCCTTCCTCTTTTCCTCTTACCTGGTAGTTCCATCCTTAGCATCCTTTTCCCAATATACCTAGCTTCCCTCCTCAGCAAATGTCCAAACCAACGCAATCTTGCCTCTCTGGCTTTGTCTCCAAACCATCCAACCTGAACTGACCCTCTAATATACTCATCCCTAATCCTGTCCATCCTTGTCACACCCAGTGCAAATCTTAACATCTTTAACTCTGCCACATCCAGCTCTGACTCCTACCTTTTTGTCAATGCTACCGTCTCCAACCCATATAACATAACTGGTCTCACTATCCTCTTGTAGACCTTCCCTTTCACTCTGGCTGGTACCCGTCTGTCACAAATCACTCCTGACACCCTTCTCCACCCACTCCACCCTGCCTGTACTCTCTTTTTCACCTCTTTTCCACACTCACCATTACTCTGAACTGTTGATCCCAAGCATTTAAACTCATCCACCTTTTCCAGCTCTACTCCCTGCATCCTCACCATTCCTCTATCATCCCTCTCATTCATGCTCATAATTTCTGTCTTAGTCCTGCTGACCTTCATTCCTCTCCTCTCTAGAGCATATCTCCACCTCTCCAGGGTCTCCTCAACCTGGCCCTACTCTCACTACAGATTACAATATCATCTGCAAACATCATAGTCCATGGGGCCTCTTGTCTGATCTCATCTGTCAATCTGTCCATCATCATTGCAAATAAGAAAGGGCTCAGAGCTGATCCTTGATGTAATCCCACCTCCACCTTAAACGCATCAGTGACTCTCACCGCAGACCTCACCACTGTCACACTACTCTCGTACATATCCTGTACCACTCTTACATACTTCTCTGCCACTCCAGACTTCCTCATACAATACCACAACTCCTCTAGGCACCCTGTCGTATGCTTTCTCTAAGTCCACAAAGACACAATGCAACTCCTTCTGACCTTCTCTGTACTTCTCCATCAACACTCTCAGAGCAAACGTCACATCTGTAGTGCTCTTTCCTGCATGAAACCATACTACTGGTCACTAATCATCACCTCCCTTCTCAACCTAGCTTCCTCTACTCTTTCCCATAACTTCATGCTGTGACTGATCAGTTGTATCCTTCTGTAGTTACTACAGCTCCGCACACCCTTATTCTTAAAAATTGGTACCAGAACACTTTTTCTCCACTCCTCAGGCATCCTCTCACTTTCCAAGATTTCATTAAACAATCTGGTTAAAAACTCCACTGCCATTTTTCCTAAGCACCTCCATGCTTCCACTGGTATGTCATCTGGACCAACAGCCTTTCCATTCTTCATCCTTTTCATAGCTGTCCTTGTTAATCCATTGCACTTCCTGATTCACTATCACCACATCATCCAACCTTCTCTCTCTCATTCTCTTCATTCATCAGCCTCTTAAAGTACTCTTTCCATCTGCTCAACACACTCTCCTTGCTTGTGAGTATGTTCCCCTCATTATTAAACAAGGAGTGTATACAAACCAGAATTAAAATCTTGTATAACTCAATGCAGGAAAGTTTTATCACTTATGCTAACTAGTAATACTTGTGATGCCCATACACTGGACCAGCAGTCAAGGAGCCTCACTCCTCACCACTAACACCAGTGAGGGGCATCCACATTGGGAAAGATAATAAATACACACACAGTAAAGTACAATTTCCCTTAAGAGCACACAGAGATCACAGTCAGTCTGGAGCTGGTTTCTCCCTTTCTCTCCAGATCCCCAATAAGACACCCTACTGGCACAGCTATAGGGTCCAGAGCTCAGCCTAATAGTCAAGCTAAAATCTCCAGCACCCTCTCTGTCCAACCAGTGCTTTGTGTTCCTGCCCAAGTAGCTGACACACACACACACACACACACACACACACACACACACACACACACACACACACACACACACACACACACACACACACGCACACACGCACACACACACACACTTTGAGATATGAGTTATATACAAACAAACAGACACTCCTGAGGAAGACTGGAACATGATCTTTAGCTATGCCCCTTCTGCTCAGACTATACGGTAGTACCACTTGCCACCAACCACTAATATCAGCTATTAATAAGGCCCTTATCAAAGGTGTTTAATTATTACTGTGCAATATTATTATCCAATTAGTAAGTGTGACCAGAACTTTTTAAGGTTTATTGGAGTGGCTTGGCCAGTGTCACTATACACATGCAATGTACTCTAGAGCTCAACCTATTGCTACACAAAACTGCCACAGTTGAAGGGTTTAAAAATATTTAATAATAAATAATAAAAACACAAGACAATGCTTCTTACTACACAGTGCTAGTCAAGAGTTCAAAGATCACAGGAGCATGCTTAAAATAATAGTGTAGAATAGTTCTACATCAGTACAGAAAATGACTAGTCTAATCTTCCTATTTCCTAGCTATTTCTAAGGGAGACACTAAAGGCTAAGATCCTACTTACATACAGAGCACAGGTAGAGTGCTGGTGAGTTGGATGTTCTCAAGACAAATGCAAAATGCTCTGCCTCTGTCTCTGAGAAGGTCCTTTAAATTGAAAATGCATCCTGCTGACTCATTTTAGATTGCATCATTCTTAACAATTCTCTGGTTTCCCAGGCTAACAGAAACTCTACATTAACATTTCTTTCTCAAAACAAAAGAAAGAATCTTAGTAAGTTTGCACCTGGTCAGGAAACTACAGCAATTAAAAGACATTATATATGTAAAATCTAGCAATTAAGTCTAGTCTCAAAACAAAAGAAAGAATCTGCTGGTTCAGACACCATGGCTCTGAGCCTTGAGATCAAAAACAGTCATAAAATGCTTGACTTATCAGCTTTCTTACAGCAGAATGCACTGTTACATTTTTGCAGTTCAACATCCAATACAGTCTTTTCGCATTTGAGAGAAGAAGCCTGTGGTTTATATTAATATTTACAAATGACAGAATTATCTACAAAATTCTATCTAGCTAGGCTGGCAGCCTTCATATATCTTCACAATACTATTCTTGACAAATGCATTGGAATATGAAATGAAAGAACTCTGCTTTAGAAGGCAGTGCTATATATAAATATAAAAGTGTTTCCAACCCCTGATGCTAACTTATCTATTTTTTTCCTATCTGGTCCTGTAGTAGTCAACCAATGTGAAAATAATGCTAATTAAAAATATTATGAAGGAATATGTACCAACTACAACATGATTTTCTTGAAAGGGGGCACCATGAGAACCTGATAAAACACACACTTGGTCCCATTTCAACCATGAAACAAAGCAACAACCCAATTATATTGAATCCACCACAAAGAGAAGAAATTTACTGAAATGGGGCTTTTATTGCTATCAGGCAAATGACCTTTCTTCAAGTAGAACTGGAGCCATTGTATTTAGTATTCTTTTCCTTAGTGGCTTTCAGCTGATGTTACTAACTAACAGCTCCACTTAAAATGAGTATTTATGCTACTTACTGAAGTGGCCATAGTACTAGTCTTTAGATGACTACAATGGATGTCTTCAAACTAGCAACCTCATTTTTGAATGTTTTTAAACCAGTGAATGCATTTTAAAATAAATGTCCAATGTTTTCAAACCAGCGACTGCATTTTGTATGTTTTTAATCAAGGACTGTATTTTAAAATAACCGTCTGATGTTTTTAAAACTAGTGACTGAATTTTGGATGCTTTTAAACTAGCAACTGCATTCTAAAATAAGTGTATGTTGTATACATGCTAGTGATTAGTCACAAATACTAACAACTAGCCTTAGTACCTTATAATAGATATTACAGACCAGCAATTCCACTAAAATAAGCACTGGTTACTATATTCTGTAGCCACTATAGTACTACTCCGTAGAGGATTACTGTTGATCTACAGAGCAGAGCTAATATGTTTCTAGCTATTTTACAGTAATCTACATAGTGACTGTCTTATAACCTTCTTTTAGCAGATAAATTAGTATTACAGTTAATGTGCATATGAATATCTGCTTTGATTGCTACCACCACTAGATTGTTAAATGTGCATAGAAATGTTTGCTTCGAATGTTACCACCCCTGGACTGTTAGATGTGAACTCTAACTGTGATTACTTCTTCTCACTGTACACTTACATTTCTACTACAGTTATCTACCCTAGTGGACCCCGGTTGACACACTCTGAAACAACACCTCTCAATGCATAGTCCTAAATGCTGGTGTTCCCCAAGGTTGTGTGCTCAGCCTCTGCTCTTGGGTCTATATTACAAGGCTGAATGCGTAGGTGATCGAATGCCTTAACATCAAACTTGTAATATCAAAAGCAAAAAGCAGCAAATGGCGATTGAATGCAGGGAAAGATTATCCTTGGCCGTTTGCCGGATTTTGCCATTTTGTCTACTGTAGTCAAATCTCAGTGTTGGTATATTTAGTTAGAGGGGGTGTGGGGAGCACAGCCCCCCACGTTGGGGTGGGGGTGGGGGGGTGAAGCCCCCCACTTAGTTTGGGTGTAAAGTTATTTTTTTTCCATGGCCGACCGACATGTTTTCCTGCGCCATTCGACGTTTTTGGGTTCGATATTACAAGTTCGATATTTAGGTGTTCAATCACCTAAGCATTCAGTCTTGTAATATAGACACCTGCTCTTTACCATCCTCATTCACGACTGTACTGCAAAACATAAATCAAACCGTATTATAAAATTTGCTGATGGTACCACAGTCGTGGGTCGCATAAGTGGTGGGAATGAACATAACTACAGGGATAAAGTGAACACTTTGATTGCCTGGTGTGACAGGAGCAATCTGGACCTGAATGTTAATAAGACCAAAGAAATGAATATGGACTTCAGGAGAAAGGCAACAGTTCACCAACCACTCACTGTCAAAGGGGAGGTAGTAGAGAAAGTCCAAACAACCAAGTTCCTGGACGTTCACATCTCTGATGATCTCACCTAGGCTGCTAATACAAACCATACAGTCAAGAAGGCTCACCAGAGGCTTCACCTCCTGAGAAATCCCAAAAAGGCCAGGCTCCCACTGTCTGCTTTTACCACTTTTTACAGGGGAGCTATCAAGAGCATCCTCACTAGCAACTTCATAGCATGGTTCAGCAATTGCCCAGTTGCTGAGAAGAAGAAACTACAGGGGGTGGTGAGGGTGGCTGAGAAAATCTTGGGCACAAACATCCCTTCTCTTCAGGAACTTTTCTTTACAAGCGCAAAAAAGAGAACATATAAAATACTTGCTGATTCAATCCATCAGGCCCACAACTGGTTCTCACAACTTGCGTCTGAAAGAGGTACTGCAGCTTCTGCTGTAGGACTACAAGATTCAGGAACAGTTTATATTCTACAGATGTGAGACTTATTAATACGGGCACCAACCATAATACCTGATACATTGAAGCTTTTTTTTTCATTTAATCCTGCTGCTCTGAGCAATTACTGTCAGCATTACTATTATGCAACTTTATGTCTATACTGAGTAACGTCTAAGGTTAACAAGTGCAATATGGTAACTAAACAGTTGCTATTCACTAGTCTCTATTTATTCTCTATCTTAGCATAGGGGTTTGGTGGTGGGTATTTATTATTTATCACTGGATAATGGGTATTGAATGTGTTTATGTAATGTGAACTACCTCTTGCATGTCATACGTGTTGTTATTTTCTTTCTTATGTTATTCTTTGATACCGATGTATCTGTGTTATTTGCACTGTATTCCTCTCATGAGCTGACATTTGTAATTTCATTTAGGCTGCACTTTTGTGGTCCTAAATGACAATAAAGTTTCTATGAAATTTGAAATCTTTGAACTCTACTAGCTTCCTCCTGTGTTCTAGTTCCTTTACACTTCCTAATAACTACAAATTTCTCCACTCTCCCTCCCCTATTCCTGCTATTTCCTGCTCTCATACTTCTCTCCTCCTTTCATTACAGATTCTTTCATCTACCTAACCACTCCAAATATCCCAAGTGTAAAATAACCCTATCAACAGCGACAGAAAGGAAACTCTCCAACCGTAAGGGGTTGAACTTAGACCTGATGAGTGTCAACTAAAGTGTCCAGTTTCTACACTGCCTAAAGCCTCTTAATGCATGTGTTCTAATAATGGATATAATTTGCTGTAACCAAATTATTTTGCTTTTACTCCTGTACAAGGATTTTTCTAGCATACATCACCATAATGTGGCCAATCTTTAACCGGCCTCCCTCCTGTTCCTGACCTGGCAACTATACCCTCCTATAAATTCCTAGCTAACATTACCACCAACTATACTCTCATTTAAATATTCTAATCTCCAGAATAGTTACAACACCTGTGTCTTATAGTTTTCAGTAACAGTTACACTGATTATCTAAATATAAAATAAATGCAATCAAAAACAGTGAAATAAAAGGAAAGGGCTGCACAGGAGATTTTTCTGTATGTATTAAACTCCTGTCCTTTACTTAGAATAAGTATTCCATCTATTGTGTACTTTCAGGCTCTACAAAATATATTATAACCACTAATTTGAAATTTAAACTTATTTACTGATTTTTTTTTTTTTTTTTTAGAAAAAGTAACCTCTGCAGCTCAACCTGCTCAATTCACCCTTGCTACTCTCAGGCTCACTCCACTCCCATACCATACTCCCAATTCCCACCCACCCCCACTACACTTAGATTTATACTTAACCTAACCACACCCCTCTATCCAAGTTAACCTGCCTCTCCCATCCTACATCTAAATCCACACCCACTACCCATCATCACTCAACCCCTCCAACAGGTTAAACAGCCTGTCAACCCTAACACATCCGTCACCCACTTAGACTAGCCCCCACTTCCCTAATCTCTCTAATACCACCCATAACAGACACCATCACAGCCAGTTCTTATATCACATAATCACCTCCCCACACCACCATGCTTTCAACACACATGCTGCTACCATTCACACCACTCCTTTCCCTACTCATCCTAGCTTGCCAAGCCACCTCCTATCACAAACTCTAAGTCACTAATATTTACTCTCCGACATACCCACGCACCTCAAATCACAGCAGCACCATCACAAACATACAAATATCACTGCACATATATAATAGCTCCAACACACTACTCTTCTCATTCAAATATACCCACACACAACCACCACAACACCTACCCCACAAATATTCCAGACTGTTATCCAAAATCTCTCAACATTTCCTATGCACACTCACCCAAATCAAGATAAACTAAGAGGGGATATACACCCTTACCCAGGACCCCAACAACCAACTTCCCTTCTCATAAAAAAACACTCCCAAACAGTACAATAGCAATCCAACACCTAGCAGCCCTGTTGCAAAATTCAACAACTCTGACCTTTAAATTATTAACATAAACCTTAGAAACATCCTAAACAAAGTAAATGAAGTCCATGCTACCCTTGCCCTTTACTCACCCGATATTGCCATCTTAACTGAAACCTGGCTAAAACCCCATATAAAAGATACTGAAATTCTAACCCAAGGCTACAATGTAACAAGACTTGACAGGATAAAAAAGTGGTGCGGTGGTATAGCAATCATGTACAAAAATACACTCAAACTAGGTCGACTAGACTACAACCCCCCAGAAATATTAATAACATGTCTGTAAATAAATTCCCAAAAAAAACGTCATAATAATCGCAACTTAACTTCCCTCCAGGTAGGAACCAGTCCGATATTGAAAAGCCCCTCTGTGGGTCAGCTTCCACATTCAACCAAGAAACAATAATTTTAGGTGACTTTAATTCTGACTGGCTCACCTGCTCCTCTGATAACCTCTCCAACTTCATTAACCTCTACAATTTCTCTTAAACTATACTGTTCCCCACCCATATAGACAAACACACCAACAAACATTCAGTCCTGAACTGGATACTAACAAATAGGCCCTATGCTGGTTACCATTCAGGCTGCCTTCCAGACTGTCTAAGTAATCATTTACCCACCTTCCCACTCAGATAGCAGATATGTACCCCAAACATCATCATATTTAGATACATACGTAGCAAAAAAATCTTCTCCCCAACATATTCAACACATTTCTTCAACAATGCAACTGGTCTTCTCTAAAATATCTCCATTTAGACCTAGCAGCACTTCAACAGTACATTTCTGAATATATTAAATAATTTAGCTCTCCTAAGGAAACTTCGTGTTAATGTTAAACAATTACCATAGTTTACTAAAGACATCAAACTACTACTCAGAGAGGCGAGGCCTGGTCACTATACCAAAGAACTAAAAACAAAGACAACCTAATCAGATATCAGAACGTAAGAAACCTAGCCAAAAAGCATATTAAGAACAGCAAACGTTTTATTACCAGACAACCCCCCCCCCAAAAAGAAACACCAGAACAACCCTCAAAAATTTTGCTTAGGTATCAAACAACTCTTTAAAATCCAGGAAGATCCCATCACCCATCATCTCAAATAGCACAGATGGCACAGCATCTCAACTCAATGCATATTTCATCAACTCCATGACAACACTCATAAATAGTGATCCCAACACACTCCTAACAATCCCAAACACATTAGGATCTAACCATAACTCATTCTCTATCAAGCCCATACAAACTAGCACATAAAAAACTCCTGTACAAATTAAAACCCTCATCCCTTGTAGCTGACCAGCTCCCTACTGAATTTCTCAAAGTGGTTACTGATATCATCTCTTATCCAATCTCAATCCTTATCAATTGCTCTATTACCAAACAGTATGTACCTAAACATTAGAGAATATCTCATGTTATCCCACTACACAAAGGTGGCCCTTCTACAGACTTCTCAAACTACAGACCTATTGCTAGTCTCCCTCTCTTAGCCAAAATTCTGGAAAAAATGCATACATAAACAACTCCTTGAATGTTTACTTAATAATTACCTCATATCTAATTCCCAACATGGTTTCAGACCCAAGCACTAAGACTGCTCTAATTAGTTTCACCAATGCTGTAAACCTTCTCAGAAATCAGGAGCAACTCGTCTCGTCCATTTTTCTTGACATGTCAAAAGCTTTGGACACAGTATCCCACCATAAACTATGAACTTTCATCCAATAACTTGACCTAACTTGCACTATCTTGGTTTCACAGCTATCTATCTGACAGACAGCAGTCAGTCAAGTGGGATAACAATCTCTCCTCTCTCCTACCCATCTATGTCGGTGTACCTCAAGGTTCTATCCCTGGATTTCTGCATTTCATCATATTTACTAATAATCTCAGCATCTCCATTCAACTAGCCTCCATTGTCCAATACGCCAATGATTCCTTTCACATGTGCTCAGCTCCACCCCTTCTTGAACTCCAAGAGAAAAAAAAACAAAAACCTCTCCATGACAGAAAATTATCTCACCGACCACCAACTAATACTCAACCCAAACAAAACTAAACTAATGGCTTTCTCCAGCATCAAACCAAAAACCAACCCCCCATCATCTACTTTACCAACAAAACGAAGACTGAACCTGTGGAACAAACTAAACTTTTAGGGGTTAAAATTGACAACTGTTTTAAATTTGATAAACACATAGCTCTAACCATCAAAAAGGAACACGTCAAACTTGGCTCACTCTACAGAGCCAAACCATACTTACTAACAACTCCACACTATCCACAGCCAGAACACATCTACTATCCATCCTGCTATACTCTGCTCACATTTTTACCAACCTTAGTAAATCAGATATAACTAAACTAGAGGCATGCTATAATAAAATTGCCAATTTTGCTACAAATCAACCACACAGATCACACCAGTGTACTGCACTGCAAGAACTCATTTAGGTTGAACTGCCTAACCTATTATCCCTGAACCAATTAACCATTGCCCACTTCATCATCTATCAACCTGAAAACTGCCCTGCACTCAAAGACCTAGTACAGGCAAATACCAACTGCAGAGCCCAAAGGTCTTCCAATAAACTTCAACTAAAAATCACTAAATCCGGCAACACCTTTGGGGATTCCCTATTCTCTAACAAAGTATCTAGTACCTATAACTCAGTCCCCCAACATATTCTAAACACCACAAATGTGCACAAATTCAAGCTACTACTTAATGAACACCTCACCAATCACTGACTATGTTCCTGCACATGTCCTGGTTAACTACATCACCATCCCCTTTCCTACCTACAGTAACCTCCCATGCCCATCTATAATTCCCCTACCCAGCTTCTACAGCTGGAACACTCTCATACTTCATATGTTATTACTTATACTGTGACAACATATTGAATTTGAAAAAAATGTAAATACCAAATGTACTTGCTCCTTTCCCTCACTATTATATTTGCTTCTTTCTCTCACTATGTATAAATATGTTAATCTTGTCTTTCTTCAACCTGTACATTACACACACTGTACATGTACTTTATACAGTTGCAATGTAGTTCCCTTACACATTTCTTATAACTATGATACCACCATACATCTCATGTTAGGACTACTTTCAGAATTTGTTAAAATGTCAATTTATAATGTTTTTGGGTTTCTTGCAATTTTTGTTGTTTCTTATCATGTTTGTTAACATGTTATATAACAATTATGTACATTCTAAATCATATTACTCTTCTGTATTCAATTACTGTACCATGGAGCTTTCTTCACCGGGCCTCCACTGAAAATGGGCTTCTGGCACAGTTGGACACTGCCCAGTAAACTAATGTAAAATAAAATAAATAAAATAAAAATAAATAAATATAATGAGCTCACAAAATGATACTGACAAAGAGAAACTGAATAGAATTATGATTCTCACATTTCCAAAAGTCTCCCTGGAAATAAAACGTACCATGTGTGAAAACTGGAGCATCATCCATGGAAACCAGTCCATTAGTTAGGTACTTGACCCTGAGCCTACTTTCATCTATCGTAAAGGGCAAAATATTAGGAGCTGGGTAGAAGAACATGCTTTGCCAGCCATGGAGTCAAATGTTGCATGCCTCTAGGATGCAGGTGCTGTGAATTCATGAGTAACAGAAACAGCTTTTATTGTCTGACCTCAAAAAAGAGATATTACAGCACAGCGAGCGATGACTGCATAAGCAAGTTTTAGTTTACAGGACTAGCTGCACAGCATGTAGAACATTCTACATCAGCAAGACTAGCAATGTCATAAAGATAAGGGTTACTGAACACTATGACATCAGGATCTTAATCAACTAACAAGACGTGCTCTACATTGCACAAACTATGAAAAATTTGAGTTCCACATAGGGGAGAAACTAACAACTGGCCCACTTGAAGGCAACACAGGAGCTATACTCGAGAAAAATGAACTAGAGTGGCAAATTTGCTTAAAAGCTTAGGACTGAACACACACTGCTCCATCAAATCTGTGCTTGAACTTAGAAAACTGGACCATAATAGTCTTTACTAACAGTTAAATGCAGTTGTTGTGTCTTTCAGCTTTTCCCGGTTAGGGGTCGCCACAGCGGAACTCTGGTCCACTAATGATTGGCTGTAGATTTTTCCGTGCCGAGTTGCCAGCTCTGATGCACAACCTTCAACGAAGGTACGCCCATTCACGCATGTCTCCACACAGAAGATGCTCTAGCTGAGAATCAAACAGGACAACGTCTTACTGTGAGGCAACAACGCTACTACAGCACCACCACCGCAGTTGTAACAGTTAAATACAGTATATTTTTAATATTCCTTCATAATATATTTAATTTGCATTATATTCACATTGGTTGACTACTACAGGACCACATAGGAAAAACATTAGGTAAGTTAATATCAGGGGCTTAGAAGCACTTTTATATGTATATGTAATATGTAACACTGCCTTCTAAAACAGAGTTCTTTCATTTCAAATTTCAATACATTTATCAAGAATAGTATTACTAGTTAGCATAAGTGTTAATACTTTCCTGCACTGAGTTATACAAGATTTTAATACTGGCTTGTATACACTAATTGTTTAATGTTGCTAAATCTGTTGATTTTTTTCTGGTCTGTCATGTACACATATTTAGTATTTACTGGAGTTAAACCTATAAATGCATTTAATGCTACTGTAATGTGTTAAACTAACCTGATGAAGCCTCACCTACTTATTGGTAGTGAGGCGAAAGAGCTTCAGGCTCCTGAGTTCATTATTTTGTCCTTTTTCCTTACTTGCATCAGTTTCAATAACAGCAGTAAACTGATGATGTTTCTCAAGGACAAAATGTGCATTTTACTTCATGTCAGCATAGTTGCCCTGCCATAATCGTAACTCTGAAGTTTATGCAATAAACTTTCCTAGCTTCAGTTTATGTGGCCTGAGGCAATGCTGCCTTCCTACCCTGATTAAATTCATCATTTCTGTTAATTAACCATAGCTTCACACATTTAGTTGAAGTCTCTTTTCAACAAAGATTCACACATTTGTGATATCCTGCCTGTCACAGACTCAGCTTGTGTTAGTTGACAATCTGTAATATCTGCACTGTTTTGGTAGGTAAGACTATCGGCAGTGGCCTTATATTTATATTATGCCTAACATTTCTTTGTACTGTATCAACAATCTATTAATTATTTTCTACTGCTGTCAATTATAGATGAATTAATATATTGCTTATACTTAATGATCAAGTAACGTCAGTAAAATACCAAGGGCTAGACAGTCCATACAGCTGCATATTTTCCACTCTTCCTAGACATCACAGCAAAGGTTTTTTGCAACAGGCACTGGTACAAGATACACTTACTGGCTGACTGATTCCCATGGTGGGAACTGCACTTTGCTGTTTTATAGGGATTACTACTATGGCAGCTAGGACTTAGGACACGTCTTACTGGCAACCTCTTATAATGTACCTGTTTTGACAGTATTTAGATAGAACAAACTGAAATAGAAGTCAGTTATCTCTGTCCTCATTTAACCCTGTTTGGTTCACTGTCGCAGAATGTTGCAGTTAATCTTAGACCTAGCACATGCAAAGCCCTTTTTCTTTCAGCTCCGCAGATTGATTGTCAGTGGAGTTTTTACGGTGTTGAGCTGCCAGCCTGGTGCCCGACCTCCACAGAAAGCAGACACACACCTACTGCATGTCATTAAAACTCATTCAACTGCAGGGAGGACATGCAGACTCCCCACAGAAGATACTCCAGTCAAGAATCAAATCAGAGAGCCTCTTACTGTGAGGCGACAGTACTAACTGCTGCATCACTGCATCTGACATACCTTTCTTGTCTCTCTGAACACACTTATAATTGATATATTACTAGAAAGTTGAATTCAACCTGTCATGGAAAGGGTGATATGCTCCAGACATAAAGAATACAAGGTAGTTGCTTCCAGTCACAGGTTCAGTCAGATTATCATTACTAGCTGCATTTATAATTACTGCAATATAATAATTAGGATTGTAATTTGACTGGTTGTATATGTATAAAGGTAAGGAGTGTGGGGGATTACCCCCTCACTTTGGGAGACCAGAAAATATATTTTGTGTTTAGTGACCTTGGAAGTATTATTGACATCCTTCCTTAGATCACTGCTGCAGTATTCCAAACTGTTGGGTTATCTCACCAAATAACCTGGACATCCATCTGGGGTACCCTAGCTAAAACCTTCCACAGAATCATACATCCAACATATGACCTAAACTTGTAGATTAAGGTTACATAAGTGAACGTATGAGCATAAAATCTCAGACTATCTCACAGCCATTCTGAATGCAGGTCTTGCACTCATTGGTATGTTCTACACATGGTCATTGGTATCATTAGCCTTCACTAGTTCAAATACGTGCTCTGTTGGGGAACCTTCCTTGTTTCTTCTTAAAAGCACTGCTGTTTCTAATTCTATTAGATGTCATCTAAGAGGTGAAAGTGCAACTGTGGCAGGCAGATTCCATACAAGGATCTCCAGCCATACCTCTCAACCATCCAGATTTTTGCAGAATGTCCATATTTTTGCCTCATATTTTTGGTATGTTCTTCATAAAATTTGTGATTTGCTGACAAATCACTGGGATAATCTGAGGCCTAGAATCATTAAATAGTGACATACATTTGAGTTTCAGACTTCAAATCCTTCAGAAAATGTATGTTAACACAATCCCTGTTACTCTAGCAACTTTCAATGTTTATAAGAGCAATATTTAAAATCTGTACCTATTCTTGGGCCTTTGTCTCTCCATTTTGTCAGGCTTTGCCCAGATTTATTGCAGTAAAAGTTTGAGAGGTATGATCTCAACTCCCAGTGCCTTTTCTGTTTAGGTGCAGAGCACAATTATAAAAATTGCAGTATTTGCCAGTCCTTCATTCCTAAAATTTTAAATATGTGACTTTCATTTCTTAACTCTTACTTGGAGATTCAGCTCCTTAAGCATGCCTTAAGCAGCACCTTAAGCCCATGCTAGGATGACAGATCCCACCACCCCTGACATCCCACCTATCCCAAAGAAGAAGAACTTCGGGAGGCCTAGGCCTGACATTATGACTACCCACTCAGATTGGTATATGCTCACTTAGGTTTAAGAACCTGTAGTATGACCAATGCCCTTTTAAACTCCCAAGACCCTGCTGGAGATCTGTAAGCCATCTGATTCACTCATGTCTGGAATGACTGATCTTACTGATGCTGGTGAAAAGGGGGAACCGTCTAATTATTAAGAAGGACCTGAAGGTATTCTGCAAGTATTAGTAAAAAAGAGATACCCGAGTCATTAATCAAAGTACATCACTTGGTGGAGCAGCTATGTCTTGTTAAAGCAGATGTCACTCCAACCCCCCCCCCCAAGAAAATGGAAAATGTTTCCCCTCAGATTTCCAAGAAAAAGGAGAGGATGGATTTTCCCAAGGTTTTTGCAAGGCCATCATGGCACTCAAACCATCATCTTATACTTCCTCTACTTCTACTCCAACTACCTCTCATACGAGACATTTAGAATCCTCCTCAGAGGATGATGAGGCAGAGTCCGATTCTGATGAGCATTCTCTGGCCTACTCTTCTCAGCTCCATTCTCCAGGTCAAGTGGCCTCTGATAATGACGACTCCCTTTTCCCTGATTCACACATAGAGAAAGCTTTTTATGGAGAAACCATTTCTAATGTGATGAAGCATTCTGAGTGGGAATCCAGACAAATTTCAGATGTACTATAAAGGTATTATAACCTTTCAGAGGTAGACACTCGTGTACCTGCTCCAGTTCTTCCTGCCCTGGAGACCTTCCTAGATGCCTTTACCACTACTTCCACTGCTTCTGACTCTAAGCCACAAGCCCCCTAAAAAGATGATAGACCCTTCTGCTTCTTTTTTCCATTTCTATGGATAAGGCTTCCAAACTCCTACCTGCTGCTAATGTTCTTCCCGCTGATAAATGTAGTAGAGAAATGGACAGACTTGGAAAAAGTATGCATCATTTCCACTTTAGCTGTCAGAGCCCTGAACTATCAAACTCAAATGACTTAATATTTTCTGTTTAATTGGCTTCTATGGAAAGAGACAGGCACTAAGCAACATGTCCATGGTGGCTGAGGCTTCACAGTTAACTAGACATAGTATCAAATGCAGTTATGACACAGTGGAAGCATCATCAGAGGAGATGCTTCTGGCTCTGTTATCAGAAGGCACACATGACTTCTCTCTCAGTCCATAAATGAGGATGTCAGAGACAAGCTACTTCATTCTCCTAAGAATGGGGATCTTTTTTTGGCCCTGATGCAGCCAACATGTCTCAAACTTCGTAAGAACAAGGAAAGGTTATAAAGGATTGCAGATAAATTTTCTTCACTTCTGTACCCAGATAACTAAGAAACTCCCCAGGAAAAAGGAAAGGTTATAAAGGATTGCAGATAAATTTTCTTCACTTCAGTACTTAGATAACTAAGAAACTCCCCAGAAAAAACTCTTTCTTTCGTAGGGAGTCTAGGTCTAGATGCCCTCATAAGGCCAAGAAAATGCCTAGGAACAGATTTCAAGGTAAACCAGACAGGAACTTCAAATCTGGAAGGCCTCCCTACCAAGACAAATCAGCCTATCCTTCTCCCTGTCCAAAAGACTCACCTCCTCTGTGGGGCATTGGCAGCTTCTAACCACAGACAAATGGGTCTTGTCCAGTATTCATCATGGTTACAGAATGGCTTGACAGGAAATCTCGCTGTTCAAGGGCATTCTTTCCCCCCACACAGTCAGATAAAGCTCCTGTGTCCCATCATTTGTCTTGTTTGACCAAGGTACAATTAAACCTGTGCCACAACAGCATGTGGGAAGAGGGTTTTATTCCAGACTATCTCTTGTACTAAGAAAAGAAGGAGAATTGAGACCTATGCTGGATGTGTCCCTTCTCAAAACCTTCCTAAAGTTCCCCTCATTCAAGATACTGTCACTCCAGGACTCTTCTATTCTTCATTCTTCCACAGACTTTTCTGGTTTGCTTTGACCTGAAAGATGCCTACCTCCACATCCCAATCCATCCTTATTCAGGAAATTTCTGAAATTTACAGCAAATTAATCACACTGTCAGTTCTGTGATTTGCCATTTAGATTATCTGCAGCCCCCATGGTTTCCACTAAGTGTCTGGCAGCAGTCATAGCTTTTTTCAGGACCCAGGGGAATTTAAATACTCCCATACCTAGATGACTTATTAATACAAGCACCCTTCTGACAGATTCTTTTACTTCATCACAATTTTACTATTTCCTTGCTCCAGAGTCAGGGGTTCATGATCAACTTAAGAAGTCCACACTGGAACCCACCCAAGGCCTAGTTTTCTTGGGCTGCAGACAGAGTCTGTCCAGCTACTTCCAGTCTCTTCTACTCCTTCAAACTTGTACTGCAAAAGAAATTCACTGGATACAGGGATTCCTGACCACAACCATACATACAATCCCCTTTGCCAGACTCTATATAAGATTGAGTCAAGGGTACCTAAATTCTATGTGGTCCCAGCATTCTCAACCACTTCTACCTTGCTTAAAGAAAGAAATTATATATTATATGAATCTGCGGTGGTACAGCGCTAGCATTGTTACCTCACAGCAAGTGGTTCTCCTGTTCAATTAATGGCTGGAGTGCCTTCTGTGTGGAGTCTGCATGTCCTCCCCGTGGTTGAGTGGCCTCAGAAAGACATGCGTGAATGGGCGTGCCTTCACTGAAGGTTGGGCGTCGGGTTGGCAACTCAGCACCATAAAAAATCTACTGCCAATCATTAGCGGACCGGAGTTCCGCTGTGGTGACCCCTAACCGGGAAAAGCTGAAAAGACAAACAAACATACCACAGGTAAACTTTAACCCAGGCCTGCTTTTCAAAGTGCAGATACCTCAAAAGGAGTAAAGCACAGATGCTTCAGACATTGCATGGCTGGTATGGACAGGCTCCTTGAGAGTCCAGAGCCAACGGTTACCAAATCAAAGGTCAAAACACATCAACATGAAGGAGATACAGGACCTAATTCAGGTCCTGCAGACCTTCTCCCACACCTAGGTTCCAGCCCCCCCCCCCTCAGAATTTTCACAGACAACAGTATAGTCCTGTGGTACATAAACAAGTTGGGGGGAACAAGATCTTATTTGCTATGTAGACTAGCTCTTATGGCTTGGGAACAGGACACAATTATATTCTTTCACAGGACAATGTCTTGACCAATTTTCTAACCAGATCAAGGGACTAGCTCTTATGGCTTGGGAAAAAGCCACAAAAGCAGAAATATCCTTCCAAGTAATTTACATTCCTTCACAGGACAATGCCATAGCTTATTTTCTAAGTATCTATAGATCAAGGAAAAATCTTCATGAATGGATGCTAAACAGGGAGGTCTTCCCTGACATAGTCCAAAAATGGGGCATGACACAGATAGACTTAATTGCCTCCATCCACAACAAACAGCTATTCCATTTTTGCTCCAGGACTCCTTGTTCTCAGACATGGAGGACAGATGCCATGTCCTTTCCTTGGATAGGGAATTTCCTTTATGCCTTCCCTCCTCTTTCACTTCTCCCAAAGGTCTTACTAAAGATCTAGAGAGACAAACCAAAAATCTTACTGGTGATTTCCTTTTAAGAAAAGCTGCATTGATTTTTTATTCTCTACCACCTAGCCAGGGGTCATCACCAGAAGTTACCTCACAGAGTGAACTTGTTCACACAACATAAGAGTTCACTTTTTTACCCCAACTTATCATCTCTGAACCTGACACTGTGGATGATAAGATTCTAATCCATTTCAGACACTGATCTTCTGAAGATGTGCTTTCTTCAGGAATAGCACTTCAGGAGGCAAGGAAACCCACTACCAGGAAATCTTATATATCGAAATGGAAAAGATTTTTGATTTGTTGTCATGCTAAAGAACAGGAACATGTACAAATAGGAATTCCTACTGCCCTATCCTATTTGTGTGAACTACTAAAAGCTACTCTTGAATACTCTTCAGTCAAGGCTCATCTATTGGCTGTTTCTGGATGCTTATCTCAAGCTAATGGTAAAACAGTTTCTAAAGGGTGTCCTTCACCCAAAACTGCATAAGAAAGCTATTCTGCTTTCTTGGGACCTTAATGTTGTCCTTGAAAATCTCAGTCTCTCCCCTTTTAAACTAGCGGCTTCTACTTCTCTAAAATTTTGTATACGGGAAAATCTTACTTCCAGTAGCGCTTACTTCATCTATAAGAGTTTCTGAGCTCCAAGCCCTGATGGCTACTCCACTCCTCCCTATTTTTCATAAAGTCAGAGTGTCTTTGGGGGCCAACCCTTCACTTATGCTTAAAGTGGTCAATGAGCTATCCCTCAATCAGGCCATTAACCTTCCAACTTTCTTCCCTAATCTCCAGAGTAAAAGACAGAGAGAATTCTACATTCCCTGAATGTTCACAGTCAGCTCAGACTTTACTTGTACAAGGCAAAGTCCATCCACAAGATCGACCAAATGTTTGTTTCTTTCCAAGAAGCCAAGTTGGGCATCCCAGTTTCTAAGCAACCTGTTGATAACTGGATTTCTAAATCCATTTCCTTTTGTTACACTCACCATGGAAAATCTTTACCTTCTTCAGTAAAAGCACACTCTACCAGAGTAGTGGCATCTTCTGGACACTTTTACAAGGGGGTAGACTTGAGATCCCATCTGGAAGCAGTAACTTGTTCCTCTGTACATGCCTTTACCAAACATCACAGGGTAGATGCTATCTCTAAATCAAGAGCTTCCTTTGCCAGATCAGTTCTTTCTTGATTGGTTGACAGCTCTCCTATGTCACATCCAGCCAGCCTAAGCACTCACTAAGCTTTGGGAATCACCCAACAGTTTAAATACTGCAACAGTGATCTAGAGAAGATATAGTACAGTTGTGTAAGAATTTACCATAAGAATAGATGTCCTGCTGTTCACTATTGCAGTCTTCCTTCCCACCTTGGCATCCCCTTATGTATGTTTTCTTAACCACTTCTCATGGACTAAGGGGGAGACATTTTCTGCCTTCTCCCCCTTACCTGACCATTATTTTCTATTATCGTCATGTGTCTACAGGCTTCCTAGTTTGAAAGTATAAGAAGTTTTCAGCTCACATGGCCACTTATGTACCCTTATGCCAATGGGCTTAGGTCATACAACAGATGTATGACTTTGTGGAATGTTTTGGCTGTAGTAACTCAGCTAGATGTCCAAGTTATATTTTTTATTTCTGTTAGTAACTGCTTTTGAAGGCTGAAATGCTTGTTTGAATCTGCTACATTTCAGTTTTATTTTGAACTGATTTTAGCTCTGTCTGTTCTTTGAGACAATGAGGGCATTTCTCCATTTTGATGCACTACAACTGGCTTTGGCTGCTGGTGTTGGTTGTTCATTCCTCTTTTGACTGCTTGGTGTAGCCACATTTGCATTTATCTGTATAATGTGCCCTATCCCCTGTATATTTTTGACATCTGTATTCTGTTCTGGATATGCTTTTAAAAGGATGCTTTGGTGTTTGCCATTTGTTATCAGCAACTTATATCACTATGCTATTAACTCTGGCTACTGGCTGCATGGTCCTGGTGAATGTTGGACATCTGCTATGTCATTATTACCATTCTGAGTTTTCCCTGCATTGGATATGTCATTGCGGCTATAGCATTTTGTTGTTATATAAATCTGATAATTCATCAGCCATCAAAAACAGAGTTTGTGAACTGGCATTTACACATTATGTAAAATGTTCATATTCTTTGCTCTTACTCCAAACTTTGCTTTATACGCACCCACCCATACTTAATATTACATTTGTGAAGTGACTGCATTTTGAGCTAATATACAGTGACCTAATGCTATACAATGACCTAAACTGACAAAATGGGATTTTATACAACTGTGTATTATTGCAGAACTGGATGTTGTGTAAAGTAAGAACTCCGGTTTTATATATTGTTGATTTTATTATCAGCATTTCAGTTACTGAATAATTTACAGCAAATTATATTTTGAATTAACAATTCTTCTGTTTATGACATGCCTGATCCTGACTACAATAATTTTAGTTCTATATATTTATATGACATTTCTTTTATTGGTAATGTCACGTTGGTGGCTTCTTGACAGTTACTTACCCACCATCAAGCCTACTTATAATTGGTATTACAGTACAAAAGCTGTCAGTCAGTTTAGATTTTAAATTCTATTTAGAATGGTCTTATAGCAAAGGGATGCTGGTATAATGGTGAAAGTCTTTATGTCATAGACACTAGGTTGAATATTTGAGCCTGACCTCTAGTTAGTATCTATGTGTGTGCAGAGGCACAAGAAGCTGCTGAATACCGAAGGGGCAAGGCTGAGGGTGACAGGGGCACTTAATGATCTAAAAAGGGCAATGTTTTAAAACTATTTATTACCACAGCATAGGCTCACTTGGAGGACATTTTAAGCTTATCCAATTTTCATTTTGGTGCTTGAATTAACATTTCCTGATTGGTCTTACCTATCCCATGGCTGATAACTGTATATTAGCCCTAGTGAGAATAAATGTGATCACACTGTAGATAATTTGAGGGGACCCATGTAAGGGATGCAGCATTTAGGAACTGTCTCTATCCATTGGTGGTATGAGGGGTAATCCTGGAGTACATTTTCTATTACCCATCCTTAGATACAAGTTGCATTTGAATATGGACAGGGATGAGCTTTGTTTTACTTAAATGGATAGTCTGTTCTGGATATATATTCATCTCTCCACAACATTCAGTTTAGATACTGTGACTGAGTACATCTGATGCCATTTGACTTGCTGATGTTCAGTAGGCCCATCTGTATTAGGTCAGTGGATGCCTTGTATGCCAGACATGTCAGCTCTAAGTACCCTGTAGGATACTGAGTATAGTGATAAATCTTTGGAGTGGTCCATGCAAGACCTACTGTTTAGGACTTGTACCCTTTTTGTAAGGTATCTCTGTGGGTATTCCAATTTTTGCATGGGTCTGGACAGATACATGCCAAAGTGGGCATTATACAAAATGATTGGCCTAATGAGGGCTTTGTAAAGGGGGGCAATAACATCTCTAGATCTAGTCACAATCAATTTGTTTATAAGCTGTGCAATATAGAAAGACTTTCTTTTGACTCTGGGCATATGTTGATCAAAAGTTAGGTCACTGTACACACAAGTTCCCAAATGCCAAACAACTGGATCAGTTCTCAGGGGGCATTGTCAGTTTGGCAGTTCCCTGGAGAAGATGACTTCCCAAAGGATACGATAATGCATTTCTTGGAGTTTAGTTTCTATTCATGATTCTGGCACCAGTTATTGTTTGGGGCAAACCTAACTGCATGATGGTTAAGTCATTTGGGGATTCGATAACTGCTCCTAGCTTGCAGTCATCTCAAACTGAGTCGGCAATAGCCCTTTGGTATTTCCTTTTAGTTTTGAGATGTATATGCCAAACAGAAAATCTCTCAGCACTGAACCCTGGGGGACACCTTTGGTAACTGGTCTCTTTCCCTATTTTGATCTCCTGCATCCTGTGAACAAGCATACATGTATATGTTCTTTGATTCACCTTCCTGATTGTATTAACCTGATTGTATTAAATTATATTCCTTGTATTCTACAGCACCACTTGTTAGAATGTGTTTTAAATTTGTAGTTTGGAACAGTCATTACAATCCACCAATATCAGTAAATATGCAAGATCTCTGCAGATGTAAGTCATCCAAATAATTCCACATTAAAGGGATCTGTAACTAATGAAGAGGTTGCTGCTAGCAAACATCTTTACATTTCATTGTTTCATCTACAAATAAAGTGCCTATTGCCCTTGAAGAATAAATTGCCTATGCTACGTTAAAAATTGATAAGCTTGTAATTTTGCAATGGTTAATGGATGGCAAACTGATAATGGGTTCATAGTTACTAAGTAACTCCTCCAAAAGAGGACATACATAGGACTGTAGCATCCACTCCCATTAAAGTGCAACACAGTACAGTATCAGCGATTCATCTGCATAATGTGGGAGTAGTACCCACAGTCTTCTGCATCAAAAGCAAATATACTATCTGTTGTGCTACTAACAATGCAAACAACTTAGCATAAGTAGCATTAAACATCAACAAGTGGGAGGGTGGCTTAATGGCTAAGGTGTTTGCCTTACAAACACAAGGTGCAGGGTTTGAGTCTCACAAGGGATAACTGGCTAGGCTTAAAATGGCTCGCAAGGGCAGTTAGCTTAGTACTAAACTATTAACCTATTAACCTATAATCTTCCCCTGAACCTGTCACCTCCTTGTAAAATCCACTTGACGATCAACTCAACTTCGCAACACAAGATATCTGGAAAAAGTCAAAATTTATTTGGGGGGGCAAAGGCCCAAAACCAGGGACACATTTTAAATATTTCTTGTATATTCTTAGAAAGTTGCTAAAATAAAGTGTTTTGTGTTACTATGTGTTTCCTGAAAGATAGGAAGACTGAAACTTAAAGAGCTATAATTTATTTATTTATTTATTTTACATTTTTTGACCAGGGTAGTCCGACTGGATACTTGTCTACAGGGTAGTCCGACTGGATACTTGTCCATTTTCAGTGGAGGGCCAGGGAGAAAAGCTCCATACATACATACAGAAAAACTGTTACATTAAACAAGTTAAAGCACTGTTACAGATACAATACATAGGATAAAAGCAAGGGCACCCACAGGCAGGTGCAAGGGGGTGCACTTGCACCCCCTTGGAATCGGCTGATTAGTTAATCGTATAATTTAAAAAAAAGTTTTTTTTTTTTTGGGCACATTCTTCTTTAAGAAGAAAGAAGTCCAGTCGCGGGCATGCTGACATCATCGCTAATCGCGCAGTGCACATATTTTCAAGTTTGCGAGTGGGAATTGACACGGACAGTTTTGGGTTCACAAGCGGGAACTGAGACAGACTTCACTGGAGATGGAGTCGGGACACGGACGGTTTCGGGTTCGCAAGCGCGATGGACGGATACTTAGGAGCTAGCGGAAGATGGGACACTTTCAGAGTGAATAGTCGGATGGAAGATGGGACTGGTGTGTGTGTGTGTGTGTGTGTGTGTGTGTGTGTGTGTGTGTGTGTGTGTGTGTGTGTGTGTGTGTGTGTGTGTGTACTTTTTCTGTTCCTCATAAAAATCTGTGGTTTCTGTATTGTGTCCTTGCAAAGCCAGTGGTAGCATTGTTGCCTGACAGCTACATGTTCTCTGGCTTGATTCTTGGCTGGGGTGCCTTACATTCTGTGTGGAATCTGTATGCCCTCCCTGTTTTTGTTTCCTCCCATCTTACAAAAACATGTGTCTGTCTGGAGTGTTTCTCCCTGGGCCTCTGCTAAAAATTAGCTTTTTTTCCAAGTCAGACTTTCCTGGTTAACAAATGTTAAAAAAATGACACTCATTTGAATATCAGACTTCATATTCTTCAGAAAGTGCATGGTAACAAAAGCTTTTATTCTAGCAATTTTCTAAGTGTACAAGATGGATATTTGAAATGTATCCCTATCTTTGGGACTGTATTACCCCCCATTATTGGCTTCATCCAGGTTTTGTGCTAAGGTTGAGAGCTATGGTAAGAACTGAATTCACTGAATATGTTTGGGGTCTATATTCCCCATTACTGGCTTTGTCCGGGTGTTTTTTGCTAAGAGGTTGAGAGCTATGGTGAGAACTGAATTCACTGAATGTTTGGGGGCTGTATTCACCCATTATTGGCTTTGTTCAGGTATTTTGTGCTAAGAGGTTGACAGCTGTGCTATGGTGAGAACTGAATTCACTAAATGGTAGCCATTTAAGTTTCAGTCTTCCTCTTTCACAAAACAGCTGATTTGGCGTAGTGGTATGTTGCTCTGACTGTTTTGCACAGGGTCCCCTGGGTTCAAGATGTGGCAGTGAAATGCATGGTGGTAACACAGCATTTTATTCTAGCAACTTTCCAACATTATACAAGCAATGTTTAAAATGTGTCCCTGGTTTTTGGCCTTTTGTCCCGTCCCCCCCCAATAAATTTTGGCTTTTTCCAGATTTCTTGTGCTGCAAAGTTCAGAGATACCACTGAGTGTCGAGTAGATTTTACAAGGAGCTGAGAGCTGCAGGGGAGCAAAAGTTTAGTGCTGCTTATGTTTAGTCTGCTTGCATTGTTCATAGCACAACCAATAGTGTCCTTGCTTTACATTCTGAAGGCTGTGGGTTCTACTCCCACAGTAGGTAGATGCATTGCTGATACTGTACTGTGTTATAAAGGGGGTGGATGCTGCAGTCCTTTTGGCAAAGATACCTAGTAACTATGAACCTGTTATCAGTTTGCTATCCATTCCCTATTGCGGTATTACTAGCTTATCATTTTTTTATTGCATGCAACAAAGGCAATTTATTCTTCAAGGGTAACAGGCACTTTATTTGTAGATTAAACAATGACATATAAAGTTGTTTGCTAGCAGCAACCTCTTTATTAGTTACAAATTTCTTTATTGTGGATTTTACTACTTCAGAGATTGTGCATATTTTTTACTGATACTGGTGGACTATAGAAGGTTGGGTAGACTTTTTATGATGTAAATGTTCTGAATTGGGCAGTTTTGTCATTGGTGTATGCATTTTGTTTCATTGTTTACTGGAAAAATGTTCAAAACAATAAATTTAAAATGCCCTCTAACAACTGTACTGTGTTGTACAAGGAATATAATGTAATACAGTCAGGAAGGTGTATCAAAGAGCATGTGTATGTTATGTTCGAGTGGCCTATGATTTTGAAGACAGCCCAGAGTTAATATTTATCTGCCACTGGCAAAATGTATTTTCTTTGAATGTGGGTTTCAATGCTGTTTCAATGCATGTGAGTTTCAAGGGCAGGGAAGTTTTAATGTTGAGTCTATTTTCATTGTGAGACTGCATTGCTTTGTTTAACAGATATGTATTAGGGTTTGTGCTGTAAAATGCAAAATAAAACTTTCAAATGAAATCTAAATCATCGCAGAAGTAAAGCAGTATGCACATTACAGTGTTTATGGTAAATGAGGCAAAATAACCAAGGAATGGGACATTGGAATGGCTGCAGGGGGGATGCTCCATTCGACCATGATTTTGTGGAGGGGGGATAGCAAACTCAGACAGCCCCGGTTGAACTATACCTCTCAGTTGTCCATATCTTTGCAGAATTAATAGATATTTGCATCTTATTTTTGGTTTGTTCCTCATAAAATTTGTGGTTTTCTAGCAAATCATTTAGGAATGAAGTCACTAAATGACAGACATTGAGTTTCAGACATCATAACCTTCAGAAAAATGCATGCTAATGCAAGACTGTCTTAAGTTTATTCAAGAGCAATTTTTAGTAGTGTTTGTATGTTCCCCCAATATATTTGGCCTTGTCCAGATTTCCTGCATTAAGAGGTTGAGAGGTACGTGCAAATCACTTTGTAGATTAGGAATATCCAAACCTCTCAATTGTCCCCAATTTTGGCTCAAAATGTTGCTCTCCCCTAATAATCCCTCCTCCAAAATGGCAATTTTGGAAGAAAATGTGGAGGGGTTACAATTATATATAACTGTAATGATCAGAGTTATAGATTACTTTTATTTCAGAAATGCATGCAGATGCTCTTATTTTGTTAGCTGCTCAAGTTAACAATGTTAATATTAAAAAGGTGTCCCTTTTTTGACAGGTTCCTAGCTGTATTGTGTGGCAACTTTATATTTTTGCATCACATTTTGGTCCGTTTTTCATAAAATTGTGGTTTTCTGGCAAATTAGTGGCAAGTCATTAAAGATTGAAGTTGGAAAATAATGGCAGACTTTGAGTTTCAGATTTCATACCCTTCAGAAAATTCGTACTAATGCAAGATCTACTACTGTTCTATTATCTAAGTTAATAAGAGCAATATTTAAAAATTGGCCTTATTTTTGGGCCTGTGGCCCACTTCTAGTTCTATGTATGGCTTTGCCCAGATTTCTTGCTCTGAAGTTGAGAGGTATGAGTGTCAGAGCCATCACTGTCAGCCAGAGACATTTCAAATTATGACATACTTATTGCACCCCCCCCCCCATTGTAGTGGCTCTGGATGTGTCCAAGGAAGGCAAGGAGCAGTTATGCAGTGTAAGTGTGCAGAGTATTCCCCCATCCAAGGTAGATCACAAATACGACCGTGGCTTTTCATCTGTCCTTGATTTTGCAGAATGTTCTGGTTTTCTATCAGATTTTTATACTGTTGATTTATGCTTCTTATTATTCAGGAACTGCATGCTGTCACAGTGCCCTGTTGCTCTGTTTAAGTAGCCATGGTTTAATGAACATCAGGTAAGCTTGTCGGAGATTGTAAGATGCAAGTAAGCTTTAGTAAGCATGCTGTTAAAGAATTACCAGCATTGAAAGCCTTTTCGTTGTTGCCATGCAGAGAATATTTACATAACTAGATAATGTATAAGCCTTGGGTATTGAAATGCATATGACAGTATTTGTAATAAAAGGACAGGATTACAGTATTTTCAGAAGCTCGTTACATTTTATTGGAGACCAGTGTCTTATAGCAGTGTCTGTGTGTTAGTACACTTGTAGTTGGGTGGCTTTAATGGTATATGGTAAATAAGCATTGCTACCTTACTTAAAAGCCAAGCCCTGCAACAACTAGGTAAGCTCCACACTGAAGTCAAAACACAATAGCTCTGGTGGGTAAATGTACTCTGTAGTAATCAAAAAAGGCAAATGTTTGAAATAACTACAGTTTATGTGCAAACACAATAGGTAGTGATGAAACAATGCTCTGCTAAAAATGCTTTAATGCTCCACATTGCTGAGCTGCAGATCAGTTATTATCACTGGCTACCAGGATTTTGCCCACTTCAGATCAAGCACGGTGCCATTCAGTGCAACCTTCCCAGAACTAATTCAAGTCTGACCAGAATTATTTGGTGTGTGTGTGTGTGTGTGTGTGTGTGTGTGTGTGTGTGTGTGTGTGTGTGTGTGTGTGTGTGTGTGTGTGTGTGTGTGTGTGTGTGTGTGTGTGTGTGTGTGTGTGTGTGTGTGTGTGTGTGTGTGTGTGTGTGTGTGTGTGTGTGTGTGTGTGTGTGTGTGTGTATAAGAGGGAGGTAGCATACCCCTCAGCTGTCCAGGTTTTTGCAGAATGTCCAGATTTTGCCCCATATTCCTCCTAAAAAGGATTGAAGTTGCTAAATTATGAGAGAAATTTCAGTTTTAGACGTCATATCATTTAGAAAAATGCATACTAACACAAATCCTGCTACTCTTGCAATTTTCTAAGTTTATGAGAGCCATATTTATAATCTGCCCCTATTTATTTTAGGCTTTGTCCAGATTTCTTGCACTAAGGTTGAGGCTTTGAGGAGTGTGGTATGTTTGTGTGTGCGAGAGAGAGAGAGAGAGAGACAGTGAAATGCCCAAGTTAGAGTTAGCAGGTGGAATTTATTTTCAAGTGCATTTTCAAGGAACTGTGAGTTTTAAGGGAAGTGAAGTTTACTGCTGCTCATGCCAAGTCTATTTACAATGTGCAACTGTTTTGTTTAGCAAATGGTATCTCTATTGTGGTATAAAGTTTTAAAGCTATGTTAGTAGCACCACAAGTAGAATACTTGCATCTTAATGTAGAGGCTTGAGGTTTTATTCCTACAGCATGTACATTTGTATGCTGCAGTCCTGAGGATGTCCTCCTTTGGATGAGATGCCTAATAACTATGAACCTGTTTTTCAGCTTGCCATTCATTTTCTATTGCAATATACCAGCTTACCATTTTTTTAATTTAACATAGGCAATTTATTCTTTGACGGCAGCAGGCACTGAATTTGTAGATGAAACACTGAAATATACAGTTTTCGAGCAACAACATCTTCATTAGTTTCAGATATCTTTAATGTGGAATTATTCAGATTACTTTTACTTCGGCAGAGATTGTGTGTATTGACTGATATTGGTGGATTGTAATGAGTGGCCTTTTATGGTTGAAATGTTCTGAATTGGGCAGTTTGTCATTATTGGTTTGTATGTTTTGTTTCATTGCTTACTGGAAAAATGTTCAAAACTATAAATTTAAAACACACTCAAACAGGTGTTGCTGTATAATACAAGGGATATAATTCAGTTATATATTATATATTATAATTAATACAATCAGGTAAATCAAATAACTTTTGCATGGCCCTAACAGTGTGCAAGGAGCCTATTGCTTGAAAACAGTTCAAAGGTAAGTAACCTGCCACTGGCCAGATGCATTTTCTTTGAATGTGGGTTTCAATGCTGTTTCATTGAATGTGAGTTTCAAAAATAGAGAAGCTTTAATGCCGTCTGTTTTCATTGTAAGACTATTGCTTTGTTTAGGTTTAGTAAATGTCTATCAGTGTTTGGGCTATAATGTTTGAAATAAAAGTTGTAAATTAAATCCAACTGCCTGTAATCATTGTAGAACTAAAGCATAAAACAGTATGCACACAGAAATTTGAACAGTGTCTATGGCAAATGGGGAGAAATAGCCAAGTAATGGGACACTGGAATGGCTGTGTGGGCGGGGCTTGGGTGGGTGGACTTGGGCGGGGCTGTGTTGGCAGGGGGCGGGGAGAGCTATGTGGGTGGGGCTCTGGGTTTGCACCCCCCCTGCAAAAAATCCTGCGGGATCCCTTGGATAAAAGTAATTAATTCTGTCGTATATAAATCTGATTTGTTATAGAGTAACAATTAGGAAGCAAAAGACCTGTTTAGCACATGTTTATATTGCCAGAGTTAGTCAGGATTAGAGCAAGGACATAGCCATTGACTTTTAAAGTATTGTTTTAGACTTTTTTTAATTGGGTTAGAACGGGTTCTGAATTAAGCTCAGCAGGAAGTGAGTTCCATATTTTGCTAATAAAGTTGGCATATAGGGAGTCTCCAGATGAATTGTTGCTTTTGAAGGTTTGGACTAGTAATTTGTTGGATGAGTGAAGTGTCTTGAGGTTGCTGTAAGGGGTGATAATTTTTGTAAGTACTGGTGTGTTTTCAGGTTGGTAGAGAATTTTATGTGCTACTATTAGCTGATTGTACTGAAGTTGGATAGGCAATTCTAGCCACTCTAGCTTCTTTAGGTTCAGACAGTGGTGTGTTCTGTATGCTGCTCCAGTGGCAAATCTAGCAATATGATTAAAGCAGCTACATACAGAGTTTATTAAGATCAGACTTACTCAAGTTCGTGAAGGGAGGGGATGCATTATGTGGACAGCAACCTATTTTTCAACCAACATATGTCCATATATTCATTATTTAGTGAATTCAGTTCTCACTGATTTGCCAGAAAAACAGTAATTGTAAGAGGAACAAATCAAAAGTATGAGCCAAGTATTTTCTGTGAAAATCTGGACAGTGGAGAGCTATTGACTCAACTCCCTGAATCACAAGTGGTGGTATGGGTAGAAAATTCAGGCTATTGTTTGAGCCTGAGTAACTCTAACCACCAGGTATACCTAACTGGGGAATTTTACACACACACACACACACACACACACACACACACACACACACACACACACACACACACACACACACACTCACAATGCAAATGAAAGAACAAAACTCTCCTTACTGGCATGACTCTGGCAGCACCAATGGAACAGCAGGAGCGATGTCTTTCTATTGTTTTAACCAAGAATTAAATTGCTATATTTAAACATGCAAATGTATTTTTATTGCTCTGTTCCTGACCAGGTACAAGATAACAAAAGGGAGATGTTAAGTATGCAAATGCAGTTAATGTGTAGCCTGGGAACTCTAGGAAAGTGAAAAAGAATGATGTAATATTTATCAGAACTGCAATAGCAATTTAAACAGAGAAAATCAGAAGGCATTAAGCATTTTTGTCTTGATCATCTAACTCACAGCACTCTGCCTGTTTTCTTATGTAAGTTATCTTAGACTTGTGTTTTCTTTTAGGAATAGCTAGGAACTAGAAAATTTAGACTAAGTGTTTTTCTATGATGTCAGAACTGTACTACTGAATTATTTTAAGTATTTCTGTGTGATCACTGAACTCTTGACTATCACTGACTGTGTAGTAGAAAGTATTGTCTTGTGGTTTTAATTATTTATTAAATATTGTAAAACCTTTTAACTGTGGTTGGTTTGTGGAGAGATAATTTAAGCTCTAGAGTGCATTGTATATTTACTGCACCAAGTCACTCTAATAAACCTTGACTGTATAGTCACATCTACCAATTGGATAATAATATTGCACAGTAATAATTGGACACCCTTTTAAGGGCCTTTGAGTAGCTGATAAATATTAGTGGGTGGTGGCAGCTGATACTACTGTATAGTCTGGGAGAAAGGGGCACAGCTGGAGAACCTGTGCCAGCCTTCCCCAGGAGTGTCTGTGTGGTTGTATAAACTCTTATCTCAAAGTGCATGTGTGTGTGTGTGTGTCAGCTACTTGGGCAGGGACACGAAGCACTGGTTGGACAGAGAGGGTGCTAGAGGTTTTAGCTTGCCCACTATGCTGAGATCTGGACCCTATAGCTGTGCCAGTGGGGAGTCTTATTGGGGACCTAGAGAGCAAGAGAGTGACCAGCTCCAGACTGACTGTGACCTCTCTGTGCTCGTAAGTGAAACTGCACTTTACTGTGTGTATTTGTTATCCTTTCCTCTCATATATGAGATGCCCTCTCTGGTGTTAGTGGTGAGGATTGAGGCTCCTTGATTGCTGGGCCAGGGCACGGGCATCAAATGAGTCATACAAGGCATTATGGGAAAGAGAAAGGGTTGAGTGTGAACAAGATCACCTCAAGCCCTATTGGTAGCCATGTTGTGGAAAACAGGCTAAAATTACAAACAGAGCACTTAGAGTGATTCTGACATGTTAAAATATGTCAGGAAACAAAGACAGAATGAAAAAAGCTGTTTTTTTTAGTTCTAGGGTGGAGTTTTCCTTTTTATTTTATTTATTTAACATTTGTTGACCGGGAAAGTCCGACTAGGTTCCACAGAGCCTGTTTTCAGCGGAGGCCCGGGGAGAAATACTCCAGATGCATGTCTTTGGAATGTGGGAGGAAACCGGAGTACCCAGAGGAAACCCACGCGAACACAGAGAGAACATGCAAACTCCACACAGAAGGCACCCCAGCCAAGAATCAAACCGGAGAACCTCTTGCTGTGAGGCGACAACGTTAACCGCTGCACCACTGTGCCACCCAATTCTTAGCAACAGAGTGGTTACAATGCTTACTACACAGTTCAAGGGTCTGAGGTTCAGTCCTGACTTCTGGAATCTTTCTCACTGGAGTATGCATGTACTCCATATGCCTGTGTGGATATTCTGTTTTCTGCCACCTTCAGTAAAACACTACATAAAAAAAGCATGCAGTCTGAATTGCTGGTCCAAACTATCCATATATATTGTATCTACCCTTGCCCATTTGGTCCAAGTCATGGCACAAAATGTCCCAAGAAGGAATAGTTTACTTCCATAATCAATAATAACCATAATAAAAAGATAGATATAAATAAATCAACTTTAGCAGCTTTTGAAGCTGTACCATGGAGATTCACAAGGCAGAATCTTTAAAGAGCCATACAGCCCTTATGAATCTTGACAGTGTACAGAAGAAAGTGATTGTGTCTTTCTCAGAACATTCTCTGGTCAATGCTACAGTTCATCCAAAATGTCTGTTGCGTTTCCTAAGCATCTCTGCAATTCTAATCTCACTTAGCTGTGCTAAGTGTCAACTAGAATAATGAGAGATTTCATAATTACTAACACTACAAAATCTGCAAGTAAACTGTTTAAGGGAAGTGATACAAATCTGTTATTATTTTTAGATCAAAAGGAAGTAGTCAGTCTTTAATAAGTGATATCATTTTGCTCTTGAGTCTATAGTAATACAGAAACAAAAGAAGTCTTTAAAGAAAATGGCCAAAGTGTTGCATTTACTAGAACTTGCCTTTATTTCTGTGAACATCAAGAACTGCTTTCCTGAATCAGGTGAGGTGAACTAAATTGTCTTGCTACTTTAATTTTTTTTTCCTGTTAGTATTTCATCAATGCATAATGTTTTAGTGCTCTGCGGTATATTAACAACTAGTACTAGCATACGAAAATCATCTACTACAAGGAACCAACCAAATAAGAGTAGTAACATACAAAGAAAACAAATGCTTAGCTATCTCTTTGTGCTGATAATGATGAAATTGGAAGTAACATTTTACTAACAGATGAAGCCATGTAATTTATGTTCATTTTGTCAGGTGTGCATGTTGGGATTTTATTGTGAAATGGAAGTATGTGATGTACTTTATTGTGTTCTTTCATGGCCAAGATGTAACAAATACATAATGCTTTTTGACTGGAATTAATTTTGAAGTAAAATGAAGGACTGATATTATTATTGTTATTATTATTATTATTATTATTACAAGTTACAGAAAGTTGCATAAAAATATCACTTTGTTTTCCTGAAATTTAGTGGTTCCTTAGTACGATCCAATTATTTGTTTTGTCCTGGTTTAGCTTTTTTTTACGTAGTTTCATCATACTCAGTTTATAACACATCGATCACATTATGGCCATAGCTCTCAACATATTGCCTCCAGAATCTATGCTATTTTAAGCTTCATCATTATCAAAGAGACAGTGAAATCAAGGACAGTCAAGGATGTCTTTTTTAAATATTAGTACTATTAACTTGAGAAATTGAGAGCACAAGAGAATGTGAATTAACATGCAGTTCCTGAAGCTTAATAAGTCTATAACTCTAATACTTGCAATCATTTGTTAAATGAAATTCACCGTCTTTTGTCCCAAAATCAATAGTTTTTCGGGGGATTATGAGTGACAGAACAAAATTTTGAGCCAAATCATTGACAGTTTGGATATGTGATTTTATCAGTTTAAAACAGGTAAAGTTCAAATATATGACTCAAATTATTAAAGTTTAACAGACTGCACAAAAAACATGGTTCATGCCATCAAATGGAAGAAACAAACAGAACTGTGCTTAATGAGGTTGTTCTTGGAATCCAAGATGACCACCAGTACTCATTTTGCGGTACAGCAATAATTAGTGCTGTTCTGACCACTGCTTGTCATTAGATATGTGGGTTGCTTATTCAAGTAATGTCATCTCTGGTATTACTTTCATCACTTTGCATTCATTCATAAGTCTGAATTACAGAAGAAGTACAAGCTATTTTCAGTAAAATGTCCATCTAACATAAACAGGTGGACAGACTGCAAGACAGAGAAACAGATAGGGAACACATTCATTACAAAAAAATCATAATAACATTAGAAAAGCATGTTATCAATACAGAATGTTGGTTTGCTCTGGAGCAAATTACAGTAGTGATTAAAATATGTGATCAAGTTTTTTTACCAACAGCATAAAAGCATATTAGAGAAAAACTAAAACATTTCTTATTTACTTAGTTGGTTCATTTGGTTGGCCAAGCAGAGTCTTGTCAACAAGGTCAGGCCCAGGGAGAATGATATCATTAGCATCAACCCACTTTTCCCCATTTTCCTACATGCTGTCAGGGTGTCATATCAACTGTTGCCATCTCTCTAGACTCAATGCCACTCTCCCACCTTCTTCAACACTCACGCCTGACTGTCAGTCTTCCCTCACACAATCCATCCACCTCTTTTCTGAATGCCCTTGTTTCATCTTGCACTCTTCCAGTCTGTCCCAAATTGTCTTCACCAGATTGTCTTCTGCTTTTCTGCACATGTGCCTGAATGACAGTAACCTGTTCTCTTTAACCTTCGCTGCAATAGGGAGAATGAGCTATTATGATTAAATAACAGTCCAAGTATTTAATCCTGCATGAATAGAGAATAAGTTCTGCTTTATCATAAGCAAACAATAATGCCCAACAAAGTGTGTGTTTTTGTAGCAACAATACATGCCTGGAGTACTCCTCTACACCTCAGGAAGGGCATTATTTCCATAATAGCACACACCCAGAAGGGCATTACTGGGCTTAGAGAAAGGACTATCTGTTAAATTAGTTTGCATTTTATTATTGTTATATATATATATATATATATATATATATATATATATATATATATACATATTTTTTTTTTTTTTGTGTGTAAAATTGTTCCTCCGCTCCACCTAATGTTTCAGACTTGATGTAGTATATGTAATTGCTGTTGGAGGATGTATTTGATGTCCAAAATATAAGTTATGTAAGTACTGAATGTTTACTCATATACCCCCCCCACACACACATATAGACTCTCACAGACATATACACAGACAGACACACGCACACCATGCAGTTAATATCCACATTGTTAAATGAACACATCCTCAGTGGGAAAATAAAATTCAAGGCATAGCAACTCCACCTCCCTTCCCCCTTTATTGTGCCTGATTTTGCTGCACAACAATGTTCCATTCATTGATTTCTGTAGTAAATCACTGTACAATAAAGTCAGTCAGTCAGTCAGTAATGCCAAATATTATGGGCTTCATTCTTTTTAAACAAACCATTATACTAAACTGCTTGACACAATCAGGGCCGTCTGTCTTTCATTCACACACGCAAACACACACACACACACACACACACACACACACACACACACACACACACACACACATACACACACACACACACACACACACACAGTTTTATTATTTACTTTATAATTTTCATTTTACTATCACTGTGCAGCAAAGCACTGTTTAATGATCTTAAGAAAATTGTGGCTGTTTGTTTTCAACACTCTGCGTTTCACTGCAGCTTAATTTGCTGCCGTGAAGTAGTGGACTTTTTCTTTCAGTGGGCATTACATGTACATTAATACCCTGCTGGAGAACATTTGCTCCCCAATCAGAGTGGTGATGTACAGGTCGCCAGTTTTCTAATAATGTGTAACACCTTTTCATTTTGTTGATCACTCCTTTTAACCACTTTTACTGCTGCAGGTTACATTTTCACTTGTTATTTCTCTAGTACCTGTACGTCTCTTATGATGAATTGGTTTTAGTATTAGAACTTGTACTGCTAAAGCAATTATCCATGTTTATACATTTGGTTGCATTCCACCATTATTTAAATAGTTCTTATTTTTTTATGAAACTTTTTCAAGAAGTAAGATATCAGACATGTTTATGTCCTGATTGAAATTGATTTTATTCAGTGAATGCATAACTATAAAGCTTTCTTTTGAATCAGGAAAATGATATCAATCACAGTCATTTGGGTTGAGAAGAAAATGGTAGTAGTTTTAGTTTTGGGGGACTGAGCTGAAAACAACGGCCATAACAAAATGGCTACCTTTACCAAGTTATATTTTACCCATACCTCCCAGCCTGTGGGTGTAACAATATGGGCAAAGACCCTTGAAAAGTATGTACATCTGGCCAAAACATTATTATGACATGTTATAGTTAATAGCCAATCTCATCTCACATCTGATAGGATTGTGCAATACCACTACTCAGAAACACAATATCAAAAGGTTTAAACAACAGAAGTGAGAAAATGATGACAAATACAACTGGAGCAATCATGTTTTATTATACTATGACTAATAGAAAACTACTATAAAAATAAAATAGAGTCAGGTCTGTAAGTATACAATTCAGATGAGGGAGGTTTACATACGTATATATGCCTTTGTCTCATCTCAGTCATAAGACACTGTGGCAGACAACTATTGTGGCTGACTGGCAGCCAGCATGGTTATAGTAATATAAAAAAAAAAACAATCCTGTACTTGACTACATGGTGGAAGAGGTACTTGTCTCTTCTAGTGATCACTAAGAATGAGATGGGGGGGTGTATGGTATAAAAGAAATATGCCCACTCCAGATTGATATGCCCTTCAGAGTTCTGAGCATCTTTGTAGACCACTCTCTGTCTCTATCCTTTGACAACCACAAAGCAACATTAGTGAGGAAATCCTTCTATTCTGCCCAATTAATAACTAAAGGTACCTCATTCAGAGCAAAAGACAGTATTACTTCTCTGTGCTCTGACTTGAGCAGACCAGTTATAGAATATTATGCCTCTTTTGCATCTATCCAAATACATCACACAGCTCGAAAGAACCCAGAGGTCCCTAACTGAAATGATAACTGGACTAAAGACCCTTAACCAACCAAAGCAGGCTTGAACCTCTATCCTTATAGATTCTTGTGTGGTGATTTATGTCTACCATTCTGTGGTGCTAAGGACCCAACCCTTCCTGATCTCCTACACCTTCACAAAGCAAATGGCTCCACAAACACTCAGACTAAGGACTTGAATTTTTGTCAACCAATAAGCATGACAAGTTGGAGGGACAGATCTCTGGAATAATCTGCATGCATATAAGACAGAATAGTACCCTTACTTCATTTACAGCAACTTTTGATGATTGTATGGGTGCCCATAAGTGTATCCTGAGCCTCATTTGTTTTGCCCTCTGGATGCAGAAAGCACCCTATGAGGGTGAGTATTAGCAAGGTGATTACTGTCCATTGACTGAGTTTACTATGAAAACTCTATGCATTTATGAATCTAGAGCCATCCATTGTCATGAGTTTTATGAGTGTATAATGTCAACGATGCTTCTTGTTGAGGATTAGTTTCTCCGTCTTGCACCTAATAACTGGTAGGCTAGGTCCTAGCTCATCTTTGACTTAGAACTGAATGAATGAAAAATATTAACAGTTTCAGTTTTAAATATTGAAACCCATGAAAACTATAAGCATACATTTGAGTTTGTCAAGGTCTCATAACTTAACAAGTTCTATAAACTAATCCTATACAAATCACCTTAGACATGTGGCAGATCTTCATTTACTAACAATGGATTTTTTTCTTGTAACTTAATGCTATTTTCCCTCATACACACAGTGAGTGAGTACAATTTATTTGGCTTTCTTTATAATTTTTCTCTGCATAATACTTCCTTGTTCTGTTTACCCACCACACATATTCACTCATTGTAGCTGTATTAAATGCAGCTGAGACAAAACCTCACTTAAACAATGACGCTTTATTGTATTCTATTAATGCAATGAATACATTACCTTGTTAATAAACATTTATCATGCTGCATGATTGCTTGTAATGGGAAACATTTTTACACAGAGAAAACTAGCATGTCTGAAATGCCATGGTGTAGCTCTGTAAGTTCTTCCAGTAGAGGTGTGACTTGTCACACTCCATTCTGAGCCTGCTATTCTTCATGATGATAAGACGAAGCATGTTTTGATTTTACATTAGTGAAATAAGGAAGGAATGCTCATTAAAAATGCATCATCCTTATTGACTCTCAAATTTAACAGCCTACAAAATTGTCCCTCTCTTGAAAGACTGTTTCACTGCTGCTCATTGACATGACTTAACAAGTACAATATGACAGAACTTTATTTTGTGGTGAGGGAGGTGGCTGATGTGGTGCACTGATTAGCATTGTTGCCTCACAGCAAAGGGTTCTCTGGTTTGATACTTGACTAGGGTGCCTTCTGTGTGGAGCCTGCATGTCCTCCCTGCGGTCATGTGGGTTTCATCCGGGCACTGGTTTCCTCCCACATTACAAAGGCATGCAGTAGGTGGAGTGGACACTAAATTGGCAGTAGGTGAGACTGTGTGTACGAAAGTGAGTGGTGCGATTCAACTACCACAGCAGGGCTAGCCACCCAGTGGTTTAAACCTTGGCTCAAGATGATTGCCACTGCAGAAGTGACACCCTGACTCCGTGTGAAAAATTGAGGATCGAAGGATGGATGAGCCTTTCATGTTTGGCACCGTGATTCATCCACATATAAACACATACATGCTAATAAGCCATAGTCAGCTGCAGACCATGCCTGCAGAGGCAGAATTAATAGATGTTTAAGTTTGCTTTAACTTAGACTTCAATCAGCCAGAAGGGGATTAAAGTGCCTACTTCACTAGCCTTACATTCGATGAAGTAGAAAACAGCAACTGCTTTCCATAAATCAAAAACCACTGAAGTTTACTTAATTTGAAAGCATCTGAAGCATTCAAGTCTCCAGTAGTGTAGAGACATTGCTTCAATAATAACTTGTGCGTGTGTGTATGTATGTGTGTGTGAGCATTTGTCTCTCTCAATCTCTTTCTCTCTCTCGCTCTCTCTCTCTCTGTATGGTCACATTACAGAGTTTGGAAGTGAATGAGTCTGAATGTGTGTGTGTGTGGGGGGGGGGGGTGACTTTGCCAAAGCAATGCATGGGCCTCTAAGGAGAAGATTGCTACCTAGTATTGACTAGTGTGTGACTCAGAGACATGCTAATGTGCTGATAAAGGAGTCCTTTTATTGGGGCCATAAGGTACCACTCAACTTCTTAGTGCAAGAAAGCTGGACAAAGCCTAAAATAATGGGAGGACAAAAGCCCACAAAAGGGACTTATTTTAAATACTACTCTTATAAATTTAGAAAGTTGCTGGAATAACAGGATTTGTGTTAGCATGCATTTTCTAAAGGATATGAAGTATAAGACTCAAATGTATGTTATTATTTAGTGACATCAGTCCTCAGTGGTTTGCCAGAAAACAGCTAATTTTATGAGGAACATACCAAAAATATGGGGCAGAAATTTGGACAATCTGTGAAAATCTGGACAGTTGAGAGGTATGCCATAGCTGTCTCTGAATCGCATTGTCTCACTGTTGTGGTAACTGACCAACTTGTAGCAGGTAATTATCACAAGCAATGAGACTTTTTCTGAATTCCAGGATACATGTCTTTTCTAAAAAAATTCCTTGCCATCAGAGATATGTAAATTATACACTAGATATTAAATGCAGTTGTTGTTTGCAAAATCTGTACAGTATTGCTAAATGATTTGTATTGCCATCTTCTCCTGTGAACATATGCTGTGGTGGCCAGACATGTATATCATATGTATAAATACAGCATTTAATTATTCAATTCATTTATTTCTTTGTGTGCATCTCTGTAACCTCTTACTCATAATGCATACATGCAAATAGAATCTCTTTTTCATCCAGGCTCACTACAGCAGGGGACGTTTGTGCATGAGTGAGAAAAAGCACACAGAACTGGACTGATATTTTGAATATATAATAGAAATGCATGAAATGTAAGCTGTAGCTTACATTTATAAATTTATTATTGACATTTCCCTCTGAAGTGTTCAGAAGTGCAAGGGAAATGTTACTGAAAAGAAGTAACCCAGTCCCAAGTATAGGGTGTATATGTACGCTCATAATTATATGTAGGTATAGAAAGAGAGAGAGAGAGAGAGAAAGGAAAAGAGAGAGTCCAAGTATGTGGTGGTGTGGTGGGTGAGGTGAATGATGAACAGAGAAATAGACTGCAATGTGACCCATATACGTCTGAGACAAGCAGCACATGGTCAAGTTCCCCATTTTGAGATCACTGATACAGCAAACTAAAACCATTGACTTGCTTATTGCAATATTTAATGGAAATTCCCCCAGGAAATAGCAGTTTAAAGAGACAGTAAGCATTTAGAGATGCCAGCTTTTCTGAATTATATTTATAAATAGATTATGGTACTTTTTCCAGCAGACTGCTTAGAAATTTTAATGAGGCTTTTAGCAGGTTTTACTTTATTCCTTCAAATAGCTTCAGATTTGTTTCTAAAAGGTTAGTAACTAATATGTCAAGGAATAAAAACTTTTAACACTCCCTCTTGAAATGTATTGTGAAAACAGACCTGCATAAAATATTTTTATATTCAGTGAGTTTTATTTCACAACTGTGTGGTACGTGCACACAAAAATCTGAAGATTGAATAGTATAAATGTGCATACATTTGTAAATGGCATACCCTTTGTATGAATGTTGTGAACTTGCAGGTCACTCGGTCTTCTCAGTGCAGGTTTTTTCCCTTGCACAATTCCATACTATGGGCCAGATTACAAATGACTTTCTCTGTGTCCATGACTTACTCTAAGATATGCCTGCCACAATTCCAAAAGACTTATTCTTGGTATAAGTGACTTATTCTGGTGTAAGACCTACCTCTAAAGTATGCTTACACCTGGAACAGATTCTGAAATACTTGCTCTCAGTGTAAGTGACTAACTCAGGGTACACTTACACTCAGAGCGAGTCTTTTGGAATCCGACTCTATGTAGTATTTGCTAGATGTGAAAAACATATTTATGAGGCAGGAAAATGATGCAAGCTGAATAAATGAACTAGCATACATGGTCTCATGGTCATGGTGCTACTATGAAAAACTCAAAAACAAAACCTGAAATATCAGAATTACCAAATCACTAATGCCTGAAACACAGAAGGGCAAAAAAGTAAAACTATAAATGTTTTTGTAAGATCAAGCCCCATGTACTCTGATATGGGAGTAAAAGCTCCACCACCATTAAATTTATATATGACAATTCCATGGTTACAGCAACGTGAAGAAGGAAGAACTCTCCAAAAAGAAGGGAATCACTGCTAGTACGTACTTAGAAATTGCACTGCCAGTGATTTCCTGTGGAAAACAGCAATTATTACTGTGTTACTTGACATCTTTTGCTTTGGGCGACTGATGTGCAATGAATTTTACCTTGGCCACCTGTAGACATACAAATCCATACAAGTAGTCACTGTTGTTCTCATTCCCTCCCAAAATAAATTGGAAAACTATGGAATTTGTACTACTGAAACTGGCAGAATGGCACAACGTGTATTAAAATATCAAACTTTAATAAATTCTAAACATGAAGCTGTATTGGAAGGTTTTGTTGCAATTTTTGGATTAAATATCAGTGGAATAAAAGTTAGCATTTGCATTGTAATATTACATTACTCATGGTAATTAAAAAGAGCTGTAGGAATTCAAATAACTTTGAATGTCTTAATTTATTAATGAATTGATTGATTCAAATAATGATTTATTTAAGATAAACTAGCATCATCAAAGGTGGAAAATAGCATTGAACTACTTTAATAAAAAGTAGCCCCTGTCATCTAAGCTTTTTTGCCTTCTAGTGTTAAAATTTGTGCATGCAAAATATTTGAAACAATCAATTTATTAATAAATGCAAAATGGATGTTATATGCAGCAGGACTTCATGGAGGTCAAATCCTTGTGTCATGAAGTCAAACTAGACTGGTATATTTGAAGTTAGCACAGGTAAATGAAACATCTATTTATTCTCAGTGAGAAAGGGGAGAATTTGTGAGGCAAAAATACTGTACCATCATTTTGGGTAGTGAAATGAGATTAAAATATAATTTGGATGCACCTGAAATTTGTTAATTTTCTATATGTTGAAGGAGCTAATGGCCTACTGCAGCATGGACAATCAGACTGTTTTTGGGTTCGGAAAGAGGGTTATTTAAAAGGGGTTTAGGTGTAGTGTTTCTGGTTCTTTTATTTTTCCTCAAAAAATTTTATTTTTCAAATACAGTTGAATAAATTCCATAGTATTTGTATATAACATTTTGATAACTATGTACACTATTTACATCAGCCTGACACTATAACAGAGCTCAATATATACAATTACTTTATAGGTATAACAATCCAGTTATCATAGTGTACCTGTTCAGTTATTGTAAAGTGTCAATCAATGATAAGAATTTTTTCCCATGTATTGTTAATAAATGGCTTAGGATGAATCCTTAATTCTTTAATTTTAATTTCCAACAATGCTGTGGTCTTCAGTAGGCTGTAGAAGTCTTCCAAAGTTGGTATTGTGTATGTATTCCATCTTCTTGTTATACACTTCCTTGAGATTGCAAGTATTGTCCATACTAGATACATATTTGACTCATTCAAATGAGGACCTTTGTACACATTTAATAATACTAGAGCTTTAGATAAGTTAAACAATTCATTAAATAAAGCTTGTAAAAAGTTTTTAATGCCATTCCAAAATGGCTTAATTTTAACACAGTTGAAAAAAAATGTTTCCAATTTTTTTTAAATAAAAATTTTGATTTTAATTTATTGAAATGGAGTCCTGAACTCCTGTAAAATGTGTCAATTAAAATATAGGTGTATAGGTAGGTACTAGGCTATCTGCCCGAAGGCATTTATAAGCCTAGCCAGAATGTGTTGGCTTTCGCCGCCCCCTTAGATTAATTCCCTGTGCCTCTGTCCAACAGAGCCATTGAAGTGATCCCTGGGGTAAACTTTCTGTTTCCCATCCACTCGTCAAGGTTTCTCTTGAAGAGGGTTAGTAAGGAACTCTGCCTAATGTAGATTGGAATCTTGTTCCAGAGCATGGGATGACTATGCACATTTTGGCATTTAGCTTGAGGCCATCGTTTTGATACCAGGTATCTGTCTCAGTGAGACCCTTTTGGAGGATATCTCTGTCAGCCGGAGAGTCAATTATAGCCCCTAGTTTGCAGTCATCTGTGAACTTGGTCAGCCATAGTCCTCCTGTGCTTGCCTGTACCTCTGAGAAGTATATGCTGAACAGGAGTGGTCCTAGGACTAAGCCCTGGGGAACGCCACTTGTAACCGGTTTAGAGTCAGACCTAGCTCCCACAACTCTTACCATGTGGTTTCTGTCTGTGAGCCAGTTGGCAACCCATCTCATGATGTAGGGGGTTTATGTTCAGGCTGGTGAGCTTGTCTATAATACCTGAATGGGGAATGGTGTTGAAGACCTTTGCGAGGTCTAGGTAGGCTGTGTGGACCACCTTTCCCTCATCTATAGCCTTGGTAACTGTCTCAAAAAAGTCCACCAGATTTATCTAATTCTTCTAATGTCTCTTTTGTATTGGATAATGTTAATAATATGTCATCAGCAAAGAACATTACTTTTGAATTGTATTGTTCATAAACATCTACTCCTTTGATTTTTGTATTGTTACGTATTGAGTCTGCTAATATTTCAATAGTCAAAGCAAATAGAATCGGTGACATGGGACATCCATGTTTAGTACCCTTTGTTATATTTATAGATTCAGAGGTGAAAGGAACTAGCTTAACATATGCTAAATTATTTGTATATATATATATATATTTTTTAGTAGATGAACAAAGGAAGGAGAAAATTCAAATAACACCAGAATTTTAAATAAATAGTCACAATTTAGGGAATCAAAGGCTTTCTCTATATCTAAGCCAATTATGAGTGTTTCTTTATTTTCTTTATTAACATAATCTATAAGAGAAATTATCCTTTTAATATTGTCTTGTGTGTGTCTATGATATATAAATCTACTTTGATCATTATTTATTATTTTGGATAGTGGTATTTTCATTCTGTTAGTTAATATTGTCATAAATATCTTATGGTCATTATTTAATAATGATATAGGTCTATATGAGGTACAGAGGTGTGGGGATTTGTTTTCCTTTAGGATTGGTGTGATTAAGGAATATCTCCAAGAGGGTGGTATTAAAGCTTGTGACTGAATTTCTAATAGAGTTTTATGGAAGAGGGATAGTGCCTTTGAAGGAAAAGGTTTATATATTTCCATAATTATGCCCTCTGTACCTGGAGCTTTATTATTTTTACCCTCTTTTATTGTATCTGTAATTTCTTTAATGGACATGGGTGCTTTCAAATCTAGTTTTAATTTTTCTGGTATTTTTGTTATATTAGAACATTTTTCATCTAGATTTAATTGATCAATATGTATATTTTCTTTGTGGAAATGTTCCCTATAGTAATTTCTATAGGCATCAAGAATGTCACCTATATCGGAGACATTTTTTTCCTTTCTTTTCTTAGAAGATACTTTTAATATTATTCGCTTTTGATTGTATTTTGATTCTTGTGGATAAATTATGTAGATATTTGAGAGAAGTGGCCAAGGTATTAATTTTTAGTTTTTCTAAAGTTAAACTAGTTTTATGTGGTAGAATTTCATTGTATTTATCGTTTAATACTTCTACTTTCTTTTTCGCCTCCAAATGATTTTGATTTTTTTCAGCTTTTACTGACAACAGTTTGGATTGTAAATCGAATAATTCAGAATCCCATTCTCTGATTTTTTTTTATATCAAGTTAGGGTTTTACCATATATGTAAGCTTTTAATGAGTCCCATATCATTATTTTAATGTATCTCTGTGGTGTAAATATCTAAGAAGAACTGTAATTCAGATAATAACCAAGGTTTGAACTCATTAATTTTAGTTATATATGCTGGAATTCTGGAGTTAAAGATTAATGGTTTGCACCTATTTTGAAGTTTTAGTATCAATGAATTGTGGTCTGAAAAGGGGCAGGGAGTGATTGAGAAATTAATGATTTTAGAGTGTAAGTCATGTGCAGCAAATATTTTATCTTTTCTAGCTTGGGTACCAAATCTGTGATCTTGATGGGAAAACAACAAAGATTTGTCTTCTTTAAATTTGAAAGTATCTACAAGATGAAATGATTCTACCCACTTGTTTAAAGCTTTTGATACAGCAGATGTATGCAACGGTCTTTTATTTGTAGTTTCATAAATATCAAATATACAGTTAAAATCTCCTCCTAATATTAAGCTGCCTTTATAATTATTGGAAATGAAATCCAAGTGTTTTTAACAGTCCCTGATCCAGTGCTTGGGAACCAGTATAAATTGGCTAGGATCCATATTCTGTTATTATATTTAACTATTGCTAATGCCATAAGGCCTTCTTTATCTTCATACTTATAAATTATTTCTGGGTTAATCACATTTGTTTTCCATAAAATTGTTACCCTTTTGTCTTTGTCTTATAAGTGGATTGCGCCAATATCATATATTCCTTAGGATTCCATTTATAATTGTCATTTGTTTTGAAATTAGTTTCTTGAAGGAAGACATTTTGTGCTTTGTTCAGTTTTAAATATTTCAATAGATTTGATCTCTTGCTAGGATTGTTTAAGCCATTGGTATTTAAAGATAATAAAGTTAAATCCATCTTAGGTTATTTAGACTATGTATTTTTTGTTTTATTGTGACTATTAAATATTTTCCTCTGATAACTATAAAGTATACGTTTGAGCTTTTAAAAGAAATTATCAGTTTTATACTTTGAGTGTTTACCAATAAAGTAATGTTTTGGTGAGGAATACTAAAAATGTTTTGTGAAATAACAAATTTAAATTAATAAATGTTAACAAAACTAAGATCCGCACTAGCAATGGAAAGAAAATCATTCCTAATCTGATGGATAAACCTAAGTCCATCAGATTATTACTCATACCTTGACAATCCAAAACATCTGTGCTCCATAAATTGAATTATCATATGGAGAATATCTGTAATAGGAATAAGCAATATTTATATTATTTTGAACAGATATAGTACTATTGTAGATTAGATAGAATTCTAATACAATATAAATGTCTACTTATTGCATAAGCAATTAATATTTACATGAAAGATACATGACAAGCAATTCAATCATAGTAAAGTAGTATGTATCATATATAAAACCTCAGTAAAATATTATAGCACACAGTTATTTAACCTATTCACCTTTACTGATGAACTCTTTCAAAACTTATTACTTAATATAAATTGATGGTAATAATATTTATACCTAATGTTTATAATGCAATGTATTTTACTGGATATATCATAAGTTTTATTTCAGTGTTTGCCAGCATTTAAGTAATCACTTTGTTTGCTGCTAACTTACTTAAAGCATCAAGTTTGTTTTATGTAAACATTGATAAAAGTTAGTGCATTTTAATTATCAGTGCATCCCTCTTCCCCCATTTCCTACACATAAGGATTTTCATATATGTCATTTCTTATTATAAAATGAGTGAAATTATAGGTTAAAAACAACAAATTCACTTATTGTGATTAATGATTACAAGTTCCCTTTACATATTCATAAATTGCCATTTTATGGCATATACTGAAAGTTTTTAGATTTAAATGGCAACATTCTATTTTGTATAATCAGCAAAGGTTAACCTGAGTGATTATTGTCAATTTAATACTATTTGTTCAGAATGTGATTGTTACATTCTGTGCCATTCCCAGTTCAGGCTGCTATTGTTTCCCTTGAACAACTTTGTCAGTTTGATGTCATGTATAAAACATTGGTTACCTTGGTGACAGCTTAAGTATTTTGTATGGTCAAGATGTATTACAAAACCACAATTTGAGTTAAAGCAATTATATGACTTGTTATGCACATTTACTTATATGATAAAATCATCATACTTCCCCTTGATGTTCAATATAGTGTATGTCATTTATGAGAAGTTAAAATAGTTGTGTTATTATACACAAGCCCATGTTATTAAACTGAGTGTCTATTGTCAATTTAATACTATTTGTTCAGAATATGATTGTTACATTTTGTGACATTTCAAGTTCAGGCTTCTATTGTTTCTCTTGAACAACTGTCAGTTTGATGTCATGTATAAAACATTAGTTACCTTGGTAACCACTTAAATATTATATATGGTCAAGATGGGTTACAAAAACTATAATTCAAGTTAAAGCAATTATTTGACTTGTTATGCATATTTACTTATATAAAAAATCATCATGCTTGTCCTTAATGTTCAATGTAGCGTATGTCATTTATGACAAGTTAAGACAGTAGGGTTATTAAACACATGCCCATGTTATTAAATCATGTCTTCAATATTTAAATCTGGCAGAATGCTTCATCTTATAAAATGATTATATATTTTATGATTAGATTTACTAAAATCATACATTACTTAACTATTGTGTGTGTGTTTTTTTTGGCTGTTGCTTAGTTATTTGAGAGACCGCAAGCTGTAATGTTTATTCTTATTATTAGCTCCTTCCAAGCATATTTCTACAGTCGATAGACTTTAAATTTTGAGACCCTTCTAGCTTCTTATTTGTTATATTTCCATCCTTACATACACACATATCAGTACTTCAAGCACGGGCAACAATGCCCATCCAGTTTTGCCAGAATACCATTCACTAGTTCATGTGGTGTGCTTCCAGACTGTTCTTAAGATATCCAAACCAATATTTGTCCTGTTCCATTTTACCAGCCTGTTCCATGCAGTGGCCACTCTGCCAGCAAACCACTCAACACACTTTCCAATCCCACAGATATTTCCATGAAGGAAATCTGATGACTCTCTAGCACTTCTCGGCAACCCCAAACACCCTTAGAATCAGCTATCCCCATATGCCCAACACGTGCAAGCAAGCTCACCTCCCTGACCACTACAAAGGGTTCTGCACAAGACCAAGTGCTCTTAGTCTTTCACAATAACTCAGACTTCCACTCTTATGTATGTCCTTAATATGTGTTTGGACCAAAATACATTTTAAATATAAAATTGCCCTTATTATTATTATTATTATTATTTATCAAGAATCAACTTAATGAGCTAAACAAAGAGTTTTGTGGTTTAAAACAGCCCTTTTAATATATATATATATATATATATATATATATATATATATATATATATATATATATTTTTTTTAAACCAAAAACGTCATTGCCATGAATCATCTCAGAGGCTCCTCAGAGCCATTAAGCATTATCATCACTCTGTCTTTGTTACCATAGCAACTTGAGAGTGTCTGTTTCTGTTAGTGTGTCTGTGTACTGCATACCAGAGACTCGTGATGCACCTGAAGCAAAGCTTCACTTCACTGCAATTTCAAGCCTAAATTCCCTCCCTTTCAGTGAGGCAGCAGCCAGGAAAAGAACAGAGAGCAAACAGATAAAAAAAAAATCATCCCAACAAGCTGTCACAACAAGAGACAACACACTCCTCCAGCCCTCCCACCTCTCACTCAGCAGACGTACAAACAAACCATTCTCTGCCAAAATATCCCAAATCACAGTTCTATCCATCCCCTTCCCCTGGATCCATGCTAAAACACCAAATGTCTCTTCCTAATACACAAGCATCATTTACCAGAAAGGCTCATCCAGACTCTGCTACACTTTGCTGTGAAGGAAAGGTTAGTTTGCTGTTATTTTTTTGTATTTCTGTATTGCCTTTCTATATTTTGAATACTGTAGTTTGTTTTCTTTATCTTGTGTTTTGCTTGCATTCTGTTCTAACAGCATATTAAAACTTCAAAAGAGACCACAGCTCTCTCTGTTCTGAGTCAGGCAGAATTTTTCCCTCCCTCCCACCCATTTAAGTTGTCTTATTAAATACCACTGTCTTTCTAGTTGCCCGCCTCTTATGTTAATCTGACCATATATCTCATTTCTCTCTACTTTCACTGGCTTATGTGAGTAATCACAAAACCATCACTTTTGAAATCCCACCCCTTCAATTATTTAAATTTATTGGCCATCCTACAGTATTTCATAGCACCAAAATACAAAAGTAACCACCCCTTTCAGTCCATCTTACTGTTTTAAAAATAGTAACTCTCCACTAAACCTTAACTTTTTAAACAGGTAAAACTCAAGTTACCTACTTTCATATCTAACTTCTCTAGTGCACACTGCAGAGTGCATTCTTTTCAATCTTACCTTTAAGCATCCCTGTTACTAGCACTTTCTCTAATACCTAAAAAGATCATCTCTACTTGACTCCAAGTAGACTTTTCTCTATCTGTTAAACCTAGCACTTGCTCCTACAGTACTTATTACCTTGATACGGCACTCTTATAGATAGCACCCCAAAAAGGCAAACCCCCATTTCTCGGTCACCCACGTCCCCCGGAATCTCTTTTAAATTTTTTTTGTCTAGTCCTTCTAGCATGTCGAGGGATCAGTTGCTAGTGTCCTCTCCTGCTCAGCTGGTGAACCTGGGAATATTGAGGCAATGTTACAATTGCCTCATGTACACAGACAACCCTCTCCTCCTCCCACAAAACACAAATACATGCGAGAGATGCAACTATACGACCAAACTGGAGGCTGAGCTCTCTCAACATAGGACTGGCAAGACCAGTCAGGAGGAGAAGGTTACCACACACACTATAGACCCAGTCTCACATAGTACCATCACAACCTCAAATCATACACATAAACACACAAAGACATACTCGGCGGCTCTGATCAAAAATCTACCAAAACAGCAGAGGCCACCAAAGCAGACACCCAAACAACCACCACCTCAGAACACAACACCTGCAACACATAGACCTCACAGTCAGAGTGTCAAACAGTCACAGCCCTTAAGGCCAAACACAATGCCAGACACACTAGTCATTGGTGACTCCATAGTCAGACACACTGACGTCCCTCTCACCAGACTGAGTAAGGAGAAGGTCACAGTAAGCTGCCTGTCGGGTGCTAGAATCCGCCACATAACGCAAGCACTCAGGTCTCTCAACAGCAGGTACAAATACGACTCAGTCATTGTCCACGCTGGTGTAAACGACCTGAGACGTACCTCCTTGGACTACATGAAAAGAGACATTGAGGAGCTCTCTGATTATGTAGCCCAGGCAGGTATGACCCTGACCTTGAGCAGTATCCTACCTTCACCAAGAATGATGCCACAATACAGAGATAAGATGATCAGCTTTAACAATTGGCTTAAACTCTGGTGTCATTCAAAGGGGATCCAATGTCTGTCTGCCTGGGATGACATGCTGGACAAGCCACGCTGCTTCCAAGGGACGGCTTGCACCTGTCACCCCTGGGATTCCGGATATTGGCAAAGGCTCTTGCCACCCCCATAGTACCTTTTTTAGGCAAGGCTCAAATTCTAAACCTACCACCCTAGAACACAAAAAAGGAAAAAACTAAGGGTAATGCTGCTCAATGCCAGAAGTCTAAATCTCAAAATGCATGCACTCGAGGCCCTTCTCAGTATGGAGAACATCGATGTCTGTGCAGTGACAGAAACCTGGTTCAAGGCTCCTGAGAGCACCCCAGCACTATCAGGTTTTACCTCTTATCATGCGTTCCAGCCCCAAAATCCGGACAATACCAAGAAAGGAGGGGGGGTATCCATATTCATCAAAGACACCCACACCTCAAGACTGGTGGCAACGCACGATGCATCGGAGACCATCCAGGTGCAATTAACCATAGGCAAGACTGCTCTACAAATTGTAGCATGTTACAGGCCACCCTCACAAACTCAGGAACCTCACATGGCCTTCCTGAAAACACTAGAGGGATAAATGTATCACCAAACACCATCATACTAGGTGACTTCAATTACCCTAATATAGACTGGGAACACTACTCAAGCCCAAACACCTAGCCCAAAAGTTCCTGGAATTCATAAACTCAAATGCCATGGAACAACTAGTCACCATCCCCACAAGAGGAGAAAACATACTTGATCTCATCATCACGAACATGGGAGCACAATGTTCAACACCGAAGTATACCCCTCACTGGTGAGATCAGATCACAAACTAATCTCGCTGGAGGTCCTCATCCCACCCCCACCTGAAATAAAAAGACCACAGTAAAGAACTTCTAAGCCGACTTCACACTTCTAAAGACTAGTGTGGTCTCCTTTAAGGCCCCGAGCCGGCAGAAAACAGTACTCAAGCCGCTGAATCACTTACAAATGCCTTCTACCAGCACCTGCAGGACTGCATGGATAAGGCAATCCCAAGCAAAACAAAGACTCTTTGTACCAAAGGCAAGCGTCCAGTCTGGTGGACCCCAGCCATAAACAAACTCTACAACAAAAGGAGGAAGCTACTACAAGATAGAGCAAAATCCTTAAAAGGTAAGACACCCTTGATCACTATAAGTAAAAACTAAGAGCTCTCATAAAATCATCCAAAGCAAATTTTGAGAGAAAAATAGCTAAAGACTCAAAAGACAATCATAAGGCCTTCTTTAGCTATGTTAGAAACCTGGGAGGAAACTCCCAGATATGCTCAGAACTAGTTCAAAATGATGTGAAGATTACTGATCCTACAGACATTGCCAACATACTGGCTGACAGGTTCAGTGCAAACTTCTCCCTCCCCAAAAGGAGAGATATCTATACCAAGCGATTGCAGCCCCCAAACATCTCCAACGCCCAAGTGAGAACTGCTCTCTCCAAAGCAAAAACACAGCATCCATGGGACCTGATGGTGTCCCCGGCTGTGTGCTCCACGAACTCAACGAGGAATTAAACCCACAGCTAGGACAGCTGTTTAATCATAGTCTTACCTCTGGATACACTCCAGGAGTGGCGCACTGCAACTGTGGTCCCACTTCACAAAGGCGGTGCCTCCACCGACCCTGGAAATTACCGCCCATTAGCTTGACAAGCCTTATCTGCAAAGCCATGGAGAGGATCATAATGGACCTCATAAATAAAGACATAGGAATTTGCAGACTTTGGATCCATCCCAGTTTGGCTTTGTCAAAGGCAGATCATGCCTTCTAAACTTGGTTGACTTTTTCAAACAGTCACCAAAGCCATTGATGAGGGAAAGGCAGTCCATACAGCCTACCTCGATCTGGCCTTCGATACAATACCCCACTCGGGTATCATTGAAAAACTCATCAGCTTAAATGTTAACCCATACATCACAAGATGGGTTGCAAACTGGCTGAGTGACAGAACCCACAGGGTCAGAGTTGCTGGCGCCATGTCAGACTCAAAGCCTGTCACAAGTGGTGTACCACAGGGCTCAGTCCTGGGCCCACTCTTGTTTGGCATCTACTTTTCCAAGTACAAGCAAACACAGGAGGGTTATGGCTGACAAAGTTTGCAGATGACTGCAAACTGGCCATAGTAGAAAACACATCTGACACAGATATCCTTCAGAAGGGTCTCACAGAAACGGATAACTGGTGCCAGAGCCGTGGCCTAAAGTTAAATGCCAAAAAATGCATAGTCATACCCTTCGAAAAACAAGGTTACCCCTAGCTACCAAATAGGTGGCAATCCACTGAGCACAGAAGAAGTTATCAGGGACCTGGGGACCCAGGTTGATAGTAGTCTGTCATTCGACACCCATGTAGCTAAAGTAGTTAGGAAGACCTTCTACATTGCCCACCTTATCATGAAGGGATTCTCATCTAGATCAAGGAGGTCATAGTCTCCTATACTCATCAGTCATCAGAGCAATGATTGAGTACAATGCCCCATTCGGAATGTATCTGACCCGACACTTGCAGCAGCTGGAGAGGCCACAAAAGTTCCTCACCAAAAGGATAAAGGGTCTCAAACATCTGTCCTATGCTGCCCGACTGAAAGAACTCCAGCTCTATTCAGTCGCCATCATTGCTCAGAGGTGACCTTTGCCTAACATACAAGGCCATGTCAAACCCAGATTTGATGAATATGCTTCACCTCAAAAATCTAGATCCGTCAGAGTCACAAGGGCGGAGACTTAAACCTCGACACAGCTATTAATAGGACGTGCTGGAGGGATAGATTCATCACCCAAAGACTCCCTATGCTGTGGAATAAAATCCCGGTATATGTGAGGCAGAGCACCTCGCTGGCCTTGTTCAAGAGAAATCTTGACCAATGGATGGGAGATCGCAGATATACCCCAGGGATTACCTCAGTGTCACTGCTCAACAGAGGCACAGCAAAATAATGGGTATAGTTCCCCATACTAAAGGGGTGGCGTAAGCCACAAAACTATGGGCTAGGCTTGTAAATGCCCTCGGGCAGATAGCCTAGTATGAACCTATGAACCTATGAACCTATAAACCTCGATAACAAGGCACAACCCACAGCTTCCCGGAGATGAAAACAGCAACATATAACAGCTGCCAGACACAGCTGTATCCACATGCACCATGTTAGGCTTAATCAAACAGCACTCAAAGCTATGATACCTGCCAGAATTGATATTAATTATGTTTAGACAGAATAATAATGACATTTGTACTAACTGCCAGACATGGCTGCATCCACGCACACCATATCAGGATTGATCAAACAGCACTCAAAGCTATGATACCTGCCATAACTGATGTTAACTATGTTTAGGCAGAATAATAATGACATTTGTACTAGCTGCCAGACACAGCTGCACCCATGCACACCATATCAGGATTGATCAAACAGCACTCATAGCTGTGATACCTGCCATAATTGATATTAATTATATTTAGACAGAATGATGACATTTGTACTAAGAGCTTGCTACTATTATTTAACCAGGATATACATGACATTTCTAAATCATACTTTAACTGAAGAAGGCATTAGTCTCCACGACAGCATTTTTTTTCAAAACACTCTACTGTTACTGCTATTATATATGATGTTAATTTGTTACATTTGAGTCTGAACTCTGATGAATGTACCTTGTTGAATTAGTTAATTAATTATTTAAATTATTATAAGTAAAATCAATAAAAAATTAACAAGATGAGTATTCATTGAGTTCAAGAAGGGGAATAGAAACTTTTATGTTTGTATTATATGTTGCTTTGTTTGGCTTATATATATAATGTAAATAGTAACCCAACTTGACCTACCTTTGTTTGTGAAGAATTATTGGACTCTTTGAACATTCTGAATAAATCATAACTGTTTCTCAGTTGTTTAAGAATCCCTCCTTTTTTTAAATAAAAACAAATGACAAGTGATGTACCATATCAGCTGATACTTTGAGAGATGTAGTTGTAAGAGTTATTTGTTTGGGACAGCTATCTTGGAATCAGTTTTTTGTTTCTTCTTTCTAGAATCAGTCCAATGATTTGTTTCTTTTATTCTTTTAAGAGTAGGGGCCATCCATTCCATTTCATCTGGGATAGACACTATGACAAGTGATATACTATATCAGTTGATACCTTGAGAGATGTAGTTGTAAGAGTTATTTTTTGGGACAGCTATCTTGGCATCAGTTTTTTGTTTCTTCTTTCTAGCATCAGTCCAAGGATTTGTTTCATTTTTTCTTTTAAGAGTAGGGACTATCCATTCCATTTCATCTGGGATAGACACTATGTTGTTTTTGATGAATATAGTAGCTTCTAAGTCATTAAAGGTTCTCATCTCATTGGCAAAAAGTATTTTTATCTTGGCAGGAAAGGCCAGCTGTGCTTTAATGTTGTTTTGTTTCAACGGTTTTATTATTGGCCATACTTTTTTCCTTTGTTCTAGTATTCTGGAAGAATAATCATTGTCAAACCTTATCAGGCTTTGATTGTATTTTAAGGGTGATTTTCTCCAAGCAGATTTTAATATTAGATGTGATAGTGTTCAATCTCGCCGTTTGTTCTTACACATGGGTTCGGAGCCGATCCTCGGCTCCGTGCCGGCCGACTGCAAGCTCTGCATCGAGAAGAAGCTCGAGGACATCTAATACCCACAATCCCCCTCTACCTTTACCTCAGATCTAGTTTGCCGCTGCTGCATACGCATCGCTGGGGACTAGCTCGAGGCTTTTACAGATAAGAATTTATCTTTCTGTGTAAACTTTTTCAAAAAATTACTTAAATATAGTCAAGAAAAGTTAGAGTAGGTGTGTGAGTGGACTTAGGTATCTCGGTTCCTTAGATTAGTTACTTAGTTTAACTAAAGGGTACAGAGTTTTTTTCTCGGGGCCTACCACCCCTACTTGAATAACTTTGACTAAGTATTTGTTGTAGTCTGCTTTATTAGGAATTGACACTTATTATCGGATTTGACTATTTTTCATTGGAAGTGACTTTTACTTACTGGACTGTCTTTCTTTCTTGTTATTATGTCAGAAAAATTAAAGTCTGGCTTCAAACGTTGTCAGTGTGGCCAAAAGATGTCGGTCACAGACAACCACAGTTCCTGTGTCTACTGTCTTGGCCCTCCACTTACAAGAGGACTGCTCTATTTGTCACTCTTTTAGTGGGAGGGTCATGACAGATAGGCGCAGGAAACTGATGGATAGAGGATTATTGAAACCCTCTTTCCAGGAGGCTCTGGATGCTTCAGACCAGGCATCCAAGTCTTCGAAGGGGTCGAAGGCGTCGGAACCAAAGTCATCGGCTCCGAGCTCTTCAGATCCAGTTAGATCACCGGTTCCACAGACTTCGGGGCCGAGTGTTCAACTTTTGGCAGTTTCCGAGCCTCGAGTCTTGGAACCGGTGATGGAGCTCCCTCCGTCGACTCTGCTGAGGTCGGCTCCATCTTCGATCCCTTCGACTCGTTCTTCCAGGCCCCTCTCCGACACCAATGTGGACCGTGTGGTGCAGAAATTGATGGAGAATACGGCTTTATCCAAACTCATCTCGGTCTCCTCTCAGTTGGTGTCGAGACTTGAAGGCCTTCCAATATCTCCATCTGTTCCTCCTCCGAGACCTGTCCAGTCTTCGGAGCCGGAAGAGGCTGAACTAATGATTGTGGAGCCCTCGGTGCCAGAACCGTCTTTTTCTCGGTCGGCACCATTCACCTCGACTCCATCCGATCCGGTACTGGAGTCTCGGAGCCGAAGATCCGTCCTTGGTTCCGGGACCGAGAGTCGGACCGATGTTTCGGTTCCGACGCTCCCTCTCGGGGCCTCGGCACGGATTGACTCGGTTCCGTCCTCGGGGTCGGTGCCTTCGGCTCCTCTTTCGGGGATTCTTCCCATTTCTTCGGAACCGGGAGATACCTCGACTCGGGACCCGGGGGCCTTCGACCTCATGAGGAAGGTGTTGTCTTCCCAGACAACCACAACAGCAGGTACAGCTTCTCCTCCCCACAAAGGACCGTTATCCTCCTCTGCACCCACGGCCATGTCTAAGCGTCGGGCACCGGTGTCTCAGCCACCCCTGGAGGGTGCCCCCTCTTCCTCGGAGGCTTCTTCGGATGCTCCCCACGAAGAAGTCCCTAGGAAAAGACTGTGTAAGAGGAGACACTTGGATTCTCCACAAGAATCCTTGACATCTGATACTGACTTAGATGAGTCAGAAGGGTCCCCTAAGTCACCTTCAGAAGATGTCTCTTTTTCTGACATCTTGGAGATCCTAAAACAGAGAGGTGACTGGCAAGCCCTTCCCCCTTCTGAGGATGAGTCAGTTTTGCTGAAGGCATTTGGTGCCCGTCCTTCCTCCTCCTGGGTCACTCCGCCCTTTGATGAGCTGATGGAATTAATTGCTAGAAGGGCGTGGGAGACTCCTGACACGGTGGAACCAGTCCCTAGGAAGCCAAATAAGTACATCACGGCACCACAGGACAAAGCTTACCTCACCAAAGGAGTTCCAGTAGACGCCATGGTGGTGGCAGCGGCCACGAAAAAGGAGATGTCGGAATCTTCCTCATCTGTCCATCCACCTAACAGAGACTCTAGGACCATGGACAGATACGGGAAGCGCATTTTCAGTTCAGCGGCTTTCTATGCTCCCTGAACTATTTGACTCATTTTACACGTTTGCAGAGGGATCTAGTCAAAGAGTTGGGAGATACCCTCCAGGGTACTACAGATGCCGCTGTCTCAGAGAAAGTTACAGTGCATCTCAACACCCTTACGTCCATTGTAAACTCGTCCATGAGGCTGATATCCTATGCAGCCGAAGGATCGAGTAGGGCAGCGGCTTCAGCGATTGCTCTGAGGCAATCCTGGATGCGCTTATGTTCCTTTGCGGAAGCCTTCAAGTCTTCCTTTACTAACGCCCCATTCGACGGAGCCACACTTTTTGGCCCCAAAGTAAAGGAGACCCTTACCCGGTGTGAACAGGAGGGAAAGACTCTGTCTGCTGTCGGAGTCCGTTTTCCATCCCTTCCAGACCGTACCCCAAAGGGCAACGTGGTGGGAAAATGTGGTTTCGAAAACCCCAAGGATCTTTCCCAAACACACAGGGTGATGCCCCCTCTAGAGGCAGAGGGGGGGGCAGAGGTGGAAGACGCCGCCCTGGCGGCAGAGGGGGTCCGCAAAACCAAGGTGACAGGGATAACCTCCCTGGCAAACCTTTCCAGCACTCCTGAGAGGAGGCCCGACTGTCCTGCTCTGGAGGCAGTCGGGGGTCGCTTAGCTTTATACCCTCAGGCCTGGCAAAACATAACTACAGACAAGTGGGTAAAAAGCGTGGTTACCAGAGGTTACAACATTCCCTTTATATCTCAGCCCATTCCAAAGAGAAGACTCCCAGATGTACCGCCCCATCTGCGAGAACCAGCAGCTATAGAAATTTCAAAGCTGCTAGAAAAAAGAGTCATCCAACCAGTCCCAGCGGACCAGCAAGGATTCGGGACTTACTCAAGGTTCTTTTTAGTTCCAAAGAAAACAGGGGACTGGAGGCCCATTCTGGACCTAAGCTACCTCAATACCTTCGTCAGGAAAGAAAAGTTCCGAATGGTCACGCTTCAATCGATCCTTCCATTCTTACAGAAGGACGACTGGATGTGCTCAATAGATCTAGAGGATGCATACTACCACATCAAAATGGCCAGGGCATCCAGAGATCATCTGCGCTTCCAGCTGGGGGCCAGTCACTTTCAATTTCGAGCCCTGCCCTTTGGTCTGACCTCAGCCCCCAGGGTCTTCACCAAATGTATGGCAGTGGTAGCGTCTCACTTGAGACGCCAGGGATTCCAGGTGTTCCCGTATCTGGACGACTGGCTCCTTTCTGCCACCACCCGGCGTCAACTACTACAGGCCAGAGACTTTGTTCTTCAACTGTGTGTTCGCCTAGGAATTTCCGTGAACTTCGGAAAATCCTTACTTCAGCCATCACAAAACATCTTGTTCATAGGAGCAGAGTTAGACACACGTCAGTTGATTCTGAGGCTTCCCCCAGAAAGGATTTTATCACTTCAGACTCATATTCGCCTTCTACTCTTGTCAAGGAAATCTCCTGCAAAACTAGTACTAAAGGTGTTGGGCCTCATGTCAGCCTCCCTGATTGCAATTCCCCTGGGAAGGCTGCACATGAGAGTCCTACAATGGCTGCTGTTTGCACAATGGTCGTTTCAACAACTACCTCTAACACACCAGATTCTTATAACAAAGACATGCAAAACAGATCTGAACTGGTGGCTTCAAACATGCAACCTTTCCAAAGGGAGACCGTTTGTGCTACCCACGCCCACAGTTACGGTGACCACGGACGCTTCCCTGATAGGGTGGGGGGGCATCTTTCAGGGACAGACAGTCCAAGGCGAATGGACCAATTTGGAGTACAATCTGCACATCAATGTTCTAGAGTTGAGGGCAGTGTTTCTAGCGTTGCAACACTTTGCTCCCCTTCTTCCTCTAGGGACTATTGCAGTTCAGACAGACAACATGTCGGTAGTCTGGTACATAAACAAGCAAGGGGGAACCAAGTCCTATCAGTTATGCAGAGAGGCCATGAGAATTTGGCAGTGGGCGGAGTCCACGGGTCGCTTTCTAATAGCAACGCACATCCCGGGGTCATCCAACGTCATAGCCGACAGGCTGAGCAGAGCAATTCTGTTACCGCACGAGTGGTCCCTAAAACAGTCAGTGGCGAAAAGGATTTTTCGCACGTGGGGCCAGCCTTCCTGCGATCTGTTTGCATCTCCAATGAACGCCAAATGCAGGAGCTACTTTGCCCTATTACCCCCTCCAGGGGAAGTCCCCAGGGACGCACTGGTTTACGATTGGCCCCCGGGACTCCTGTACGCATTCCCCCCTTTTCCTCTGATATCAAGGTTTCTACAGAAAGCCAAGAACCTACACAGGACGATAATCCTCATTGCCCCATTCTGGCCTCACAAATTTGGTTTCCTTCCTGAAGATACACTGCATTCGGGGACCCTGGATTCTGGACCCAGAGCCAGACCTATTGACTCACTCGTCAGGGGTTCCCCATCCCGCGCTTCTCTCCCTCCATCTGGCAGCTTGGCTGCTCCAATTCCCAACTTAGCCAGGTCTGATCTTTTGTCACCAGCAGTCCAGGATATTTTGGTGGCTTCGCATAAAGCTTCCACTACTAAGACATATGCTAGCAAATGGAAGCGATTTGTATTCTGGGCGAATACACACCATGTGGATCCTTTTATAGCTCCTTTGAATAAGATCTTAGAGTTCTTAACGGATTTATTCCATCAGGGTGCTTCTCCTGCTACACTAAGAGTTCAATTGGCTGCCATTTCGAATTTCCATGTGGAAGAATGTGGAGCTCCTGTTATGGCTCACAGACTTTGTAAAGCCTTTTTAAAAGGAGTTTTTCATATTAGACCACCGGTTAGATCTCCTACGTCACCTTGGAGTCTAAACTTATTGCTATCTAAATTAATGTTGCCCCCTTTTGAACCTGCCTCTTCTTGCCCATTAAAATTTTTATCCTGGAAAACTCTCTTTCTGGTAGCCATTACTTCCGCTAGGCGAGTATCTGAACTTCAGGCTCTCCATCAAGCACCCGTATTTGATCTTTCACTCTGACAGAGTTTCTCTTCGAACCAATTCATCCTTCCTCCCTAAAGTGTGTTCTATTAACAATATTAATCAGTCCATTGAATTACCCACTTTCTTCAAAAACCACTCCAACAAAATGGAGTATATGTTACACAAATTAGATGTTCACAGACAGCTAAGATTTTATTTGGATAGAACAAAAGATCACAGAAAAACAGATCAACTCTTTGTGGCTTTTGCTGATAGCAGGAAAGGACTTGCAGTTACCAAAAGGACTCTTTCTAAATGGTTAACGGATTGTATAATCTATGTCTACGGTTCTTCCAATCAAACCCTATTACACAAACCCAAAGGACATTCCACAAGGTCAGTGTCTACATCTTTGGCTCATGCAGCTCGCCTACCACTGGACGCTATTTGTGCAGCTGCTACTTGGTCTAAACCACATACATTCATTTCTCATTATAAGGTAGACAAGGTTTCTAGGGACAGGGCAACCTTTGGTTCCACTGTGCTCAAGAACGTCCTCCCGTGAGTTCCTCAGGAACAAGGAGCGAGGGACGCTACCCATGTGTAAGAACAAACGGCGAGATTGAACACTATCACATATAGAAGTTATGTCCTTACCATAACGTTCCATGTGGAGTGTTCATCTCGCCTTTGTTCTTACAGTCCCACCCTCCCACCCTTAGGAAGAACGTTCTATTTGGTACCTGGTCTGGAGTATTCTCCTTCTGCTGTGGCAGTATTAGTGTTACTATCATACCTTGGTATGTTGTATATATGTAATTATGTATATAGTTTGGCATGTGTCTGTGCTTTTTGTCTGGTTTGCTTGCAAACTAGATCTGAGGTAAAGGTAGAGGGGGATTGTGGGTATTAGATGTCCTCGAGCTTCTTCTCGATGCAGAGCTTGCAGTCGGCCGGCACGGAGCCGAGGATCGGCTCTGAACCCATGTGTAAGAACAAAGGCGAGATGAACACTCCACATGGAACGTTATGGTAAGGACATAACTTCTATTTCCTTGTCCAGAAATGAAAGAAATGTTATAACTATGGATCTAGGTGGAGTATTTGTTGAGTTAGAAGCAGGTTTCCTCAGTGTTCTATGTGCCCTTTCAATTCCAAATGAAAGTCCCTCTTTCAAGTCTAAAAATTCAGGAATCCAGGTTGTTAAGAATTAAATAATGTCTTCTCCTTCAATGTTTTCAGGCAGACCAAAGATCTGTATGTTGTTTCTCCTTTCCCTGTTTTCTAGGTCATCTATTTTATTAAGCAGCCATGTATTCTGTTTAAACAGAAATTCTTTTTTGAATTCTTCCTCTTTGAGTCTCCCTTCAATGTCATTTAGAGAAGTCTCTATATTTGTTATTTTTGTATGGTGTTGCTGTAATAGTTCCTTAAGAGTATCAGTCTGTTCTTCAGAATGTAATTTGAGTTTTTTTAAGTCATTTTAAAGGCATCCATCTTCAAAGATAGTTCCTGTAAGGCAGATGTCATCAATTGCAGTTCTTTTTTCAAAGCAGCATCTGGATGAGAATTCCTTGAGTTATTCATATTCAGTGACTCAATATATCTCCAAGTTACTTGACAGGAAAATGTTTGTATATCTCCACCAAAATTGATATTTATGTAGTTTAGTAATTTATCTATATATTTCTGACATTTTAAACTTGAAAATAATAAACTTTTCCTATATTATTATACTAGTTTATGGAGCTTTCAAAATTAACTGCTCTCAGTTGGCCATCTAGGCTCCCCCCCACCCCGTGTTTCTGATTCTGATTTTGCTATGCTTCATGTGCAGGATATTAATAAAAATACAGAAAATTCATGCAAAGAAATGCATGGAATGATTGCTCCCACTTAAAATTTCAAGTGAGCAAGTGTGTTTTTAAATTAGTATTCATTTCTTCTGCATCGCATGTCTATCCTACTGAGTTATTTCTCAGTGCAAATCTGAAGTTAAAATAATCAGATGGTTATCTGGAGAGGTTTAGACTCAAATCTCTTATACCAATTTTCTTAAGTAAATAAAAGCTTAATTCCTTGTTTAGGGATGAGTTAAGAGAAGAAGCTGTTATATCAGTGCCAGAATGGCTTTTACTCTAGCAGAATTATTTTCGATATTACAATTGTCAAATTAAATTCCTCTGTTTCAAAATTATTCATAAGTAAGCCAGACCAGAAAATGCTTGTATTCTGTGAGGCTTGGACACAGCAGCTGTATGTTGCAAGATTTGATGAAACTCATAGTTCTGCTTTGTTATAAAACAAAGGAATATCATGGCACATTCCTTGCCTAACAGAAGCACTTAGAAACATAAATACAATGTCAGTGTAGTTTGTCATTGTCTTATTGTAAGTTCTGTAATGAGTACAGTGTTGTCTGTGTAAAGAAAAATACTGAAATCATGAGAAATACTTTGGAAATGAGAACATTCCAAAATGTGGTATCAGCTGTTTCCGAATGATGACTGTATTACTCTGCAGTCAGTTTTCAGTATCAATTATGATTGGAAAGAATTTTCTGGAAAGTGTCACATGAGACTAGTCTGTGCCCTTTTTCATGGAGTTAAGTACGCCATGTTTTAAAGATGATTTAGATTTCATATGTTTTTTGCTTTATGTATAATTTCACTTTGCTGCCATTCTGTTCTGAACAATAAATGTCTTGGCTTAAAGCACTTTCATATTTCAGTGAATTTACTGAAGATAGGTAGTAAATTAGGAACTTCTTAACACAAGGAAGTATGCAGCATTTCATTCCAAATATACTGTATCATCCAGTCATCTAATCATAAATAAAAAGAATTACTGGCAAATTGGACCACAGACTAGCAGCAAACTAAATAATGTTAAGCCAAGTAAAACATATAACTGAACTATAGACCTAACAGATACTAACAATACACTCACTGCACTGCAAAAAAAAAAAAATAAAAAACTCTTGTATTAGAGGCAATATGGGATATATGCAAATGACCCTTTAAGGACATCAGGTGTTCCGGCTATATGGAAATTCTGAATGTCCATGACTTTTTTTTTCTTTTTAAGTCTATTTATGAACAAATTCAGGCCAATAAAGCCAAACCCCACTAGCTTTGGATATGCATGTTTCAACCTTCTTATGGCATCATCAGCACAGCATAAGTAGAATGTTTGGCTAACCTTTAGAAACACAGGGACACGAGGTTTAAGGAATCACATAGTGGAAAGTCTAGCCTTGCTAGATTTTTATTTTGGTTTTTACTGATTGGCTTTTCTATGTGACCTTTTTACACATTGTTTTAGGTTGTTGGTTGGAATATTTTGCAAGACACCTTAATGGTTATGGATATCATCTGGGTATGATAACCCTGTGTTTCTAAAGGTTAGCCAAACATTCCACTTAAGCTATGCTGATGATGCCATAAGCACAGCATAAGTAGAATGTTTGGCTAACCTTTAGAAACACAGGGACACAAGGTTTAAGGAATCACATAGTGGAAAGTCTAGCCTTGCTAGATTTTTATTTTGGTTTTTACTGATTGGCTTTTCTATGTGACCTTTTTACACATTGTTTTAGCTTGTTGGTTGGAATATTTTGCAAGACACCTTAATGGTTATGGATATCAGCTGGGTATGATAACCCTGTGTTTCTAAAGGTTAGCCAAACATTCCACTTAAGCTATGCTGATGATGCCATAAGCACAGCATAAGTAGAATGTTTGGCTAACCTTTAGAAACACAGGGACACAAGGTTTAAGGAATCACATAGTGGAAAGTCTAGCCTTGCTAGATTTTTATTTTGGTTTTTACTGATTGGCTTTTCTATGTGACCTTTTTACACATTGTTTTAGCTTGTTGGTTGGAATATTTTGCAAGACACCTTAATGGTTATGGATATCAGCTGGGTATGATAACCCTGTGTTTCTAAAGGTTAGCCAAACATTCCACTTAAGCTATGCTGATGATGCCATAAGAAGGCTGAAACATGCTTGCTTACAGCTAGTGGGGTTTGGCTTTATTGACTTGAATTTGTGTATAAATAGACTTAAAAAGAAAAAAGTTATGGACATTCAGAATTGTCATATAGCTGAAACACCTGATGTCCTTAAAGGGTCAGTTGCATATATCCCATATTGCCTCTAATACAAGGGGTTTAAGAAATCACACAGTGGAAAGTCTAGCCTTGCTAGATTTTTCTTTTTGTTATTATCTCATTGTCAGGAACTTTAGTGTCTTGCAGCTTGCACAACTAGCTGCTAACTCTTGAACGTGACCATATGTTCAGGTGATGAATGGCAGCTATGGGGAGAGAGTGGACTTGAAGCACCTCACATGAACACAGTAGCTGAGTTTGGTCAAGGTTAGTACAGAAGCAGTGGGGAAGGAGAGGGAGGTGGTGGCCATAAAGTTTAGCATTCCAATAAGTGAGAGGGAGGGGACAGAGAGGGGGTTTTAGGTTTAGGAAGTGGGAAGGGAGTTTAGGGTTAGGGAACAGTTGAGGACTTTTGGTTTAGGGAGCAGGAATGGAGTTTTAAGCTTAGGGTGCATGAGGGTAGTTTTAGGGTAATAGGTTAATTGTGGACTTTGGGTTTAGTGAGCAGGGAGGGAATTTACGGTTAGGGAGTGGGGAGTGGAGTTTTATGGTTAATGAGTGATTGGGACTTTAGGTTTAGGGAGGGGGATTGGAGTTTTAGGTTTAGGAGCAATCTGTAACTTTAGGGTTATGGGAGTAGAGTACTGCAGTTAGGGTTACAAACTGGGTGGGAGATTTAGGGTTAAAGTTAGGGTTTTGGTAAGACTGTACAGTTCAGTAGGGTCTGATGATGAGGAGGCTAGGTAATTCACTAGGTTAAGGTTAGTGGGAGTTAGGGCACTTGCCAATTAGAACAACTAGCACTGGGCAAATGTGTTGCAAGCTACTAACATGCAAGCACTTATAGCAGACCATTTCTAGTAATCATTTTAAATCGAGTTGCTGGCTACTGAGACTTGTCTGCATATATCAACTGGACACAAGCTGATTTAAGTATATTTTTTCTGCACTTATTTAAGATTTGAGTCAGTAAATATTGTGTGTCTTTGATTCATTAAATATTGTGTCTCTGTCTCTCTGCAGTTAGTTCCCCACCCCCTCCCTGTTTCTAGTTGTGGTGTTAATCTTGGTGGCTTTGAAATTGCTCGCCCCTGCTGTAAATCTCTTTTTGCACACTCCTCCTGGACCCATCTCATTTGCTCACTCAACTGAGTATAGTGAGATCATATTTTGATTTTGGATACTCCTACCAGTCCCATCTCCTCTGTGGTGTACAGAGAGAGCACTTGGGAAGGGCATTCCTGTATAGTATCTTAATCTGCTCTGTTTCCTCTGTCTCAAAAAAAAAAAATTTGCACTTCATCTGCCTTACTGTAGTTGTGTTTCTTCCTACTTTATTACCTTATTTTGCTTTTGCCTCTTCTTAAAAGTACTCAATTGAATTTATTCTGCTACCTTTATTACTGCTTGCTGGTAGCCTGAATAAATTGTAACTGTTATTCTAAGGCCATTGGTTTAAGCACTTGGGCTTCAAACCAGTTGTTTTACATTAAGAAGGTTTGTGGTCTGCACTGTTGTGGCAGGACAGGTAGCATACATCTTTCTAAGTTGGGAACTGCTGATTGAAGGCTCAGTATCTGTTATTCTAAAATTGTATTAGTTCTGGGTTAAGAACTTGGGCTTCAGGCTAGTTATTTTACATTAAGAAGGTTTGTGGTCTGCACTCTTGTGGGAGGAGAGGCTAGATTCTGCTCTTCTGAGCTGAGAATTTCTGGTTAAAGGCTTATTGCGCATGCTTACTCGAACTGTTTCTTTCTGAAATCGGTATGCCTTGTTTGCTGTAGCATAGACTAGATTCAGGCCAGCTGGATCTAGCTTTATTTGTATAATATGTGCACTGATACAGGCCATCTTTTTTGGAGAAGGTTTCTCTGTACCCTAGTGGCAGGACTGTGCAGTTAGAACTTGTCTGATTGAAGACTGTTGGAACAGGGCTCAGTTTTAAGCTTTTTAACTGGTTAATTGGATAAAGTGTTGTTTTGATTGTATCTGCTCTATTTTCTGGAAAAAAAAAAAAAAATATATATATATATATATATATATATATATATATATATATATATATATACACTTGTTTCTCACCTTTCTGAACTAGTATAGTCCAGTTTTCATGTTATTGCTGAATCCAGGGCTGTGTTACAAGTTTCTGTGTTGCCATACCTTACTTGGATAGAAGGAAGTTTCTCTGTTCACCTGTGAGAGAGGGGAGCTTTGAGCAGGCTACCTGTCCCTGGAAGAGTGGTTTCAACCCAGAAGTTAGTAGTTTATTGGCCTTTTGGGCTAATTTTGATTGTATCTGCTCTATTTTCTGAAAAAGAATATATATACTTGTTTCCCGCCTTTCTGAACTAGTATAGTCCAGTTTTCAGGTTATTGCTGAATCCAGGGCTGTGTTACAAGTTACTGTGTTGCCATTACTTTACTTGGATAGAAGGAAGTTTCTCTGTTCACCTGTGAGAGAGGGGAGCTTTGAGCAGCCTATCTGTCCCTGGAGGAGTGGTTTCAGCCCAGAAGTTAATAGTTTATTGGCCATTTTGGGCTAATTTCTATCTCTTTCACTTCCCTGCTATAAAAACCTCATTTGCACAGTTTTTATGCTTGTATTCCACTCAGCAAGTACCTTCCAGGTGTTCTGAAGAGTCTACAGCAGCAGAGAGACAAAAGAGTGACTTTGGAGTGATTAAGTATCACTTTTCTGCTTTTCTTGCGGTCTTAACTAATTCCGCCTAAAACGCCAGTATTTTTTAGTGAATCTGTGATTTAAAAAGTTTGTTATTGTATACAACTCCACACAGCTCCTCGTGGTATCCTGCAGAGTGATACAGGCAACAGAGAGACCCAAGAGAGTCTTTTCCAGATTTAAGTTTTTTTTTCTCTGTTTTTTTGCTCTGACTGCCTTTTCCCGCCTAAAAAGCGGATTTCTAACTGATCTGTGCTTTAAAAAGTTTAAATTGCATTTGCCTTCTGCTTTTTACAGTTTTTGCACTTGTTTTATATCAATTTAAGTTGTTTTTGTGTTGTATAACTGTTGTAGGCTACACACTAAAGTGCGCTAGCCTGTTTATAGCATTTACAGTATTTTCTGTGTGTTTTTCTGCTGTTTACTGAAAAAAAACAACAACAACAAAAAAAATTCTCTTTTCCCGCCTTTGCTGAACTAGATTAGTCCAGATTTCAGGTTTTGCTGAATTCCGGACTGTGGTATAGTTTCCTGTGTTGCCCATATCCTTACTTGGATAGGAGGAAGCTTCTCTGTTTACCAGTGAGAGTGGGGAGCTTTCAGCAGCCTATCTGCCCCTGGATGAGTGGTCTCAGCCCTAAAACTAGTAGCTTATTGGCTGTTTTGGGTCAATTCCTATCTCTTTCAGTTTCCCTGCTTTAAAACCCACATTTGTGCTGTTTTGCGCCAGTATACAACTCCGCACAGCTCCGCGTGGTGTCCTGCAGAGTGATACAGGCAACAGAGAGACCCAAGAGAGATTTTTCCAGATTTAAGTATTTTTTTCTCTGTTTTTTTGCTCCGACTACCTTTTCCCACCTAAAAAGTGAATTTCTAACTGATCTGTGCTTTAAAAAGTTTAAATTGCATTTGCCTTCTGCTTTTTACAGTTTTTGCACTTGTTTTATATCAATTTAAGTAGTTTTTGTATTGTATAACTGTTGTAGGCTACACACTAAAGTGCGCTAGCCTGTTTATAGCATTTACAGTGTTTTCTGTGTGTTTTTCTGCTGTTTCCTGAAAAAAAAAAATATATTCTCTTTTCCCACCTTTGCTGAACTAGATTTCAGGTTTTGCTGAATTCCGGACTGTGGTATAGTTTCCTGTGTTGCCCATATCCTTACTTGGATAGGAGGAAGCTTCTCTGTTCACCAGTGAGAGTGGGGAGCTTTGAGCAGCCTATCTGTCCCTGGAGGAGTGGTCTCAGCCCTGAAACTAGTAGCTTATTGGCCATTTTGGGTCAATTCCTATCTCTTTCAGTTTCCCTGCTTTAAACCCGTATTTACACGGTTTTGCGCCAGTATGCAACTCTGCACAGCTCCCTGTGGTGTCCTGCAGAGTGATACAGGCAACAGAGAGACCCAAGAGAGACTTTTCCAGATTTAAGTATTTTTTCTCTGTTTTTTTTTTTGCTCCGACTGCCTTTTCCCGCCTAAAAAGTGAATTTCTAACTGCTCTGTGCTTTAAAAAGTTTAAATTGCATTTGCCTTCTGCTTTTTGCAGTTTTTGCACTTGTTTTATATCAATTTAAGTTGTTTTTGTATTGTATAACTGTTGTAGGCTACACACTAAGGTGGGCTAGCCTGTTTATAGCATTTACAGTGTTTTCTGTGTGTTTTTCTGCTGTTTCCTGAAAAAAAAAATTCGCTTTTCCCACCTTTGCTTAAATAGATTAGTCGAGATTTCAGGTTTTGCTGAATTCTGGACTGTGGTATAGTTTCCTGTGTTGCCCATATCCTTACTTGGATAGGAGGAACTTCTCTGTTCTCCAGTGAGAGTGGGGAGCTCTGAGCAGCCTATCTGTCCGTGGAGGAGTGGTCTCAGCCCTGAAACTAGTAGCATATTGGCCGTTTTGGGTCAATTCCTATCTCTTTCAGTTTCCCTGCTTTAAAACCCGCATTTGCGCGGTTTTGCATGATTTTGCGCATAGCGCAGCATCGGGCAGCGCCGCTTAAATGGGTTTAAACCATTCCCGGCTCCACAAAGTCTGCTTTTCACTTTTTCCCTTAGAACTGTTCTAAATCTCAAAGTAAGCACTCTATTTTCATTCTAAAGCCCTGCAGTTGCTCGTATAAGTAATCTTATAAGTAAGCACTAATAAACTAATGCACTACACCCTCTTATATTCCCTTTAAGTACTTGGCTCCTTATTGGTCCTTTTTGATCAGTCAAAAAGTAGTTCCTTATACTATTCTGGCATGTCCAAAAGTCAATTTCGGGTTTACTCTCCAGTCCAGCTGGTGAATCTGGGAATCTTGAGGCAATGTTACAGCTGCCTTATGTACACAGACCACCCTCTCCTCCTCCCAACAAGCTCAAATATATGTGAGAGATGCAACTATATAGCCAAACTGGAGGCTGAGCTCTCTCAACCCAGTACTGGCACAGTCAGTCAGGAGGAGAAGGTAACCACACACACCACAAATCCAGTCTCACATAGACCTATCGCAACAGCAAACCAAACACATAAACACACAAAAACATACTCAGAGGCTCTAAATAAAAATCTGCCCAAGCAGCAGAGACCTCCAAAGCAGACATCCAAGCAACCACTACCCCACAACAATACCCACGTATCACATAGTTCACAAAGTCAGTGTGCCACACAGTAACAGCCCTTAAAGCTAAACAATGCACCTAATACACTTGTAATAGGTGACTCTATTGTAAGACACACTGACGTCCCACTCACCAGGCTGAACAAGGAGAAGGTCACTGTAAGCTGCCTGTCGGGTGCCAGGATCTGCCACATAACACAAGCACTCTGGTCACTCCAAAGCAAGTACAAATATAACTCCGTCATCGTCCATGCTGGTGTGAATGACCTGAGACGTACCTCCCTGGACTACATGAAAAGAGACATAGAGGAGCTCTCTGATCATGTAGCCCAGGCCGGTATGACCCTGACCTTGAGTAGCGTCTTACCCTCACCAAGAATGATGCCACAGTATAAAGACAAAATGATCAATTTTAACAATTGGCTAAAGTATTGGTGTCATTCAAAGGGTATCCAGCGTCTATCAGCCTGGGATGACATGCTCGACAAGCCACATTGCTTCGCTAGGGATGGCTTGCACCTGTCACCCCTGGGCTTTAGAATACTGGCTAAGGCTCTTGCCACCCCCATAGTGCCTTTTTTAGGCAAGGCTCAAAAGACAAACCCACCTCCATAGACAACACAAGGAAAAATAAACTATGGGTAATGCTGCTCAATGCCAGAAGTCTAAACCTCAAGATGCATGCACTCGTGGCTCTCCTCAGTATGCAGAATATTGATATCTGTGCAGTAACAGAAACCTGGTTCAAGGCTCCCGAGAGCACCCCAGCACTACCAGGTTATACCTCATACCATGCTTTTCGGCCCCAAAACCCGGACCGAACCACAAAAGGAGGGGGAGTATCCATATTCATCAAAGACACCCACACCTCCAGGTTAGTGGCACTGCACGAAGCATCGGAGACCATCCATGTGCAAATAACAGTGGGCAAAACTGCCTTTCAGTTTGTAGCCTGCTACAGACCACCCTCCCAAACTCAGGAACCCCACGCAGCTTTCCTGAGAACACTGGAGAATATGAAGATTTCTCCAAACACCATCATATTGGGTGACTTCAACTACCCAAACATAGACTGGGAGCACTACTCAAGCCCCAACACCCTCGCTCAATGGTTCCTAGAATTTATAAACTCAAATGCTATGGAACAACTGGTCATCACTCCCACAAGAGGGAAAAACATATTGGACCTGATCATCACCAACATGGGGACTCTATGTTCGATACCAGAGGTATACCCCTCATTGGTAAGATCTGATCATAAATTAATCTCACTGGACATCCATATCCCATCCCCACCCCCAGCCAAGGAAACCATGGTGAAGAACTTCTCAAAAACAAACTTCACACTTCTGAAAATTGAGGTGGAATCCTTCAAAACCCCCGGGCCAGTGGAAAATATGGCCCAAACTGCAGAATCCTTTACAAATGCATTCTATGGACACCTACAGGAATGCATGGATTGTGCCATCCCAATTAAAACCAAGACTCACTCCTCCAAAGGCAGGACACCTGTCTGGTGGACCCCAGCCATAAATAAGCTATACAACAGAAGAAGGAAGCTACTACATGATAGAGCAAAATCCCAAAAAGGGAAGGCATCTCTGATCAGTACTAGCAAGAAACTACGATCCCTCATAAAATTATCTAAGGCCAGCTTCAAAAGAAAAATTGCACAAGACGCTAAAGATAATCATAAGGCCTTCTTTAGTTATGTCAGGAACCTTGGTGGCAACTCCCAGATATGCTCTGAGTTAGTGCAAAATGACAAAAAATACAGTGAACCCACAGACATTGCCAACATCCTGGCAGACAGGTTCAGTGCAAACCCCCCCCCATTCCCCGCCAAAAGAGCAAATGTTTATCCCAACAGAGTGTAGCCTCCCTGACATCACAGATGCACAGGTGAGAGCTGCCCTCGCCAAAGCAAAAAACACAGCATCAATGATACCGGACGGTGTCCGGGGCTGCGTCTTACACGAGCTCCAAGAAGAACTGAACCCTCACATAAAGTCACTGTTCAATCTCAGCCTTACTACAGGATATGTACCCAAGGAATGGCATACAGCAATAGTGGTCCCACTCCACAAAGGTGGTGCCACAACGGACCCCGGAAACTATCGCCCTATAAGCCTGACTAGCCTGGTCTGCAAAGCTATGGAGCATATCATCATGGAACTCATAAACAAAGACATTGGGAACCTCCAAACACTGGATCCTACCCAATTTAGCTTTGTTAAGGGCAGATCTTGCCTCTTGAACCTGGTCGACTTCTTTGAAACAGTCACCAAGGCCATAGATGAAGGGAAGGTAGTCCACACAGCCTACCTGGACCTCACAAAAGCCTTCGACACAATACCCTACTCGGGCATCATAAATAAGCTCACCAGCTTAAATATCAACCCCTATGTCACAAGATGGGTTGCAAACTGGCTCAGGGATAGAACCCACATGGTCAGAATTGCAGGTGCCATGTCAGACTCTAAACCAGTTACAAGTGGCGTCCCACAAGGCTCAGTCCTGGGACCTCTTTTGTTCGGTATATATTTCTCTGAGGTACAGGCTAACATTGGAGGACTATGGCTGACCAAGTTCGCAGATGACTGCAAACTGGGTGCCATAATCGACTCGCCGACTGACACAAGCATCCCCCAAAAGGGTCTCACAGAGATGGATAACTGGTGCCAGAGCCATGGCCTAAAGCTAAATGCCAAAAAGTGCATAGTCATCCCCTTTGGGAAAAACAAAGTGCCCACAAATTACCACATAGGTGGTAATCCATTAAGTATGGAAGAAGTAATTAGGGATTTGGGGACCCAAGTAGATAGCAATCTCTCCTTTGACAATCACGTTGCCAAAGTGGTTAGGAAGACCTTCTATATAGCCCACCTTATCATGAAAGGGTTCACATCTAGATCAAGAGAGGTCATTGTGCCCTCTACTCTCACTCATCAGGCCCATAATTGAATACAATGCCCCATTTGGGATGTACCTTACCCGACACCTGCAGCAACTGGAAAGACCCCAAAAGTACCTCATTAAGAGGATCAAGGGACTCAAACAGATGCCCTACGCAGTTAGGCTAAAGAAACTCCAGCTCTACTCAGTTGCTTACCGCCTACTCAGAGGCGATCTGTGCCTGACGTATAAAGCCATGTCCAAACCAGAATTAATGGACATGCTCCACCTCAGGAAATCCAAATCCCTTAGAGCTACACGCTCCAGGGACTTAAACCTCAGCACAGAAATAAATAGGACATGCTGGAGGGACAGATTCCTATCCCAGAGGCTCCCCTCACTTTGGAACAAAATCCCAATCCATGTTAGGCAGAGCCCCTCAATGACCCTCTTCAAGAGAAATCTTGACGAATGGATGGGAGATCGTAGGTTTACCCCTGGGATCTCTTCTGTGTCCCTACTAGACAGATGCACAGTAAACTAACCTTAAAAGGGCTATCTTCTTTAACCTACTATACAGAGGCACAGTCAACTAATCTAAAATGGTGGAGAAAGCCAAACACACTGTGGCTAGGCTTATAAATGCCCTAGGGCAGATAGCCTAGTATCAACCTATGAACCTATATATTATGTAGTATATATATATATATATATATATATATATATATATATATATATATATATATATATATATATATATATATATATATATATATATATATATATATATATATATATATATATATATATAAGAGCTACAGAATCCTGAAAGCCCCAAATCCTGAAGACCAAAATCCTGAAAACTCAAAATCCTGAAAACCCATAATCGTGAAAACTCAAAATCCTAAAAACACACAGGATACCAACACTTACTATATTCCAGCACAATTACATACAGAAACATATTACCCTTCAAATATATGCAGGGGGCAACCCCCCCCCCGCACCCCCACACCCCCTGATACTTAAATATAACAACTCCAAGATTGCCCTTCAGTGCAATCTTGGAGTTGATATATTTAAGTAGCAGGGGGTGTTGGGGGTGCAACCCCCACATGGGGGGTGCAGGGGGGCTTGCTCCCCTGCTTATATTTGGAGAAGAGTAATATGGTTTGTGTTTTATTTGTTTCTGTATGTACTTGTGCTGGGATATAGTAAGTGCTGGTAGCCTGTGTGTTTTCAGGGTTTTGAATTTTCATGATTTTGAGTTTTCAGGATTTTGAACTTTCAGGATTTTGGGCTTTCAGAATTCTGTCCCGCTCCTACATATATATATATATATATATATATATATATATATATATATATATATATATATATATATATAAGCTAAACAGCATAAAAAGATCAACAGTAAAAAAATATCTAAACACAAATTACTGACAAAATTGAAGTTATACTAGGAAAGGTTTATGCCCTTTCCCCATTGTTGTCTGACCCTGGATATGGTATATATAATGAGCAGGGTGTGCGTGGAGGGGGTGCAACCCCCACATGGAGGATGCAGGCAGGCTGACCACCCTGTAAAAACTTTGAAAAAGTGGCAATGTTTAACCATGTATAAATACACTGAAAAATGTGAGAAAATCAAACCACATTTTGTGAAATGTTTTAGTAGGGGGTGCAGTCTCCCCTGCACACCACATGGGGGTGGTTGCACCCCTTACATCCCCTGCTGTTTGGATTTACCAACTGTGAGGTCACACAACAGTGGAGAAAAGGCATAAAACCTTCCCTAGTATAACTCCCATTGTATCAGTATTTTGTATTTAGAAATTTAACAGTTTAGATCTTTTTTAGATTTAGATATTTTTACTGTCATACTGTTTGCTGTCGATCTTATGCTTTTAGATTTTAGGTATACCCATATATAGATAGAGAGATCATATTATTATATGTAGTACTTTTATCAAATAGTTAGCTTTATTTTGAAATTTGTTATGCCTCAAAATGTCCTGATGGAGGCTACCATTCTTACTTGTTTTTGTTTTTCTGTTTGTCCGTTTTCTTGTAAAATGCACTTTGTGCCCCAATATCATGACAAAGGATAGCCACCATAATTTCTACTGCTTTGTCTCTGCATTTGCTTACAGTGACTGTACTGTAAACCACTGGCTTCTTAGACTGCCTCTAGAGATGTTATTAGTACATTTTTTACTTCCTCACTGTGGTTTTATTTAACTCAAAAGATGCTATGCATTTTACATATAAACCTTCTTCAGATAAAGCAGCTAAATTGCAGGTTGTGTTATTGGCTCTTGATTTGACATTCCTTGTATCTTTCCTCACAATCTCCATAAGTTTTTGCTAAGCTGTGAACTTCCCATTTATTTCATTGGCTGACCTCTTCAGCCATCTTTGACTAACAATTCACACTTTACAAACCCAGCCTAGAAGACGTTTCAGCATCTTTCTGATGTCTGTTTTTTAATTGTTTCCCAACAGATATCATGTGACCCGAGACAAATTTCTACACAAAATAGCAGGAGAATTTAGATGCAGTAACTATGATGAAATGTGGTCTGCTGCTATCTTTGATGGGAAATGGGTGACTTAAAAGGTAATCAGTGCTTTGGTGTGCCTATTATTTGGGTGGGGTGGGCCATTCAATATTTGAGTGTTTAACACTCTAAATTTAGAATAATAGCACTAACTGTTACTGAGAAAGAGTGATCAAAGTATTTGCATTTATTTTAACCCAGATGATGGTGGCAAAAGGTCCCCATAGAATTGAAACACTTTTTCCCACATTTTGAAGATAAATATAGTGTTCAGATTTTCTGAGGTATGTTTTTTAATTGTTTCCCCACAGATATCATTTGACCTGAGACAAATTTCTACACAAAGTAACAGGAGAATTTAGCTGCAGCAACCATGGTGTGTTGTGGTCTGTTGCTATCTTTGATGAGAAATGGATTAAGTAAAAGGTAATCAGTGCTTTGGTGTGCCTGTTATTGGGGTGGGAGTGGGCCAGTCGATATGATATGTGAGGGTACAGCATGCTACATTTAGAATGCTAACACTAACTGTTATTGAGGCAGAGTGACCAAAGTATGTGTATTTATGGAGAAAGTTTTAACCCAGCTGATGCTTCAAATTTGGTGGCAAAAGGTCTGCATAGAATTAGGACACTTTTTCCCATGTTTTGAAGATAAATGTAGTGTTCAGATTTTTAAACTGTTTCTAACCCAGTGTTGATTTCCTTTTAAAAACTATAATGATAGTTTTTCCTGTTATAATTTTATTTGGCTTGTTGGCTGTTGGTGAAGCACCCTCCAAGAGGAAAAAACGCTGAGAGAAGAAGGGAGCCACTTTTGAGATTTTAAGTATTTTTTCTCTGTTTATTTGCTAAGTTTTTCTGCATAGCTGCCTAGCTTGAGCATTTTCTGGCTTGTTAAACTTGATTTCTGTATTAGTAGCTGTATTTAGAGCACAACCAAAAGCTGTTTGCTGAATTTCCTGTTTGCACTTAATTTTAAATCGTTTTTTCTTAAAACTTGCATATTTTCTGTCCTTGACCTAGCACTCTTGTGTGGGGTCATTTACTGCACTGTTATAACTTGATATTACTTGTGAACCTCTGCTATCTCTGTAAAAAACAAAACAAAAAAAAAAAATCTTGCTTTTTCCCACTTTTCTGAGAGTTAAAAAGTTCAGTTACAGGCTTGCTGTTCCTGAACTGTTTGAAAGTTTCTGTGAGGCCATTTTGCTTGGGCTGAAGGAGGGTCTCTGTGTTTATCAGTGGGAGTGACTAACATTGAGCAGCTTCCCTGCCCCGGAGAGGTGGTTACTGACTTGAAACTGTAGTTTTATTGGCCACTAGGGGTCATTTCCATAACTCCTTCATCTTCCTCTCTTAAAACCTAGTTGCCTCGTGGTTTGAGCGTCTTTTCAGGCTTGTTGGCTGTTGGTGAAGCACCCTCCAAGAGGAAAAACGCTGAGAGAAGAAGGAGCCACTTTTGAGATTTTAAGTATTTTTCTCTGTTTATTTGCTAAGTTTTTCTGCATAGCTGCCTAGCTTGAGCATTTTCTGGCTTGTTAAACTTGATTTCTGTATTAGTAGCTGTATTTAGAGCACAACCAAAAGCTGTTTGCTGAATTTCCTGTTTGCACTTAATTTTAAATCGTTTTTTCTTAAAACTTGCATATTTTCTGTCCTTGACCTAGCACTCTTGTGTGGGGTCATTTACTGCACTGTTATAACTTGATATTACTTGTGAACCTCTGCTATCTCTGTAAAAATCAAAAACAAAAAAAAAAATCTTGCTTTTTTCCCACTTTTATGTGAGTTAAAAAAGTACAGTAACAGGATTGCTGTTCATGAAGTGTTTGAAAGTTTCTGTGAGGCCATTTTGCTTGGGCTGAAGGAGGGTCTCTGTGTTTATCAGTGGGAGTGACTAACATTGAGCAGCTTCCCTGCCCCCGGAGAGGTGGTTACTGACTTGAAACTGTAGTTTTATTGGCCACTAGGGGTCATTTCCATAACTCCTTCATCTTCCTCTCTTAAAACCTAGTTGCCTCGTGGTTTGAGCGTCTTTTCAGGCTTGTTGGCTGTTGGTGAAGCACCCTCCAAGAGGAAAAAACGCTGAGAGAAGAAGGGAGCCACTTTTGAGATTTTAAGTATTTTTTCTCTGTTTATTTGCTAAGTTTTTCTGCATAGCTGCCTAGCTTGAGCATTTTCTGGCTTGTTAAACTTGATTTCTGTATTAGTAGCTGTATTTAGAGCACAACCAAAAGCTGTTTGCTGAATTTCCTGTTTGCACTTAATTTTAAATCGTTTTTTCTTAAAACTTGCATATTTTCTGTCCTTGACCTAGCACTCTTGTGTGGGGTCATTTACTGCACTGTTATAACTTGATATTACTTGTGAACCTCTGCTATCTCTGTAAAAAACAAAAACAAAAAAAAAAAATCTTGCTTTTTTCCCACTTTTCTGAGAGTTAAAAAAGTTCAGTTACAGGCTTGCTGTTCCTGAACTGTTTGAAAGTTTCTGTGAGGCCATTTTTGCTTGGGCTGAAGGAGGGTCTCTGTGTTTATCAGTGGCAGTGACTAACATTGAGCAGCTTCCCTGCCCCCCGGAGAGGTGGTTACTGACTTGAAACTGTAGTTTTATTGGCCACTAGGGGTCATTTCCATAACTCCTTCATCTTCCTCTCTTAAAACCTAGTTGCCTCGTGGTTTGAGCATCTTTTCAGGCTTGTTGGCTGTTGGTGAAGCACTCTCCAAGAGGAAAAAACGCTGAGAGAAGAAGGGAGCCACTTTTGAGATTTTAAGTATTTTTTCTCTGTTTATTTGCTAAGTTTTTCTGCATAGCTGCCTAGCTTGAGCATTTTCTGGCTTGTTAAACTTGATTTCTGTATTAGTAGCTGTATTTAGAGCACAACCAAAAGCTGTTTGCTGAATTTCCTGTTTGCACTTAATTTTAAATCGTTTTTTCTTAAAACTTGCATATTTTCTGTCCTTGACCTAGCACTCTTGTGTGGGGTCATTTACTGCACTGTTATAACTTGATATTACTTGTGAACCTCTGCTATCTCTGTAAAAACAAAAAAAAAAAAATCTTGCTTTTTCCCACTTTTCTGAGAGTTAAAAAGTTCAGTTACAGGCTTGCTGTTCCTGAACTGTTTGAAAGTTTCTGTGAGGCCATTTTTGCTTGGGCTGAAGGAGGGTCTCTGTGTTTATCAGTGGGAGTGACTAACATTGAGCAGCTTCCCTGCCCCGGAGAGGTGGTTACTGACTTGAAACTGTAGTTTTATTGGCCACTAGGGGTCATTTCCATAACTCCTTCATCTTCCTCTCTTAAAACCTAGTTGCCTCGTGGTTTGAGCGTCTTTTCAGGCTTGTTGGCTGTTGGTGAAGCACCCTCCAAGAGGAAAATCGCTGAGAGAAGAAGGGAGCCACTTTTGAGATTTTAAGTATTTTTCTCTGTTTATTTGCTAAGTTTTTCTGCATAGCTGCCTAGCTTGAGCATTTTCTGGCTTGTTAAACTTGATTTCTGTATTAGTAGCTGTATTTAGAGCACAACCAAAAGCTGTTTGCTGAATTTCCTGTTTGCACTTAATTTTAAATCGTTTTTTCTTAAAACTTGCATATTTTCTGTCCTTGACCTAGCACTCTTGTGTGGGGTCATTTACTGCACTGTTATAACTTGATATTACTTGTGAACCTCTGCTATCTCTGTAAAAACAAAACAAAAAAAAAAAATCTTGCTTTTTTCCCACTTTTCTGAGAGTTAAAAAAGTTCAGTTACAGGCTTGCTGTTCCTGAACTGTTTGAAAGTTTCTGTGAGGCCATTTTTGCTTGGGCTGAAGGAGGGTCTCTGTGTTTATCAGTGGGAGTGACTAACATTGAGCAGCTTCCCTGCCCTCGGAGAGGTGGTTACTGACTTGAAACTGTAGTTTTATTGGCCACTAGGGGTCATTTCCATAACTCCTTCATCTTCCTCTCTTAAAACCTAGTTGCCTCGTGGTTTGAGCGTCTTTTCAGGCTTGTTGGCTGTTGGTGAAGCACCCTCCAAGAGGAAAAACGCTGAGAGAAGAAGGAGCCACTTTTGAGATTTTAAGTATTTTTCTCTGTTTATTTGCTAAGTTTTTCTGCATAGCTGCCTAGCTTGAGCATTTTCTGGCTTGTTAAACTTGATTTCTGTATTAGTAGCTGTATTTAGAGCACAACCAAAAGCTGTTTGCTGAATTTCCTGTTTGCACTTAATTTTAAATCGTTTTTCTTAAAACTTGCATATTTTCTGTCCTTGACCTAGCACTCTTGTGTGGGGTCATTTACTGCACTGTTATAACTTGATATTACTTGTGAACCTCTGCTATCTCTGTAAAAACAAAACAAAAAAAAAAATCTTGCTTTTTTCCCACTTTTCTGAGAGTTAAAAGTTCAGTTACAGGCTTGCTGTTCCTGAACTGTTTGAAAGTTTCTGTGAGGCCATTTTGCTTGGGCTGAAGGAGGGTCTCTGTGTTTATCAGTGGGAGTGACTAACATTGAGCAGCTTCCCTGCCCCCCGGAGAGGTGGTTACTGACTTGAAACTGTAGTTTTATTGGCCACTAGGGTCATTTCCATAACTCCTTCATCTTCCTCTCTTAAAACCTAGTTGCCTCGTGGTTTGAGCGTCTTTTCAGGCTTGTTGGCTGTTGGTGAAGCACCCTCCAAGAGGAAAAAACGCTGAGAGAAGAAGGAGCCACTTTTGAGATTTTAAGTATTTTTTCTCTGTTTATTTGCTAAGTTTTTCTGCATAGCTGCCTAGCTTGAGCATTTTCTGGCTTGTTAAACTTGATTTCTGTATTAGTAGCTGTATTTAGAGCACAACCAAAAGCTGTTTGCTGAATTTCCTGTTTGCACTTAATTTTAAATCGTTTTTTCTTAAAACTTGCATATTTTCTGTCCTTGACCTAGCACTCTTGTGTGGGGTCATTTACTGCACTGTTATAACTTGATATTACTTGTGAACCTCTGCTATCTCTGTAAAAACAAAACAAAAAAAAAAAATCTTGCTTTTTCCCACTTTTCTGAGAGTTAAAAGTTCAGTTACAGGCTTGCTGTTCCTGAACTGTTTGAAAGTTTCTGTGAGGCCATTTTGCTTGGGCTGAAGGAGGGTCTCTGTGTTTATCAGTGGGAGTGACTAACATTGAGCAGCTTCCTGCCCCGGAGAGGTGGTTACTGACTTGAAACTGTAGTTTTATTGGCCACTAGGGGTCATTTCCATAACTCCTTCATTTGTCCTCGGAGGAGTGGTTTAGGGCAGTGACTTGTGGTTTGTTGGCCAATTTGGGTCATTTCCTGTCTTTTCCAGTCCCCTGCTATAAAGCACGCTTTAGCGATTTAGCCGATTTAGCCGATTTAGCGGAGTTGCTACTGTTGCACACTAGGGCAGCCGGTTAAGCAGGTTTAAACTATTCGGCTACCTAAAGTCCACTCTTCAAATTTTCCCTTAAAACTACCTTCCTCGAACTATACTACTGATCTAATCAGCGTATCCTATAATTAAAAGATCATCTCTACTTGACTCCAAGTAGACTATTCTCTATCTGTTAAACGTAGCACTTGCTCCTACAGTACTTATTACCTTGATACGGCACTCTTGTCATAGATAGTACCCCAAAAGGCAACCCCCATTTCTCGGTCACCCACGTCCCCGGAATCTTTTTAAAGTTTTTTGTCTATTCCTTCTAGCATGTCGAGGGATCAGTTGCTAGTGTCCTCTCCTGCTCAGCTGGTGAACCTGGGAATATTGAGGCAATGTTACAATTGCCTCATGTACACAGACAACCCTCTCCTCCTCCCACAAAACACAAATACATGCGAGAGATGCAACTACACGGCCAAACTGGAGGCTGAGCTCTCTCAACATAGGACTGGCAAGACCAGTCAGGAGGAGAAGGTTACCACACACACTATAGACCCAGTCTCACATATTACCATTACAACCTCAAATCATACACATAAACACACAAAGACATACTCGGAGGCTCTGATCAAAAATCTACCAAAACAGCAGAGGCCACCAAAGCAGACACCCAAACAACCACCACCACAGAACACAACACCTGCAACACATAGACCTCACAGTCAGAGTGTCAAACAGTCACAGCCCTTAAGGCCAAACACAATGCCAGACACACTAGTCATTGGTGACTCCATAGTCAGACACACTGACGTCCCGCTCACCAGACTGAGTAAGGAGAAGGTCACAGTAAGCTGCCTGTCGGGCGCTAGAATCCGCCACATAACGCAAGCACTCAGGTCTCTCAACAGCAGGTACAAATATGATTCAGTCATTGTCCACGCTGGTGTAAACGACCTGAGACGTACCTCCTTGGACTACATGAAAAGAGACATTGAGGAGCTCTCTGATTATGTAGCCCAGACAGGTATGACCCTGACCTTGAGCAGTATCCTACCTTCACCAAGAATGATGCCACAATACAGAGATAAGATGATCAGCTTTAACAATTGGCTTAAACACTGGTGTCATTCAAAGGGGATCCAGTGTCTGTCTGCCTGGGATGACATGCTGGACAAGCCACGCTGCTTCGCAAGGGACGGCTTGCACCTGTCACCCTGGGATTCCGGATATTGGCAAAGGCTCTTGCCACCCCTATAGTGCCTTTTTTTGGCAAGGCTCAAATTCTAAACCTACCACCCTAGAACACATTAAAGGAAAAAATCTAAGGGTAATGCTGCTCAATGCCAGAAGTCTAAATCTCAAAATGCACGCACTCGAGGCCCTTCTCAGTATGGAGAACATCGATGTCTGTGCTGTGACAGAAACCTGGTTCAAGGCTCCTGACAGCACCCCGCGCTATCAGGTTTTACCTCATATCATGCTCCGCCCCAAAATCTGGACAATAGCAAGAAAGGAGGGGGGTATCGATAGTCATCAAGGAGACCCAGACCGCAAGACTGGTGGCAACGCGACGATGCATCGGAGACCATCCAGGTGCAATTAACCATAGGCAAGACTGCTCTGCAAATTGTAGCATGTTACAGGCCACCCTCACAAACTCAGGAACCTCACATGGCCTTCCTGAAAACACTAGAGGGGATAAATGTATCACCAAACACCATCATACTAGGTGACTTCAATTACCCTAATATAGACTGGGAACACTACTCAAGCCCAAACACCCTAGCCCAAAAGTTCCTGGAATTCATAAACTCAAATGCCATGGAACAACTAGTCACCATCCCCACAAGAGGAGATAACATACTTGATCTCATCATCACGAACATGGGAGCACAATGTTCAACACCGGAGGTGTACCCCTCACTGGTGAGATCAGACCACAAACTAATCTCGCTGGAGGTCCTCATCCCACCCCACCTGAAATAAAAAGACCACAGTAAAGAACTTCTCAAAAGCCGACTTCACACTTCTAAAGACTAGTGTGGTCTCCTTTAAGGCCCCGAGCCGGCGGAAAACAGTACTCAAGCCGCTGAATCACTTACAAATGCCTTCTACCAGCACCTGCAGGACTGCATGGATAAGGCAATCCCAAGCAAAACAAAGACTCTTTGTACCAAAGGCAAGCATCCAGTCTGGTGGACCCCAGCCATAAACAAACTCTACAACAAAAGGAGGAAGCTACTACAAGATAGAGCAAAATCCTTAAAAGGTAAAACACCCTTGATCACTATAAGTAAAAAACTAAGAGCTCTCATAAAATCATCCAAAGCAAATTTCGAGAGAAAAATAGCTAAAGACTCAAAAGACAATCATAAGGCCTTCTTTAGCTATGTTAGAAACCTGGGAGGAAACTCCCAGATATGCTCAGAGCTAGTTCAAAATGATGTGAAGATTACTGATCCTACAGACATTGCCAACATACTGGCTGACAGGTTCAGTGCAAACTTCCCCTCCCCAAAAGGAGAGATATCTATACCAAACGATTGCAGCCCCCAAACATCTCCAGCGCCCAAGTGAGAACTGCTCTCTCCAAAGCAAAAACACAGCATCCATGGGACCTGATGGTGTCCCCGGCTGTGTGCTCCATGAACTCAATGAGGAATTAAACCCACAGCTAGGACAGCTGTTTAATCAAAGTCTTACCTCTGGATACGTACCCAGGAGTGGCGCACTGCAACTGTGGTACCACTTCACAAAGGCGGTGCCTCCACCGACCCTGGAAATTACCGCCCATTAGCTTGACAAGCCTTATCTGCAAAGCCATGGAGAGGATCATAATGGACCTCATAAATAAAGACATAGGGAATTTGCAGACTTTGGATCCAACCCAGTTTGGCTTTGTCAAAGGCAGATCATGCCTTTTAAACTTGGTTGACTTTTCGAAACAGTCACCAAAGCCATTGATGAGGGAAAGGCAGTCCATACAGCCTACCTCGATCTGGCTAAGGCCTTCGATACAATACCCCATTCGGGTATCATTGAAAAACTCATCAGCTTAAATGTCAACCCATACATCACAAGATGGGTTGCAAACTGGCTGAGTGACAGAACCCACAGGGTCAGAGCTGCTGGCGCCATGTCAGACTCAAAGCCTGTCACAAGTGGTGTCCCACAGGGCTCAGTCCTGGGCCCACTCTTGTTTGGCATCTACTTTTCCGAAGTACAAGCAAACACAGGAGGGTTATGGCTGACAAAGTTTGCAGATGACTGCAAACTGGGCACCATAGTAGAAAACACATCTGACACAGATATCCTTCAGAAGGGTCTCACAGAAACGGATAACTGGTGCCAGAGCCACGGCCTAAAGTTAAATGCCAAAAAATGCATAGTCATACCCTTCGGGAAAAACAAGGTTACCCCTAGCTACCAAATAGGTGGCAATCCACTGAGCACAGAAGAAGTTATCAGGGACCTGGGGACCCAGGTTGATAGTAGTCTGTCATTCGACACCCATGTAGCTAAAGTAGTTAGGAAGACCTTCTACATTGCCCACCTTATCATGAAGGGATTCTCATCTAGATCAAGGGAGGTCATAGTCTCCCTTTACTCATCACTCATCAGACCAATGATTGAGTACAATGCCCCATTCGAATGTATCTGACCCGACACTTGCAGCAGCTGGAGAGGCCACAAAAGTTCCTCACCAAAAGGATAAAGGGTCTCAAAAATCTGTCCTATGCTGCCCGACTGAAAGAACTCCAGCTCTATTCAGTCGCCACGCTTGCTCAGAGGTGACCTTTGCCTAACATACAAGGCCATGTCAAACCCAGATTTGATGAATATGCTTCACCTCAAAAATCTAGATCCATCAGAGCCACAAGGGCGGGAGACTTAAACCTTGACACGGCTATTAATAGGACGTGCTGGAGGGATAGATTCATCACCCAAAGACTCCCTATGCTGTGGAACAAAATCCCGGTACATGTGAGGCAGAGCACCTCGCTGGCCTTGTTCAAGAGAAATCTTGACCAATGGATGGGAGATCGCAGATATACCCCAGGGATTACCTCAGTGTCACTGCTCGACAGAGGCACAGAAAAATAATGGGTATAGTTCCCCATACTAAAGGGGTGGCCTAAGCCACAAAACGATGGGCTAGGCTTGTAAATGCCCTCGGGCAGATAGCCTAGTATGAACCTATGAACCTATGAACCTATGAACTATATCACTTTTAACAACGGTGTTTATTTAATGTTACTAAGAAGTTTTGAGTAATGAAATGATGCAATCTGAATACTTTTCAGTGTGAATTTTATAATTGTTTAGGAACTTAGTTTTAATTTTTATGTGTATTGAAATGCTTGATGCATTTAGTAGGGGAATTCAGTCTCAGTTCACATTTTTGATCCTATTGTTTTTTTATGAGAATTGTAATGTGTGGAAGTTAAGCATACCAGAGGTCCTTGAACTGGTGTGGAACAAATTTACATATGTCAGTTATTTTTTTGAGTAAGTGGAGGTGATCTGTGGTGATGGGTTTTAACACAGTACTTGCTTATTTTTAGGGGATTACCGCTGGTGGTCGTAAATGTTCTGCATAGTAAGACTGTGGAGTAGTGGGAATTGTCCCAGGTGAGCCCCTATTACTTTGGTTTTAATGAAGTTAGATCATTATGTAAACTGTATTTTGATTTTCATGGCTTTAACATTCTTGTCTTGCAGTGTTTACGGAGTGGCTAGCTTGGGGAAAAGGGAAAGAGAGTTCACTTAAATTAGTTTAAATCACACCTGGTGTGCCTTTAAGAAATGCATATGGAAGAATCAGAGCATCTGATATTACTTAGGCTTAGTTATAGAGAGGATTTTTTTGTTTTCTTTTATGAGGGAGCAAGGTAATTAGATGTGGTCTTTTTGGAGGTTAATAGCTATTCCATTAAGATAAATGATAAGGTAGTTAACAGACATAGGAGGTACATGGAAGTTAGGGGCTAATGGGATTCCTCAAGAATAACTATTGCCAGGGTCTGTGTTCTGTCAGGAGCTCCTCAGAGTGGACTGAGAAGTTTAATGGGAGAGGCAGTTGCCTTCCTGGATGGAATGACCCTGTTTCTGGGGAAATGGAATCAGGTCATGAAAAAAAGGTCATGCAGAGTAGACCAAAGGACATGTGGGTTTCCAAGATTGGGTAAATACTTTCACAAATACTGTCAAATGATGGGATAGTAAACACCTTCCTTGTACTAGGGCTTCCCCTACAAACTTGGTTCACCTATTACTCCCCAAGGCTTAAAATCTGGTCCAGGTTAGCTAAGGCTATCGTCGTGGTGAGATATATTTATTTAATTGATAATCTGGAGACTCTCCCTGTAACTGTGTTGGAGCAAGCTGCTCTAATTTTTCAAATAAAGGAAAAGATAAGTCCTTAGATGAAACATGGCAATTTCCATCATAATTCAGTAATTACGTGAAATGTGTGGATTGGTTTAAGTTGCAAGTTGATCATGATGGCGTTGGATCAATGTAATTGTCAAGCACAGCAGAGTCGGCTGGAGTGAACGAAGGGGTCACTTAAAGGACTAACAGTGAATTATATAAAAATTAATAGTATCAGAAAAAGCAATGCTAATTGATGAAGCCAAACAGGTGATTAATATTGTAGCCTCAACTGGTCTGGAGTCCAGGGGAGGTGTATAGTGAAGTGGAAGGGTAAAATATGTGCCACTTTAAACTTGAAAATAGAATTTAATTAAGCATGTCTGACTACTTAAACAACATTCAAGGGTCCAGGGATCAATGGCCTTAAGATTAAGGCAGTTTAAGGTGATCAGAATGATCATTTCACTTAGACCAAAGGCTGCCTATCCATCCACAGATTCCTTGGGAAATTTTTGGAAATTTTAAAATATTGTGCACCCATTTGTATAATGGCATTTCTTCAGAGTACAAGAGAGAACAGCTAAGAGCCCTTCTAATAGGATGGGTTTGCCTTCATCCCCAAAAAGTGGGCATGAAACTATTAAAGCCAGTTAAGTTACATAAGGTGAGACAGGCTTTGACAAAGTAGATGAAATGGAAAACTCCAAGATTAGATGGATTATCTCTTGAACTGTATAACTGTGTGAAGGTAATTTTGATTAAATCTCTACTTGAGATGAGTCATGTCCTTGGTTCATGGAAGGAACAGTCATGTCAATAATATAATAAGAATAGAAGGATCCTGAGTTGCCTTTTCTTTTCCACCTAAGTTATGATTATAAATTATGTTTATATTAGCTGACAGAATGGCCTGTTTTATCATCTCTGATTGTTTCAGATCAGTATTGATTTGTTACCCCCACCATACTTTGGATAACACAATTACATCATTAACATTAATCCAATACACCTAAAGTTTTAGCCAACTGTTAGTTATTTGATGCCAAGAAAGTATTTGAGAGGGTGGATCTGACCTTATTATTATTATTATTATTCTTAATAATGGAAGCATTAAGATTCTCTTTGAGATTGCTAAACTTTCTGAGGAAGCTTTATGAGGGATGAACAGCTGTGTGGCATAATGGTTAAGGTCTTCACCTTATAAACACAAGGTACAGGGTTTGATTCTGATCACGAGTTATTGGTTAGGCTTCAAATGGCCTTTAAGGGCAGTTAGCCTATTATTCACCTATAAACTTATATAGGTTATGGCTGAATTACCAACTCTCTTTAAGTTAACCTCGGACACTAGAGGGACTATCCATTCTAACCTCTCATTTGCTGTGCACTTGAAACCTTTAGTGAGATTTCTTTGATCATTTGACATCAATGACATATAGGGCAGCTGGACAGGCGTACAATAGTATTTTTGAAGATAATCTGATGTACCTTACAGAGACATATGTGGATCTTCTCAAGCTGTTTGAAATGCTGTCTCATTTTGAGAGCCTGTCTAGATACCAGGTCAACCAAACTAAGACTTCAATTCTTTTAATATATTGCTTCTTCTTCTTGCAGACCAGGAAACACTTTGACTACTTATAAGAATCTGATTCAAGTCCCTGTGAAATTCAATAGTTCTTTTTCTTTGTAGCGTAGTTGAAAAGATTTACAAGGAACTTCATAAAAAAATGCAAAACTAATTTGTAGAAGTGGAGGGCTGTCCTGCTGGATTTCTAACCAAGGATCCAACTTATCCAAATATTTGTTCTTCCTCATTCTTTGTGTGTGCGCGTGCACATGTGTATATGTGTGTGTGTGTGTGTGTGTGTGTGTGTGTGTGTGTGTATGTATGTATGTATGTGTGTGTGTGTGTGTGTGTGTGTGTGTGTGTGTGTGTGTGTGTGTGTGTGTGTGTAGCAACCTGTTTCACTGTCACCTCTAAGGTATCTGTAGGAGTATGAAAAGTGCAAGGAATGCATTGAGTAGGAGAGTGGCTTGGGATATAGATGTACTGTTGTTAGAACTGTGAAGTTTAGGTATCCTGGGCATGGAGCTGTACTACAAAACAGTAAACTTAAATTTGGTGTACCTCTGTCAGTGTAACAGGGTCTATATCTGAAGATTGAAGTGTTTAAATGGTTTGTTTTTGTAGCTTGTTGTGTTTTATTACATTTTCAATGTTTCAAGACTTCGATTATATGGTGTCGACCATATCAGATTTGAAGTTTTGAAACTTCGATAATGTAATATAGACCCAGTGCAATGATGCAAGGACCAACAGCTAAGTTAGAATGTCTGCATTAGAAATATGGGCTTATACCAATAGGTGTTTATGGGTCAAGGTTACAAGGGCTGAAAATATAAGTAGGTGGTTGAAGAGAGTCAGTTGAATGAAACTGGGAACCTGTCAGTTTACTGAGTGCAGTTCTGTCGAATGCCAGTAGATGGAAGGAAAGCTGCCAAAACAACTTTGCAGACAGTGAAAATCACTCTGTTCTCTACTGCAGAGTGATTTCAAAGTAGGAATATATAGATTTGGGGTGTGGGGGTGCAGGCGTTGCCACACTGCAGAAAATAACTTTCCTTCTACCATCATTGAAAGTTGCTCCAGCACATTTTTTTCTACCAGCATTCAGTAAATTTGCTGTGAATGAATAGTTATGCTTCCATGAAATTTTGGAAGTTACTTATAGATGAAGAATATGACTTAAGATCATTGTAGGGTATGGTAACGATTTCTACCTTACAGCTCCAGTGTCTGTGTTTGTGATTCAGTTCTGATATCTGGTCAATGAATATACGGAATTTTGCATATTTTCTACTTTTCTTTAGGGGTTTTCTTTAGATATTCAGTTTTCCTAACAGAAATATGCTGATAGATTTCGTACACTAAATTGTCATAATATATGTTGTGTTTAGCATTGCCCTTATAGCTTAAGATGTGTAACCAATGGGCAGAGAAGGAAGAACCAGTTCACTTACCCAGTTAAATAATAAAAGAAAAAAATAAAAGAAAAAAGTTTTTCTTTAATATTGTCAGGGATTGTTAGGCTGAGACAAATAAAATTGATTGATTTTATTGGCAAGATGGATTATTTTACTTGTTGAGTTTTAGTTTAGAGAAGGCCTCTAGATAACACTCAATAAGGTAGAATTGATAAGAGAGTAAAATTCTGTAAAAGGAGGGTGTTTCAAGGGATGATTAGATCCTACAAAGAAATGATGCAGCTGGGGTTGGATTAGGGAAGTGGAGACTATTCTGCTTGTTAAAAAGTGCTGGACTAAATCCAAATGATTTTGGAAATTCTTGTGGAAGCCCATCCAGAAATATCACTGAGTAAGCTGCTAACAGATCTTCCTGGTCTTTGTTGTGACATGTTATAATTCAGGTGACTGAGGATCTGGCTCCACAATTTTTGGAAATGTAACGCTGTGGAATAGTTTGAAAGAGAGTTGCATAATCTGCTTTAAGATTTATGGCCTGTGGTAATGAATTTGTTGTCTACTCTCTTTTTGATTGGTTTTAATGATTTGAGCATGTGGGAGAGACACACGATTGCAATGCTGTTGCTGATAATGCTTGTGAAAACAACAACAAAAGCAATTACAAAGAGTTGGAAGAGAAAGCAGGTACCACAACAAGTTGACCTTTTAAAGGTAATAAGAGAAATGTGTACATTAGAAGAAGCCCTTGCTGGACAGAGAGGTAGGCAGAAATTTACAATCTGTAGTCTTGAGTCACTCAATGCATGCTAGGATGCTTAGATGGATGGCTAGGGGCAACAGATTTCCCTTTGTCCAGGACACAATAATGGTATAATCATAGGATCATAGGAAGTTACTAGGCTAATGGCCCTAGGGCCCTTACAAGCCTAACCAAGTTCTTACCCTTATTTCATGATCAGCACCTATTGTCCCTGTCCAAGAGGGACACAGGTCGAAACCCCCAGTGTGAATTTACGGTCACCCATCTAATTGTCCAGACTGTGTTTGAAGAGGGCCAATGAGGGGCTCTTTTTGACATAAAGTGGATGTCTACACTGTTCCAAAGGTGGGTAACCTCTGGGGGACAAATCTGTCCCTTCAGGAGGTTTTATTAATGTCGCATACTAGGTTAAGGTCTTTAGAGTGAGTAACCCGCCTGTGTACCATTTGACTTTCGGATATGAAGCATTTCCAATAACGCAGGGTCAGAGATTGCCTTATATGCAAGGTAGAGATCACCTCTGAGTAGTCTGTATGAAACAGAATAAAGTGACAGTGATTTCAGACGATTCCCATAGGCTAGATGGTGAAGGCCTTGAATTTTCCTTATGAGGAACCTTTGTGTTTTCTCCAATTGCTGCAGGTGCTTAGAAAGTTACATACCAAAAGGGAGATTGTACTCAATTATTGGCCTGATGAGGGAAGAGTGCATGTACTTTTTTTTTTCTGGAGGCAATGCCCTTATCTATTAAATGAGCAATATAGAATGCCCTTCTCACCACTGTGGAGATGGGGTGGTCAAAGGTAAGGTTGCTGTCAACTTGTGTGATATGGCATATCCTGGCATCTGACAGACAGCTGACTGTGACCTTTTCCTTATGCAGTCTGGTGAGAGGGACATCAGTGTGTCTCATGATGGAATCACCTATGACTAGCATGTTTGATTTTGTATTTTGCCTTAAGGGTTTGACCAGTGAGATACTGGTGCATGAGCTATTATGTGTAAAGTGTTCTGCAGAGGAAGTATGTGTAGCGTGCTTGTGTTTGTGTTTGGGAGGTCTCTGGTGTTTAGGTATGTTTCTGGTGAGGACCTCTGCATATGTAGGTATGTGTGATGTGGGTTTGGGTGGAGTAGGTGAGGTGTGCATGCTGGCAACCCACTCATTGTCATATGTACTTACTGATGTGTGAGAGAGCATGGATTCAAGGTTCTTAATATAGTTGTATCTCTCACACGCTGTGTTTGTGTGTACTAGGAGTAAAGGGTTGTCGGCGAACATGATAGAGTTGCTACACTGCCTTAGGATGCCCATGTCGACCAAGATAGCTGGGGAAACTGTGGGAAATTGTCCATCCATAGTGATAGGTAAATTTATATGATCAGGAAAAGAGGTCACACTTAGGAGTGGCTAGTGGGAGAGAGGTGTGTTGTTACCTCTGAGGCTAGGCTTACTGTTCCACCTAACAGTAGAGGAGAGCCAAGAGAAACCTCCACAAGCAAAGTGGTAAGGGAAAATTTAACAAACAACGTTTGCATCTGTAGCCACCAATGGTAACCACCACTACGCAACAATGCACAATGGAGTGCTACACACAAACAAGTGCAAATGTGGGGCTTAGATAAGACAGGAAAATACCCTTTTTAACTCAAACTGGCCAATAAGAATGCTGTCTCTGAACTCTAGTCCAATCACCTTCAATTAGATGGAACCCAGACATTACTCTCCTCACACAAGGGTGCAGAAAGGCCATCACCAACAAAGGTGGCTTGAAGTTGACGCTCAGATGTTACAAAACAAACCCATAAATCGCAAACTTGGAACTGGGCAGTACTACAGCTAAACTAGTACAGTATACAGTAAAATGTGACCAAAAATAGTTCAGACAATTCAAACAGACAGTGGAGTGCAAATACAAATTAGAAGTGCAGTATTAGAACAAAAATAGGCATTTATAGTTAGTTTGGAAGCAACAGGTGCCTCAAATATTTAAGTTTCTCAGTGAAGAGCTGGTTTTAGTGCTCAAGGGATACCAAACAGTCTAGATTCAACAAGTCCGAATCTAGCCTCTGCTATAAAATGCAGAAGTACTAGAAATTAAAAGTGCATAAAATCAGTCACAACAGCAGAAGGCAGTTTAAATAATGCAGCAATTCACCAACAATTCCCAGCACAGAAGGGTGTAGACCACACTCTCCCACCACAAGAGTCTAGACCACAAACCTTCCTGATGTAAGACTACTGGTTTTGGAGCACAAGTGCTTAAGCCAGAACTAAGACACTTCAGACTAACAGACACAATAGGGCTACAACCAGCAATTTCCAGCCAGAAGAGTGTAGGCTATCCTCTCATGCCACAGAGATTAGACCACAAATCCTCCTAATATAAAGTAACCAGAAATTCCCAGCTTAGAAGCTTAGAAGGTCTATCACATTAGCTTAATCTAATGTGATAAACCACTGTGGCCTATTTTTAGAACTATAAATAATATTTCTGCAAGAGAAAGAAACCTCATTGTAACGATTTAAGAAACAGTGTGACTCCAAGTGTATTTCAGTCTCACTACAGAATTATATTTAGCACCAGAACACTGTGAAGAGCATGAAGTATAATTATTTTAGAAGACAGAAATTTTAATCATACTTACTGGGGAGTATTTTTACAGAGTTGCTGTTGTATTAATATTTGGTTCACCATATAAAACCTACCTTTTATTGAGTGTGGAAGTGGATTTCCAAAGACGTCTTTTGTAAAGCCGAACTGCAGTAACTGTTCTTGAAATGTATGAATAAATATTTTATTTTTATTTTATTTATATAACATTTGTTGACCGGGAAAGTCCGACTAGGTTCCACAGATCCTGTTTTCAGCGGAGACCCGGGGAGAAATGCCCCAGAAGCATGTCTTTAGAATGTGGGAGGAAACCGGAGTACCCAGAGGAAACCCACGCGAATGCAGGGAGAACATGCAAAATTCTTCTAAACACAGGCAATTAGTGCTTTGCTACTATCTAGCTGAAAAAATCTCTTTGATAAAGTAAAGGAGATAGGAGGGTAGACATAGCCATTATGTATACTTCCCACCTTCTGTATGTAACAGTATGTTCTGGACAGTGCTTTAACTGTCTGATTTTATTGTTCTGCATAGTGATATATATGTATTGACTATTGCACTGTAACAGTATCTGGTATTTATTGCATCTATTTGTAATAGTCATCTGAGCCTCCGCTGTTTAGTGACACTAACCCATTTAATAAAATAAATAAACAATGAAGTTTTCGTTGTGCCTTATATCAAGCAGTATGGCAGACTTCACTTATACTAGAAGTGTGATATTTATAACGTGGATGCACATATTGCCATACAGATGATAGAATGTTATGTTGTAGAGGATCTTGAGCTACAGCAAGGAATCAGCTTTACCGGTTCAATAATTTGAAAATATTGGTTACAAATTGCTAGAGATTGACTTTACGCTTTAGGATGGATAGCACAGCTGGATCATAGTCGCATAGGTAATGAAAAGAGCCCCCCCCACAAAGCCATGTCAGTATTCCATTACTTGTCTTTCTCTTCCCGATTACCTTAAAACACTATCCAGACCAGTAAATGTGCTCACTATTTTTTTCTTTACTTTTACAATGATTACAGATATTTAAATATTTAAATTAGAACATTTGTTTCAAATTTTACAGCAAAAACATTGACCACCATTTGCGAAAGAAAACATTCTCATATCGAAAACAGATGTAGCATGAACAGCAGTAAATCTCTTCCCTTGAAACTTAGATTTATTGAAAAGACAACCTGGCAATCCATTAAACTACAGGAAATGTGCTGAAATTCATAGTCAGGCATCATACAGCAAAGTATTAAGTGGCTATGTGAAGGTGCAGGAATTCAAGCAACAAATGTGTAACACGTGCTAACAGCCTGGGACAGTCCACTAAATGCAAGTGTCCTTTTCCAGCTGCAGCGTAGGGTCACTTCTGATGGAGTGACAGGGTAACAACCACACAGAAGACAAATTAAGGCTGAGGGAATAAAATCCTGCACTGCAGGAAGCAGCTCATTAACAGCTCATCTGCCAGACAAACTGTTGTAGCCCATACACCATGCATTTCACACTCACATGCCTGCAAAAACAGAACTAAATTAAAATGTATTCATAGTTAAAATGTATTCATAGTTAAAGTATTAACATTAAACTGATAGATTTAATTCTGCCTAGTTTATTCACAGCCCAATAATAAACAGTGTCAATAGTCAAAAAAATTAGGAAACCAAGGATCATATCCAAAGAATGTTGCTCTTATGATGATTTTCCTGTTTACTGTACTTGATTCCTTCCTTTACATCATAACTACTCTGGAATGCAAGGGCCAAGTATTTTGTGCCTACACACAGACAGACAGACACACACGACACACACACACACACACACACACACACACACACAACTATCAATTTCAGCCTCGTGTGTAACTGTGTACACATCAGATGTTTTCTTATGATCAAATGAATAAACAAATATAAAAATAATGCTTGGACATATGTTTCTGTTTGCTGCTGTTAAAAGCATGCAGTACCGTGCCAGCTTCTTAGCTCAAAAAGGACAGACACATAAACTCAGGGACAGATTTTAAAAGGGGGGCTTACATACTTAGGAAGTTTCTAGTATAACAAGTTTTGTGTTTGCAAACATTTTTGAAGGGTTTGAAGTCTCAGCCTTACACTTGTCATTATTTAATAACTGTAGTCCACAAATCTTCACAGAAATCCACAATTTTTTAGGAACAGACCACAAATAATGAGGAAACAATTATTACTTTTATTTATTTATTTTGCTTTTGTTTACTGGTTTGTTTGAGTGAGTTTAGTCAAAACCCCCTTTCAGTGAAGGGCTGCGGAGAGAAACTCCAACATATTACAAATATTTTTAAACAGACCTTCATTAATATACATGAGCATACATTCAGTAGTAAATATTAACAATTACACATAATTTTGCTAATTAGGTTACATTCATATGAAAATAAAGGCAAATATGACAGTATAAAAGATACCTATGCATTAGGAGATGTTGAACATTGATCATTTGGATGGTGTATTAGTGGTTTTGTCAAAAGTATAATATATCATGTGATTGATGTTTAGAAATTTGAAGAAATGGAGGTGAGAGAAGGAATTAATTAGGACAGAAAATGTTAATATTGCAGGACCTTTGGGAACTATGCCTCTGCACACAGACACACACACACACACACACACACACACACACACACACACACACACGCACACACACACACACACACAGCCACTTATATGACTGTACACCTCAGATATGTGACTCAAATCAAGTGAATGAATGAAGTCATAAATAATGCCCTAGAAATGTATTTTAGTTCACTGCTCTCAGAACCATAGAATGCATCCTATTGCAACTCCTCTCTGCCCTCTCAAATTATTAGCTGAAGAATCAGAGACAAATCCCCCAAATAAGGAAAATATTTAAATGTTTTCCTAATACACACAGAAAATTGCTATAATAACAAGCTTTGCATTAGTTAACATTTTAAAGGCTACAAAGTCTGAAATTCATATGCTCTCATTCTTTAGTGATTGCAGTCCACAATAATATATGTAAAAGAGTGAGCAGAAGGTGTAACATCACAATGCAAGGCTACTGAGATGTCACACAAATATACTGGGACATAGTATGCTGTTTGACATCATAAAGTAGAATTTACAGTGCACTCATCATTAGCCATACTAGGCTTAGAAGTAGTTTTGGCATAACTTATGAGATGCCACATCTCCAAGAGTTTATAGGTAGGTAGCTCCCTGCATCTTATTAGGTTAGTTAATCTAGCAATAAGTTCTTATAATGTGCAGACATTTTTTCTTCCCCTGATTCCATGTAGTGTGCCTCACAGTATATGAATGTTATCATTTATTTTATTTTATTTAGCAGTTTTCCAGGTAAGACTCACTAAACACTAATGTTCTTTGCAGCAATGACCTGGAAGAACTGATTTGATTAGTGACTTGCTGACATTCATAAAGAATATGATTAAAGACTGAGACAAATTACCTAAGATTACAGGAAAAACTTAGCAGCTCATAATCTTAATACTGTGAGCTGTATTGTCAAAATTATAGGGGCAGATGCATCCGATGGTGAATGGTAGGTATGCCTTAATCTATTATTTAGGCCAGCCATGGTTTCATGTACTAGATCAGCTGTTTGCTTCTTAGTGTGCATGTTGCTTTGGCTATCTGCTTTTGTCAGCATCTTAACAACACGGCAGTTTGTCTCAATATATGATATATAAATGAATTTCCAAGATTTTCCTTTTGTCCTATCTCTGTCAATTCAATTGCCCACAGTTGCTTTCATAACTGCATAACAGCTGCATTTATTTAGTGCTCAAAAAGAAAATAATGACTCATCGGGGTTTGTTTTCTGTGGCCATTTATTCACACTGAAAAATGTTGGACAGTGTTGCATTTGAGTTAATATACTAATAGCATGTTTAACAGTTTTATTACCTCTGCTTCATTCAATCATACATCCATTGATTCCTTCCTTTATTCATTCTTTTTTTCGCTCATCTTCCAATACATGCTTTATCTTGTTGAGGGACATGTAAGGAGCACTGAGCTTATTGCAGCAAGCAACAGGCTTAAGGCAGAGCAACAGTCCTGGATGGGATGCCAAGTTTATGTAAGATACATACACATTCACAGGCATACCTTATGCACAAATAACTATGGGGAATGCGGAGGATTGTCAGTTAATCTACCTGCTTACATTTTGAGATATGGGAGGAAGTCAGACCATCTAGCAAAACAAAAAATAAGAAAATACAAGCACAAAGGAAGCATATAAAGACTATGCACAGAAGACACCCCAACCAGGAACTAAAATAGACAAACAGGATCTGTGAGGCAGGAAAGTTAAGCAAGCTATGTATGTTTACTAAACAGATGGTTGCACCAATAAAATATTGTGTTTTATGTAGTGAAGCATGTGTCCTATGAGGGATTCTGTCCTCATTAGTGAATGCAGAATTTACATTTGATTTTAATGCATCAGACTGTTGTATCATGTAGTTTATTCTTTGCTTGACTAGAGGCCTGAAATAACTACAAACTCTAGAAAACCATGATGTTTTTCTGTAGTAGTGTAGTATTCATTTACCTTAATAGCTGAATTACTTTTATTTGGTCATCAAATTTTATTTAGCTGTTTTCAAGTTATTAATATCATTATTTCTTTATTTTTTGTTAGCCAGATATGATTCATACAGAGCAGCTAGAGAAGGTGAAAATATCACAATACCCTGCACTGTGAGACATCACTTTTACCGTCCCTTTTTTCATCGTCTACATTTTAGTAACAAAGCCTTTGCACTTACACTGAAAAAGAAGAGTGACCAAGGTGACATCACTGTGTCTCATTTAGAGAAGGACGGGAGGCAAAATGCAACACAATATGAGATGGACAATCGCTTCAAATTGGACTATGATGACAGAAGGAAGTGGCTAGCCTTCACAGTGAAAATTGAAAATGTCAGTTTAAGTGATACAGGCCTGTATATTGTAGAACTAAACAATTCAGGAGTGGAGTGGGACATGGAATACCCGACAAGTAGAACTTTCAGAACAATGTCTGTCATATTATGTTGGTAGTAAAAGGTAAGAACTAATTACTATAGCAAAAATATATTGATATAGGAAAAATTAATCACTCCAGACTATTTAACATCGGTTGTTACTTTATCTAAACTTCTTTTCTGAATTGTATATTGCTTGTGCCGATACACCAAGAACTGAACTTAGCCTAAGTTGAAGTGAGCCACCTTCTAAGCAAATATTAGTGTCATTAACCAATTAAACTGAATATACTACAGCCATTGCACTTACTCTGCATAATCAATTGCTATTCTGTCATTCCAAAGATGGTGAAATGTGAGTTAAGTCTAGGATTTTGTCTATGCTAAGTGTCAATTATAAATGGTAGCAATGCTCCTTCAGCTTTAAGTATATGCTTTCTGATGCTAATAATGAAACTCATGTTTCTTTATGTTGCTGGAGTTTGTAATGGTAAAAGTTTCACATTTGGAACTGTATTTTAAGGATAGTGCTTTCCATTTTGTTGCTGTCATATTCTTGAAGAAGACTTAACTTGTTCTAAATAGGTGTTAGATCAGGTATCATTTAAATGTACAAAAATACAGTATTTTCTTTGTTAAGTCTAGAAGTGCAGCTATATTAAATCAGGCTTCACAGTTTGCATACAGTTTCAGTGAGTGTACTTTTAATCAGTGAAAATAACATTCTGTCAAGAATTCTGATAAGAACAGAATGTGCTGTACATTTGAATACAAACACATTTTGTTTGTATGGTATAAGGCTTGGGAACCAAGGCTAAAAAGGTATGTAGAGATATGCAGGGTTTTGGTATTATTAGTTAATACTTCAGACGCAGTTAGTTAAGTTGAAAAATAAAAGGCAGCTGTTGCAAGACAAAAGCGACGCTTGGTAGGTGGTAAATCCTTTATAAGCAGAAAACTTCAAATCCAGAGAAATACAGACAATATTCATCCAAGATAAAACAGTGCAAGCAAACACAGCAGTATTAAACGCTTTCGTCTGGTAGATGACTTCCTCAGAATACAAAATACTGAAATTAGCACCTGTTTAAATACATTGCTTACCCAATCACAAATAAACTGACATCATTTCCCCCATTAACAAGGCTGCAAATACTTAATGCAAGCTAAATATAAAACAATAATACATATAAAAAGTTTAAAACATCCCTAAACAATATATATAACTAAATAAAAAACATAGATTTTAATTTCAACAGAGAAGATAAAGAAATTCTATCATTTAACCCAGGAGCATGATAAGCATCAAGCCTAATTTGCCATTTGAGTTCTACAAATTCCAAATACTCATTCAAGGGTCCCCCACAAGGTCCCAGATCTACCTGTTCCAAAATAAAGAACAGGAAGGAATGGGTAGGTTCACTTACCAAATGTTTATATCGTGCATTCTTTTCATTTTTGTTTCTGATATCATATAAATGTTGATAAATCCTTAACCTTAGGGCATTCTTAGTTTTACCTACATAGAAACTTGCACAGGATCTACACAAGGCCAAATACACAACCCCTTTAGTGTAACAGTACATCCTTTTTGAACTGGAAATATATCTAAAGTTTTTGAGCTTGATTTTTTCTCTGTCCATAACATAAGGGCATTGGGCACACCTCCCACACTTATAGGTACCACCATTGTGGATGTCAAATTTTTTGCCTTTCAAACAGTCCTTTAAGGGAAGTGTCTCTTTTGTAAACCACTTGCGGTTCAATACCAAATTTCCCTGATAATTCAGGGTCAACATCAAATATTTTCCAATATTTGGAAATAATGTTTTTAATGTCATAAAAATTGGATGTGTAAGTAAGAATAAGCACCCATCCAAAATTTAAAGGTTTACAGTCATTATGACTTTTGGTGGACACCTGCCCTAGTAGTGCAAGAAAATGACCATTCATTCTTTTAGACTTAACTTCATTAAAAATATCTATGACAAAAGTTTCAGGGTACCCCTCTTACAAAACATGTTTTTTAATGTTTCACATTCACTAAGAAAATCCGCAAAGTCAGACACCATTCTGGCCAGTCTTACATATTGGCCCTTAACTAGGGCTTTTTTCTGATGCAATGGGTGTGCGCTTGTATAATGCAATAGTGAATTTGAATAGGTAGGTTTCCTATATAGTTGTGAAACAAAACAATTGTGTTCAAAGTCTTTCTTGATGATAACTTCTAAGTAATTAATCAGTTCTACATTGCTATTCATAGTAAACTTAAGAAAACTTGTAGTTCCATTAATATAGGTGAAGAACCCCTTCAGGTCATCCTCACTATCTTTCCAGAACAGGACTATATCATCTAGGTATCGCCCATACAATACCCATGAAGTCCAAAATTCCGAGTTGGTAACAAACAGGTCCTCCCATTGTGCCAAGACAATGTTGGCAAACACTGGAGCACATCACGCACCCATTGCAACACCCTGTTTTTGCTTAAAAAGATGCCCTTCAAAGGTCACAAAATTATTCTCTAATATTATTTCCATACATTATCTTCTCTGTTGAAATTAAAATCTATGTTTTTTATTTAGTTATATATTGTTTAGGGATGTTTTAAACATTTTATATGTATTATTGTTTTATATTTGGCTTGCATTAAGTATTTGCAGCCTTGTTAATGGGGAAAATGATGTCAGTTTATTTGTGATTGGGTAAGCAATGTATTTAAACAGGTGCTAATTTCAGTATTTTGTATTCTGAGGAAGTCATCTACCAGATGAAATTGCTTACTACTGCTGTGTTTGCTTGCACTGTTTTATCTTGGATGAATATTGTCTGTATTTTTCTGGATTTGGAGTTTTCTGCTTATAAAGGATTTACCACCTACCAAGCGTCACTTTTGTCTTGCAACAGCTGCCTTTTATTTTTCATTGTTTGTAAGACTCTACCTGTTTTCCTAGTTAGTTAAGTTGGTTTGTCTGGAATGATATGCAGAAATTGTTTGCAGTGCAGACACTTTATAATGAGTGCAGAAGTCAGGTCAAATATCCAGCATTCCAGAATATTAATGATATTATTCAGGAGGAAAGTAATAGCAGCACTGGTGTCCAGAATTACAGAATATTAAGAATATAATAAGCACTGTTATCCAGCATTCCAGAATGTTACAGAATTTCTACAGACTGTTTCAGTTCATCACCACTGTTATTGGAAACAGTAATCAGATCATTTTCACACTGAACTGATCGAAGGAAGGACACTGAGGAAACTTGGAGCTATAATATATAACATTTATTTCTATTTATTTCTGTTCTCCTGTTCTTAGTTCTGCTTGACTCCCCTCACCTCTTTATTGTCTGTCTCCTGCTTCTTTTTAGCTGACTTCCTATAATCCTGTTTTACCTCTTACAACTCTTCTCTAACTTTTATTTCCCCCTCTCCCTTTCCTTCTGCTAGTTCCTGACCTCACTAAGTCCAGATCTCCTGTACCCAATAGTAGCCTTACATTATTTTTCCTTTCTCTTTACGTCATTCTTGCCTTTATACTTTCTTTAGCCTCTTAAAATCTTTTTCACCACTAACCTGCAGGTTCACACTGTATTTTTAACCACTTTTTACTTACAACTAATACCTACTTGTTGTTCATGACTAACTACTATGGACATTTTTCTACTTTAAATATTTATGTTGACACTGAAACTGTTCTCCTCAGTGTCCAACTGATTTTTAAATTGTAATCTACTCAGGTTTTTACATCAAAAACGTATTTGTACTTGTATGTAGCAGTATAATACTTTATTAGTTTAGTTTTATTTTGTATAGTTAGTATTACTAGTGACCTTATAAACTGTAGTGTATTTTAGTTTTTTGATAGTGGAGCTTTTCTCCTCGGGCCTCTGCTGAAAATGGACATGTATCCAGCCAGACTAGCCCGGTTAACAAATGTAAAATAAATAAATAAATAATTAAGTATCCTGTTTTTTGTTTATTTTGTTCTTTATTTCTTTGTTATTTATAGCACTTTGTGTGCTGTGTATTTTGTCTAGCTAGTTTTACTGTGTGTGAGGTATTAACTGGAAATTATCCACTTTTATTAAGCATCTGTTGGGTTGTTTGTTTCTAAAAACTTGTTGCAGTTAAACTCTTTTTTTCTAGAGGCTCCTTTAGCTGTTTAAAACTTTCATTTAAAGGCTCACTGCTGCTTTTCAGCTTTGAGAAACATTTCTGCAGTTTGTTTCACACCCTCCCTCCCTGTTGGTATAGTGTTTTTATAGTTGGCGGCTTTGCAGTTGCCCGCCCCTAGTGTAAATTTGATCTGGGACCATCCTCCCAGTCTAGTGTCATTATCTCATTCTACCCAGTACAGGGAGAATATTTGAGAAGGCCAATCAGCTTAATTTCTGCTACTCCTTTCTCTCTTTCCACAAAAAAAAAAAAAAATTATCTGCTTTTACTGTATTTGTGTTTCTTCCTATTTTATTTTGCTTTTGCATCATCTTAAAAGTATTCAGTTATATTTATTACTGCTTGGTGTAACTCATTCTAAGCCTTTTAGTTTAAGCACTTGGGCTTCAGACCAGTTGTTTTACATTAAGAATGTTTGTGGTCTGCACTGTAGTGGCAGAACAGGTAGCTTACATCCTTCTAAGTTGGGAAGTGCTGATTGAGGGCTCAGTGTCTGTTATTCTAAAAGTGTATTAATTCTGGTTTAAGCACTTGGGCTTCAGGCCAGTTATTTCACATTAAGAGGGTTCGTGGTCTGCACTCTTGTGGGTGGAGAGGCTGGACTCTGCCCTTCTGAGCTGGGAATTTCTGGTTAAAGGCTTATAGTGCCTGCATATTTAAACTGCTTCTTACTGAAATTGGTACACCTTGTTTGCTGTAGCATAGACTAGATCCAGGCCTGCTGAATCTAGCTTTGTTTGTATAACTTGAGCACTAATCCAGGCATTCTTTAAAGTATTCAATTGTATTTATTACTGCTTGGTAGTAACTTGATTAAAGTGTAGCTATCATTCTAAGTCTTTTGGATTAAGCACTTGGGCTTCAGACCAGTTATTTTACATTAGGAAGGTTTGTGGCTTGCACTGTGGTGGCAGGACAGGTAGCTTACATCCTTCTAAGTTGGGAACTGCTGATTGAGGGCTCAGTGTCTGTTATTCTAAAAGTGTATTAGTTCTGGTTTAAGCACTTGGGCTTCAGGACAGTTATTTTACATTAAGAAGGTTCGTGGTCTGCACTCTTGTGGGAGGAGAGGCTGGACTCTGCCCTTCTGAGCTGGGAATTTCTGGTTAAAGGCTTATAGTGCCTGCATATTTGAACTCTTTCTTACTGAAATTGGTACACCTTGTTTGCTGTAGCATAGACTAGATCCAGGCCTGCTGAATCTAGCTTTGTTTGTATGCTTGTTGTTTGTTTGCTTGTTATTTCCCTGAAACGCTAATTCCACCTAAAACGCAGCTTTTCAGTGCTTCTGTGGATCCCTAGTGATATCTGCATTGCTTACTGTACTTATTTCTTTGTTTCACTTGAAAGAAAGTTACTGTTTGTCGTTTTTGCATTTAAGTTACCTGTAACACATTGCTTTTAAGTTACCTGGTACTTGCTCACTAAAGCAATTATATAAGTCAGCACAAAAAAATTAAAAGCACTACACCCTCACAAACTCCCCTTGAGTACCTTGTTCCCCACTGGCCCTTTTTCTTCAATTATAAATTAATTCCCAATACTATTCTAGCATGTCCAAAGGTCAGTTGTCAATCTCCTCTCTGGTCCAGCTGGTGAATCTGGGAATCTTGAGGCAATGTTACAACTGCTTCATGTACACAGACAACCCTCTCCTACTCCCAACAAATTCCAACACATGTGAGAGATGCAACCATATAGCCAAGCTGGAGGCTAAGCTCTCTCTCAACTCAGTACTGGCGTAACCAGTCAGGAGGAGAAGGAAACCACACTCAGTACAATTCCAGTCTCACATAGACCTACCATGACAGCAAACTAAACACATAAACACACAAAAACATACTCGGAGGCTCTAAATAAAAATGTGTCTAAGCAGCAGAGACCTCCAAAGCAGACACCCAATAAACCGCTACCCCAAAACAAAACACGTGCAACACATAGCTCACAAAGCCAGTGTGCCGAAAAGTCACAGCCCTTAAGGCTAAACAACACACCTGATACACTAGTAATAGGTGACTCTATCGTCAGGCACACTGACGTCCCGCTCACCAGGCTGAACAAGGAGAAGGTCACGGTGAGCTGCCTGACGGGCGCTAGGATCCGCCACATAACACAAGCACTCAGATCACTCCAAGGCAAGAACAAATATGACTCAGTCATTGTCCATGCTGGTGTGAATGACCTGAGACTTACCTCCCTGGACTACATGAAAAGAGACATAGAGGAGCTCTCTGAGCATGTAGCCCAGGTCGGTATGACCCTGACCTTGAGTAGCATCTTACCCTCACCAAGAATGATGCCACAATATGAAGACAAGATGATTAATTTCAACAATTGGCTTAAGTATTGGTGTCATTCAAAGGGGATCCAATGCCTGTCAGCCTGGGATGACATGCTCGACAAGCCACGATGCTTCGCTAGGGACGGCTTGCACCTGTCACCCCTGGGCTTTCGGATATTGGCAAAGGCTCTTGCTACCCCCATAGTGCCTTTTTTAGGCAAGGCTCAAAAGACAAACCCACTTCCATATGTATCACAAGGGATAAGAAACTAAGAGTAATGCTACTCAACGCCAGAAGTCTAAACCTCAAGATGCACGCACTCGAAACTCTCCTTAGCATGGAGAACATCGATATCTGTGCAGTAACAGAAACCTGGTTCAAGGCTCCCGAGAGCACCCCAGCACTACCAGGTTATACCTCATACCATACTATTCAGCCCCAAAACTTGGAGTGAACCACAAAAGGAGGGGAAATATCAATATTCGTCAAAGATACCCACACCTCCAGGTTGGTGGCACAGCACGAAGCATCAGAGACTATCCATGTGCAACTAACAGTGGGTAAAGCTGCCTTCCAGTTTATAGCCTGCTACAGACCACCCTCCCAAACCCAGGAACCCCACTCCGCCTTCCTGAGAACACTGGAAAATATGAAGGTCTCTCCAAACACCATTATATTGGGTGACTTCAACTACCCAAACATAGACTGGGAGCATTACTCTAGCTCCAACACCCTAGCCCAAAGGTTCCTAGAATTTATAAGCTCAAATGCTATGGAACAACTTGTTACCACTCCCACAAGAGGGGAAAACATACTGGACCTGATCATCACCAACATGGGGACTCTATGCTCCAGACCAGAAGTGTATCCCTCACTGGTAAGATCAGACCATAAACTAATCTCACTGGATATTCACATCCTGACCCCACCCCCTGCACAGAAAACCACAGTGAAAAACTTCTCTAAAGCAAATTTCACACTCCTCAAAACTGAGGTGGAATCCTTCAAAGCCCCCAGGCCTGTGGAAAATACAGCCCAGACCGCAGAATCCTTTATAAACGCATTCTATGAACACCTTCAGGAATGCACGGATCGTGCAATCCCAAATAATCCAAGACCCAATCCTCCAAAGGCAGACGTCCTGTCTGGTGGACCCCAGCCATAAACAAACTATATAATAGAAGGAGGAAGCTACTACATGATAGAGCAAAATCCCAAAAAGGGAAGGCATCTCTGATCAGTATTAGCAAAAAACTATGGGCACTCATAAAATCGTCTAAGGCCAGCTTCGAGAGAAAAATTGCACAGGACACTAAGGATAATCACAAGGCTTTCTTTAGTTATGTTAGGAACCTTGGTGGGAATTCCCAGATATGCTCAGAATTAGTCCAAAATGACAAAAAATACACTGAACCCACAGACATTGCCAACATCCTAGCTGACAGGTTCAGCGCAAACTTCTGCCCCCCCCCCACCAAAAGGGCAAATATCTATCCCAGCAGAGTGCTGCCCCCCTGACATCTCAGATGCTCAGGTAAGAGCCGCCCTCTCCAAAGCAAAAAACACAGCATCAGTGGGACCAGACGGTGTCCCAGGTTGCGTCCTACATGAATTCCAAGAAGAGCTAAACCCAAAAATAAAACTACTGTTCAATCTCAGCCTTACTACAGAATATGTACCCAAAGAGTGGCGAACTGCAACAGGGGTCCCTCTCCACAAAGGTGGTGCCTCAACGGATCCTGGAAACTATCACCCCATAAGCCTGACTAGCTTGGTCTGCAAAGCTATGGAAAGGATCATCATGGACCTCATAAATAAAGATATTGGGGACCTACAGACACTGGATCCTACCCAGTTCGGCTTTGTTAAGGGCAGATCCTGCCTCTTAAACCTGGTCAATTTCTTTGAAACAGTCACCAAGGCCATTGACGAGGGGAAGGTGGTCCACACAGCCTACCTGGACCTCGCAAAAGCCTTCGATACAATACCCCACTCGGGCATTATATATAAGCTCACCAGCTTAAATATAAACCCCTATGTCACTAGATGGGTTGCAAACTGGCTCAAGGACAGAACCCACATGGTTAGAATTGCTGGAGCCATGTCAGACTCCAAACCAGTTACAAGTGGCATCCCACAAGGCTCAGTCCTGGGACCTCTCTTGTTCGGTATATATTTTTCGGAGGTACAGGCCAGCATGGAAGGACTGTGGCTGACCAAGTTCACAGATGACTGCAAACTGGGCGCCATAATCGACTCTCCAGCTGAAACATGCATCCTCCAAAAGGGCCTCATAGAAACAGACAACTGGTGCTAGAGCCATGGCCTCAAGCTAAAAGCCAAAAAGTGTATAGTCATCCCCTTTGGCAAAATCAAAGTGCCCACAAATTACCACATAGGTGGTAATCCATTAAGTACAGAAGAAGTAATTAGGGACCTGGGGACCCAAGTTGATAGAAATCTCTCATTTGACAGCCACGTGGCCAAAGTGGTTAAAAAAACATTTTATATAGCCCACCTAATCATGAAGGGATTCACATTTAGATCAGGGGAGGTCATCATGCCTCTTTACTCATCCCTCATCAGGCCCATAATTGAGTACAATGCCCCTTTTGGGATGTACCTTACTAGACACCTGCAGCAACTGGAAAGACCCCAAAAGTACCTCACCAAGTGGATCAAAGGGCTCAAACAGATGCCATATGCTGCCCGGTTAAAGAAACTCCAGCTCTACTCAGTGGCATACCGCCTGCTCAGAGGCGATCTGTGCCTGACGTATAAAGCCATGTCCAACCCGGAATTAATGGATATGCTGCACCTCAGAAAATCCAAATCCCAATGAGCTACGCGCTCGAGAGACCTGAACCTCAGCACTGAAATAAATAGGACATGCTGGAGGGACAGATTCATAACCCGGAGGCTCCCTTCACTCTGGAATAAAATCCCAGTCCAGGTTAGGCAGAGTCCCTCACTGACTCTCTTCAAGAGGAATCTTGATGAGTGGATGGGAGATCATAGGTTTACCCCGGATATCACTTCTGTGTCACTGTTAGACAGAGGCACAGTATACTAACCTCAAAAAAGGGCATAGCAAAATTAATTTAAAATGGGTGGTGAAAGCCAAACACACTCTGGCTAGGCTTATAAATGCCCTAGGGCAGATAGCCTAGTATGAACCTATGAACCTATAGTGTTGACATCTACCTCCACTGTACATAATAAAGCATTCTTAGCCAAACTAGTATTTGCAGACTTTATTGTAAAAGGTACAAGAATACTTGGTCCATAAAGGAGAGACTGGCACATGTTCAGCACAGTTCTGGGTAATTGACAGATAAAGACATTCCAGTCTCATTCCACTTTCTTCCAGTTGTTTCCAGTTAAGTCCAGTATCCTACAGTCATATCAATTCTTTCAATAGGTAACTCATTTATACAGGAGTAGAGTTTAGAGAAAAATGTGTTCCAACTTATTAATAGTCTTGCACAGTGTCTGTCAAGTTTAACAGCCTGAGGAGATCACTAGCTCATAATGCATGTCAGACTGTGATTACCTGTAAGCAGAGGGAGGAAACTATTCAAAGATCAAAGCTAGGAAATCCAAGCACTGTGCACTTGTGCAACAGTAATATTCAAGGAGGTTGTTGTAAGAAGTGCTGCTGAGCTAATTAGTGATGCAGCTGGCAGGGGATAGCACCTGTATGCTGAACAAAGGACCTCATAAGAAAACAAAGCTACAGTGTTAACAGGATAAAAAGTCCTATGCCACAGTATGGTGGTGGCTACACTGGCATGCATAGATGTCATGAAGGATGTGAGGGCAAAGTCAAGCTAGGTCCTCCAAGTTAGAGTGCACCCCTGTATGCAGTGCAGCAATTTATACCTGCAGCTAATAGCTGGTGAAAACATGGAGGGCAGCAAAGCTGATCACAGCAGCCAACACAAAGAGCAATGTGGCAATGCACAACAAAATGGAAACCATGTTTAGCATATAAATGGTAGGAAATGAGATAGCTGGGAAAGTAGGAAAAAGAAAACATGCAAAAAGAGGTAAGCATAGAACAGCAACTGCAATGCATGAAAGGTGAGGGGAACAGAGTTTTGTGGAGTAGAGCACCTGTTGCACTTTCAACTAAAGAAGGTTGGTGGGTAAGGTACTGAGAGATGGCACTAGTTGGGATAGTGGGATAAGGTCAAGTAGCAGTGTCAGATTGACAAATGTGGGACACAGATGTAGGCAGACAGGGGGGTGTGCACACAAAAGTTTTGGAGGACAGGGGGTGGAGATATACCTACAGAGGGTACAGACTGGTAATGGGAAGAGCTGGACAATGAACAAGGAATGAGAAATGGCACATAAGAGAGGAAAGAAACCACCACCTCCTGCCATGGTTGACTGTGAGGCCAACCCATATGGCAACAAACCCAGGTGTCATTCACCTGAGTGGCCAATGTTGGGGGCTAGTTGCTTCTCTAGAGGTCTGATAGATGTAGTCTTCTAGTCACATGACTCCACCAACTGTGTTAGAAGGTGCTCCATATTGCCAAGGAGGGCATCCTCTTGCCAGCACACCTTGATGACAACTAGCATCTTCATTTGACAGTTAGAATGTCAGTGAAGACTCTTTTAGTTCATCCTCAGGACATAAGACTTCATCCCCCTCATGAAAGGCAGACACAGAGGGCACCAATGACCTTTCTGGGTTACCTCCAGTAGGGGAAACATGACCCCCTCACTTCCTTAAAGGCAGGCATTGCTGCCATCTGCAACCCAGTACCACAGGTAGTGTCATGTAGGATATGGAAGAGCTCAAGATCAATGCCTTACCTTATGAATCTTAATCTCACTGGACATCTTAGAAATAGGAACACACTAGCATCTACAAGACAGTCACTTCCAGAAGTGGCTCTGAATGAGTGTTAGGCATTGAAAGCTGCTATGAAGGGGTGTTATTTCTACATTAAAACCATGTTTCACTAACAATGCAGATATCAATATTTTCTAGGGTCAGGAAGGCTGACTGTATTTTCTTATTCAGGCATGAAGCATTGAGCAATATTACTTTTATAAGGTCTTGATTTTGTTTGACCATGTTGGCAGATGGAGATGGGAAGATTTTTCTCTCACCAAACCCTTGAATGAGCCGTTTGGGTATTTCAGATACACATGAACAAAGAAACATGGAATTTACTTTCACAGTTGTCTTGAAGAAGCAGATAAAAAAAATTAATGTGGAGAAAGACTTTGGAAGCAACTATTGGAAGACAGAAATAAGGTGGATTATAGCAGGATGAAATAGAGTTTCAGTAATGCCTGTAGATAGTTACAGAAAGTTATAAACTGAAAGGAGTTTTGTAACAGAGGAGGTATATGACAGGAATTACATGAAGGGAATTTATATAAATGAATGTCAGATGTGTGATGTCACATAGGTTAAATGGGTATGCATATTTTGTTTATTAATAAGATGTTAAACTGAGGTCCCATCTGCTTGAGTTAGTAGTGACTCAGGTGGATGCAAAAGATTCCATGGTATCTATATAATAGCAGAGAAAGTTCCCTAATATCCAGCCAAATTTCCTCTAGTAGTAAAAATACCACCTTGGGTCTCCACTTAAAAGTGGCCACCAACCTAGTGGAACTAACCCAGTTAAGTGAAGATAAATAAATAAACAAACAAATAAGTAATTGCGTATAAGGCCCAATGATGGTGGGCCAGTTACAGTTGAGGTGGGAGGTATTTAGGGAAGAACCCCATAAATGCATACATATACACACAAGAACATGGCTGTCACAACATTTCTAAGAGAGTTGAGCCTATCTATTTCCTAGGACTGCAGTCAGGCCATAGGCTGCAGCTAATGAATTAGTATATATCAGTGCAGTGCTGTACTGTGCGTCCATGACCAAAAGAGACAATGAAGCAAAATACAGAACTAAACAACAGCACCATAAAGAAGAATGTGAGAGGACTCAACCAGTGAAAGTAAGGAGAAATCACAACCAGTAAAATAGTGGGGAGCAAGATAGAAAAGTACTGTTACTGTAAAGGACAGATTAAAACAATGGGGTGCAGCATAACAGGAGCAAAGGTCCAACACAATATCCCAGTTTTAACAATCACTATATAAAGAAAAAGTGTGAAAAAAATGGAGGGGAATGGAGTAAAAAACCTTTCAAAATGGATGACACAGCAATGGAAGAATATTAGTATCATAATGGTACAACTACACTATTGCTATATCAGAAACTTGTACCACCATAAAATGTACGGATTCGAGCCTGGGTATAGATTAATTTCTACACCCTCATACATGTTAGACATTGAAACTGCTTAATGTAAAGTTACTAGGCATGTTTTAAGTATTGAATATAGTGCATTTCTAGTATATATTACACCAATTTATTTTCTGTTTACCTACTTAACCCACTTCAGGGTGGCTGGAGAGCCAGACCCTGTCCCAGTACTCACTGGGTGCAAAGCAAAACATCTAATCCTGAACAGGTGACAAGCTATTGCCAGAAGCAGATATACAATTGTTGTCACATAGTACACATACCTATGGATTACTTAAAGGAATGCTGATTTACCTACAGCATGTCTTTGGGATGTGGGAGGAAACTGGAATCCCCTGTAAATTCTCACTCTTTGCACAGAACACAAATACACCTGCAAGCATTTTAGAGAGAGGTAAGTTTACCTTCAGCATGTGTTTGGGATGTGGGAAGAAATTGGAGACCCTGCAAAAACTTATATGGATTTAGGTAGGGTGTACAGACACCATATACAAGGTACTACCTATTAATGAAACTAATCAGTGGCACAAGAAATCTAGTAGCTGCAAGCAACATGAAACAGTTTAAAATGGTGTCTAAGGAAATCACATACATGAAACAAGCACATGTGGACACATAGAAAGAGGGGCAACAGTCATTCTCAAGGGTAGTGTTACATCTTAAGACAGACAGAAAGTTCAGGTTTGCAAGATGCAGCTAAACACTTGAAATATGTTAATAACTGTATTCAATTAGAAAAGTATGTAGGAAGTGTATCCTGAAGGTAATGTCAAACAGGGAACATTCAGTGCAATAATACTAGAACTATGCTTTTGACTGTGTTCAAGTATAAAAGTATGTGGGGAGTGTATCCAGAAGAAGTAATCAAATTGGAAATCATGCATTGTGCTGTTACTGCTGCAAGATTAAATCAAAATCCTAAATATGTTGCTGATTTTTTCCAGGAAAAAGTATGTAGAATCAGGGCAATGTGTTAATACTTCCGTTAAGATTATTTTTTTTAATTTCCATTACCTCTTCAGGGTCACTAAATCCGCGGTGGTAGTGCTGTGGTAGCGTTGTCGCCTCACAGTAAGACGCTGACCGGTTTGACTCTTAGCTATAGCGTCTTCTGCGTGGAGACATGCTTGAATGGGCATACCTTCGTTGAAGGTTGTGCATTAGGGCTGGCAACTCAGCACGTAAAAATCAACTGCCAATAATTAGCAGACCGGAGTTCTGCTGTGGCGACCCCTAACCGGGAAAAGCCGAAAGACACAGCAACCTCTTCAGGGTCACTGAGGATCTGGAGCCTCACCTTGCAAGCAACAGTTATAAGTCAGAGAATCAGTCTCAGAGACAATGCTTGTACATTGCAGGAAATGCAAACAAAATCACACAGACATGTGCACACACACATAGACAGTTTAAAGGATCAAGTTCAGCTAGCAACATGTGTGGAATGCAGGAGGAAACACCAGACCCCAGCACAAAAAAAAAAACTAATAAATAGAAGAGACCCATGCAGCCTCAGCAATAGAGGATATCTCTAGATACCCTGGACATCCCAAACAATAAACCTCAAAACAATAATCTTAGGAAACGTAACTATAGATTGGCAAACCATAGTTTCCAGCTCCCCCACAAATAGTATAAATCTGTATGGATTTTCTCAGCTTATCAATACTCCCAACAAGATACAGCCAAGATCTTACCTGCCAATCCACCCTAGACTGGATCCTAGTATCCCACCCCACCAATTACCCCTCTTCCAGTATACTGTCTAGCTCTCTCAGCGATCATCTGCCACCTTATTAACTTAGAACAAACTCCCAACAACTAAGTGTACACACTGTAAAATTAGTTAGGAGCTCAACTAATTTTTGTCAGCATAAATTCAATAATCTCCTACATGAAATAGACTGGACACCCCTTAAATAACTTCCCCTTAAGGATGCTGTTCTATACTTTAATAATGCCTTCCTTCACATACTTAATACCCTAGTTCCCATTCTTATGTAAAGAATCATAAAGAACTCAGTGCCATGGCTCTCAAAGGAATGTAAACACCTGATGAAGCAAAGGGACCTAGCTTGAATAACCTCGAAACAGAACAAAAATGAATAAAATCTTGTTAATTTCACAACACTACATAACAAACTGACAAAACTAATCAACAGAGATAAGATGTCATATTATTCTCAGCTTCAACTCCAACAGAAAATCAACCCCAATAAATTTTGGCACTCCATATCTTCTCTACTTAACCCTGGAACAAATAGAGAGCACACCCCATCACCTGATACCCCTCCATCACAAATAGCCGAAAACTTTAACAAACACTTCATAAAATCAATATCAGACCTACTAACTAATACCCCTAATGCTGGACCTCCCCATCCATCAACCCTTCCGTCGATCAACCCCAGACCATCAGGTACTTCTAACCATGTCATTAATAACCCCACCACTCAACAAAATGTCATACAAACCCCATTCTCATTTCAGCCCATACCCACTGACACCACTCAGAAACTGCTACAAAAACTAAAACCCTGCTCTGCCTCAGCTGATAATCTTCCACAGCGCTACCTCAAACTGGCTGCTAATTCAATCGCCTACCCTCACATCACCCCCATCCACAAAGGAGGCAACTCTTTTGATCTATCCAATTTCTGTCCTATAACCACCTTGTCACCCATATCCAAAATTCTCGAGAGAGGTATCCATCAGCAGGTAATGCAATATCTATTGCAAAATAATCTTTTAACCAAAACCTAACATGGCTTCTGACCTAGCCACAGCACAGCTATAGCCCTGTTATCTTTTACAGACACCATGAACAAGGGCAGAGATGCAGGATGCTATATAGCCTCAGTATTCCTTGATACCACCAAGGCCTTTGACACAATGTCTCACCCCTTACTATTAAACACATTGTCTAACTTAGGCTTCTCACATAACACAGTAAAATGGTTTCAGAGCTACCTCAAGGATCGTAAACAAGCAGTGAAATGGTCCAATGAACTCTCACCCTTCCTCCACAACCCTACTGGAGTCCCCTAAGGCTCCATCCCAGGAGCCTACTCTTAAACATTTTCACAAAAAACCTTCACACTGCCTGTCACCCTGGAACTCTCATTCAATACACTGATGACTCTACCATAATCTGTATTGCTCAATCACTACCAGAACTGCTTTCAAAAACTCAACAGTCCTTTACTGTAGTTGAATCCTGGCTAAGAAATGCCCAACTCTTTCTTAATCCAAAGAAGACAAAACTAGTAATCTTTTATCCCAAAAACTCCTCCCCTGTCACTGATCATTTTAACATCCACTGTCATAGAAATAGTGCAGGAAACCAAACTTCTAGGAGTTATCATTGACAATAAACTTTCATTCAACCCCCATATACAGCAAAATATAAAGAAAACTCATCAAAACCTGGGATTCTCATATAGAAACAAATATTTCTTTACTGCAACAATCAAAACTACCCTTGCAAAAACATTTTTACTTCCCTCCCTTCTTTACGGTGCCCCTATCCTAAGTTACAAACTTCTACCATAAGCAAGTTGGAATAGTGCTGCAACAAAGCTGCAAAGTTTGCAACAAATTCTAAATATCACACATACCACTGTAAACCACTCCTAGAATTAAAAACTGAAGAAATGTGCACAGACTGGAATAAATATGTCGTTGGAAAAGCAAAATCCAAATGTAAAACAAAACGACCAACGGAGTACACACTAGCTGAAGATAAAAACTTGTTTTATTAACAAACAAAAAAAATAGGTAAGCTCTTTCACTTTTGCTTTATCAGACCATATACATAGAGAGAAGCACAACCTTTACTTATAGGCACTCCAAATACTAAGCAACTAATCACATGCTAAGGGTCACAGTTAAAGGAGAAAGACATAATAAAACCACAGTTTATATAAAATTGTATACATATCTGCAGAAACTGCATACGGAAAAAATGCATACAAAGAGAAATTCAACATGCAAAAAAACATCAATGTCATAAAACAAACATAGAGACAAAAATATAAAAACAAAAATAAGCAAAAGATATAAAAAAGTCTTTTAACTCCTAAGACTCCGTCCCTTCAGAATGGGTCTAAGTGGGACTTTCTCATAAAAGCACACTACCCTGATCAGCTCTCAGTGTTATCATCCATCTAACCTCCCTGGTTTTAGATTCCTGATCTCACCACCTCTAATGCTGAGATAAATTCTGTCAATAACAATGAACCTGAAGGTGTGTCTGTTGTTAGTATTGATCACATGTTTAGAGAGGGCATTGGTGGTAGAGACACAGCGTATGCTATATAAGTGTTCTCTAATTCTATCCCTCAAGGTTCTATCAGTTTTCCCAATATAAAATGCTTTACAGAGCATATAACAAGTAAGATAGATGACATGCATAGTCATACAGGTAGCCCCTATCCTAAAGCTAAACCTATGACCAGTGCCAGGGTGCTCAAAGCATCCACTTCTGTCTATGAAACTGCAAAGGTTGCAATTATCACAGGGGGTCGTAGTCCCTTCAATCCCACTCACATCATGCTTGTAACTGTCCGGATAGCACAACAGCCTCTTCAAGTTCTTCTTGTTCTTGTAAAGGAATCTAGGTGTGTCACCTACTATTCTTTTGATACTGGGGTCAGTGGTTAACAAACCCCAGTATTTCCTAATGATGTTCATAGTCATTCTGGAATCTGTGGTATAGCGAACTGGAACAGAAATGCTGGCAGGTACAACAGGTAATGGATGTGCATTGTCCCCATGCTGTTCAGAAAAATACGGTTTCACTATATTGGCCCTAAGGGGGGAATGGTGGTTAGTACCACATCAACCTCTCCCTCCTTATAACCTCTATCCCTTAGCTTACCACTTAGCTGAGTAAGTTCCTGATTTATACCTTCTTCTGCCCCATTTAATCTAAAGGTTCAAAGCCCCTGTCCCTTCACTATGTTTCTAAACACATGAGGAGGGTGCATACTGCATCTGTGGAACAAAGAGTTCCTATAACACGGCTTTCTATAAATTCCTATGCACAGTGACCCATCTGCTCGTCTGTTTATAAGTATATCTAGGAATTCAGTCTGTGTCTCTGAATATATTAAAGAAAACTTCAAAATGTTGGTGGTCAGATTTAGGTCATGATGGTACTCAATCAGGTCCTCAACCTCACCTGTCCAAATAAAAAACAAATCATCTACAAATCTATGGTAAAATGGAATATACCATTGAAAGATAGAGGTGGGGAAAAGACATTCCTCCACCCAGCATGCCATAACCATGTTGGCATAGCTGTTGGCACTGGAAGTGCCCATCGCTATGCCATCCTTTTGTTGGTAGTAGTTTCCATCAAACACAAAAAAGTGAAAGCACTTACCTATTTTATTTGTTTGGTAATAAAACAAGTTTTTATCTTCAGCTAGTGTGTTATTCCATTGGTCGTTTTGTTTTACACTCCTAGAATTAAACTGGTTTGAACTCCCCAACCAACTTGTCTTTATTCAGCTATGCACCTTGCACAACCTTATTTTCAAGCCTACTGCCTGCCCTGCACTAGCCAATCTAGTCACACCTTACACACCAAATCGATCCCTATGATCAGAAGACAAAAATATCTTAGCTATCTCAAAACCCGCAAGAAAACCTGGTTACTCTCTGCATTCATACTCTGCCTCTATACTTTGGAATTCACTACCTCTAGCTACCACGTCTATGCCTGACCTAACCTATTTCAAAGCCTCTTTTAAAAATCATCTCAAAAAGACATGACTCTGCTCCTGCATAAAGCCTGCCTGATGCTCAGCAATTCCTCTTCTTCCACACTAGCCTCATCCTCCTCTTCTGTCACATTTCAGTCCTTCACAGTCTGAAAGATCCTAAGGCTCTTCTAACTCCTCCTCTGTTTCTACACCATGTCCTTAAGCTACTGCTCAGGCTGTATTGCTTCCATTCTTTTTAACTCTCTCACTATCTTTCTGCATCATTAACTTTCAGAGGCGATCTCTGCTTAACATACAAGGCCATGTCAAACCCAGAGCTGTTGGACATGCTACACTTAAAGAAATCTCAATCCCTCAGCGCCACACGCTCCAGGGATCTAAACCTTGTCATCACAATGAGCAAAACATGCTGGAGGGATATGTTCCTGACCCAGAGAGTCCCCAGACTCTGGAATAGACTTCCCATACATGTCAAGCAGAGTGTCGCTTTGGCCCTCTTCAAAAGGAACCTTGACGATTGGATGGGAGATAGGAAATTCATCCCAGGGATCATGTCAGTCACCCTGCTAGACAGGGGTCCAGGGAAGTAAATATTGTGGGAAGAAATAGCCAGGGAATTGTTATGGCTAAGCTTGTATAGGCCTAAGGCCGATAGTCTAGTACCAACCTATGAACCTATGAACCTGTTATTTTCCTAACTGAAACGAATATTCTATTTTTTCATGCACTATAGCAGTCAATGTCACACACTGCACTACTTACATACTATTTTTTGGACACCACATCATGTATTGTGAGAGTGACTGTTATTGTCTATAATGTTTTAACTCTATAGAATCGTCTAAATGTGTAGTATATATTGTATCATCTTATAACATAGTTTGTTCTTTCAGTGTATTTCTGTATAGTATTTCTATTTTTGTACTGTATTGTATTTTACTGTATTTGTATTGTACTGTATGTGGAGCTTTTCTACCTGGGCCTCTGCTGAAAATGGGTTCTGTAGATCCTGTCAGACCACCGCCTGTAAACAAATGTCAAATAAATAAATAAATAAACAAATGTCAACTAAATCTCAGCTTAGGTTAAACAGGAGAACAAAGCATTGTGAGGTTGAATTATTAAGCTTGTTATCCCCTTGCTGTCCTCAACACCTGAAATATGTTTCTGATTGATTTCAAGTTGAAAAAATATGTAGGGAAATGTATACTTAAGGGAAAATCAGACCACTTATAATACAGGGTATTTATACCTCACACAGAGAGGCTGTAGGACAATGCAAAACAGCAGGGAAAGCTAAGATGAAACATGAGAGTCTGGAGGAAACCCACATATGCATGAACAGATTGTGTACACTCCACACAGGCAGTAAACAAAATGTCAGAACTGAACCAAAGATCTTTGAAGCAGCAATGCATCACTGTGCTTCTGCTGTATTGAAATTACTTTTATTGCAGTCCTTCACTGTAAGTATATATTAATAGAAATATTTTCAATTAATACTTTTTTTATAAATAATAAAATATGTGGTAGCAAAACAGTTGCACAAGCTTGAATTTTTTGAACTTTCTAATGCACTTTTAAACACTGATGTGTTGTTAAGATTTTTAAAATGAGACAAAGTTTTCTGACATTTGCATTATTTCTTTGTTTCTATAGCACCACCAAAAATAATACACTTGGGAATTCAGATAGACAAAGTAAGTCACTTCCCAAACTCAAGAAGCAGTTCAGTTTTCTGCTTAGTTGAAGGACAGCCAGTTCCCACCATCACTTGGCTTGTAATAAGCAATGGAATATCTTATGATTATACTAACGCTACTAAAATCACAAATGAAGCAAAGTACCGTTTAAAGGGGGAACTTGAACAAGTCTCACAAAATGGAAGTTTTTGTTGTGTGGCTGAGAATGAAGTGGGAAAAGCTGAAGCCTGGACATATCTTATTCTACCTGGGAATAAAACTGTTGAGAAAAGAAATGTTTTAGTAATATTCTGCATTGCTCCTGGGATCAAGCTTGTTTTATTCCTCTTGATGTTGTGCTTCTTCCTCAGTAAAATATAAAAAGTCATAGAAGCATGCAAATACCATGTACCACTTCATTTTGTCAACAACAGGATATCTACAAAACATTCTGCAACCACTGGTACTAGAAAGGGGCAGTTATATTATGATTGTATCTGCTTCATCTGTATTCTAGTTGTAGGCTATCACCTGATGTGAATATCATGTCACACTGTACTGTTCACCATGGCACTAAAACGTCTCAGTAGTACTTACAGGAGGAAGAATTTCCTTGTATACCACTATTAAAAATAATCTTCAAATGGGGCTCTTAGGTTGGCTAAATGGAGACTGTTCATTAGCAATAAACTACAACTGTCTCTGGTTTAATTTCTCCAAGTGTTTGGGCTTTCTAATTCCTTGAATGAAAGTGACCCCATTCCTATGTCAGGGTATAATTGGAGTTCTTGAAATGAGTATTGTCTCTCTCTTTGATGTTAGCAATGATTGCTCTTCTCAGCACCCACAACCTTTCCGGAATTGTCTCCTTCTGTAATTCATATGGACCTGCATGTATTAGCAGCATATTGAAGTATGATTGTTAATTTGCTTTTATTAGACCTGTTGCTCTTACTGCTATTGGAACTGTCTGGGTACTTTTTTTCACATTGCTCTCACTTCTACTTGCAAATCCTGGTGTTTTATGACTTGAGATTTGTTCAGCAAAGAGACAAAGCCATTCAGTTCTGTTGCCATTAAAACACCTGTAACAAGTTCAAAAAATAAATGGACAGTACTTGAATTTTCAGGTTGTGCATGGCCCAGTTATGTTTTTGTATACATTTTTTTTGTTATTCATTATAATGAAAAAGAAACATTTTAGTGAGTCTGAAAACTAAGCGCCGGCCACACTGTTAATGGCATACACAAACCAATACTGTATATGCATGAGCATGTCAATCAATACTGCCATGCACTGTCATACATCAGCCAGAGGTCACTCCACCTACAAATCATTATAGTGAAAGAGAATGTATGCAGAATTTAGTATTATACACTGGAATCAATTAAAAATGCAAGAAGCATCTTTTTTAAACAAGTCCAGTGCTTGACTGGCACTGAAGGTGAAATGTACTCACTCAGTGTTTGCTGATATGGGTGAACTGTACTAGTCCTGGGTACATATGACTTTACTACCAGTCAGGTAGCAATTATCATTCCATTAAACCACTGATCTCAGTGCGGCTGGATAACTGATTTTGTAATGAAGTACAGCTGCAGCATCTTTCACTTTAATGGTAAATATAGTCAGTTACGGAAAAAGTGGTAGATGGATAACTTAAAATATATTTCAATAATATCTGGAAGATGAGTTCTTGTCTCTTGATTACTGTATTGAACTTAGTACCCTTCATTTGTCATTTTTTCTGCAATATTCTTCTGCTGTTATTATTGCTCCAGACACTGTGGTCATCATAAAAAAGAATTGTACTTTATAGATAGGATTTAGAAAAATAAATTCATGGAAAGATTGTATTGAAACATAACAGTGCCAGAAAGTGCCTCAGCTGGTCGCCCACTTGTCCTTAATGCTGAGAAGATCAAAAGGTGGGTTTTCTTTCCATGCTAGATATTCTGGATTCATTGCAGAAAGTGTATTGTCATTAACAGACATTATTTATTCATTTAAGATGAATAGACTGGATGATGTTCTCCTTTTTAGCCATGTTCTATTACAGCACTAAATTAATTATCAAATAAGAAATGTGCAGTGCAATCCTGGAGGATATAATGCAACAAAAACAAAGTTGAGAAATATAGAATAAAGTAATACAGACAGTACTGAAATACAGTCTGTATTTTAGTAAAACATATTCTCAGAGTCCTCTATAATCACCTGACATGTTCAGATTAGGGCAAGAAGGAATGTACTTTTAGCAATCTTGTATGAAACTGTCACTGGAATACTTACTTTTGTTAGAGAGCATGCCAAAACAGTAGGATGTGCTATACATAACTTAGGGAATAGCTGAACCAGGTATGTAATAAGGTTAGCATGGGCAGAGCTACTACTGCCTTGGTGCCCAGCACTGTTTATCTAAGACTTTTAGCTAGTGTTTGGTGAGCAAGACACGATAAGATGTGATTATAGGAACTTCTATTGCTGTCTTTTAAACAACTTCCTAACCTTCTGATACTAATTATTATGAAAACGTGCAATCAAAAAAAAGTCATTATTTGACTGGCAGAAGGTTGCAGTCATCCACAGTATAAGGAACATAATCTTATTTGTACCTGTAATTTCATCACTATCTTGCAAATCAGGTAGCCTAGGGCATAGGAAACTTATTATCAGATGTCTCTTCAGTTAAATAGTAATGCATTATTCCAAGATAAACAGTTTCTTTTGGGCAGAAGAGTTCAATTTTTCCCTTAGATCTATTAGTTTTCGCCTCTCCTGCACTTTTACTAGCTTATTAGTCTAGCACTTTACCAGATTTCTTCTAGCAATTATTGTAGCACACAAAACTGCTACCAGCACTAAACATTCTACAAGGAAATAGATCCAGTACTTATTATTAATGCCCACCCCTCCAAGCATGTCTAAAGGTCAGTTCTCTGTGGTTTCTCCTATTAACCTGGTGAACCTGGGCATCCTGTGGCAGTGTAGCAACTGCCTCATGTACACTGACAGCCCTCTCCTCTTACCTCCCAACACTCAGACTTGTGAGAGATGCACTTATATATCCCAATTGGAAGCCACGCACTCTCCAGCCAAGACCGGAATAACTGGTCAAGAGGAGAAGGTCAACACCTGCACCACACCACATGGAACACATAGCCCTCCAGAACACACACCAGCACTGCCTTCACATAAAAACAAAAAACACACACTTACTGTCATGGAGGCTCTCAATAAAAATCTACCCAAACAGCAGGGGCTTCCAAGGCAGAAACATACTCGACCACCACAACACAACACTAATCACAAGACACATAACTCTCCCAAACAGTGTGCCACTCAACCAAAGCCCCTAAGGCAAAACAGCATGCCCAACACACTAGTCATAGGTGGCTCTATAGTGAGGCACGCTGATGTCCCACTCACTAGGTTGGATAAGGAGAAAGTAGCAGTCAGCTGCCTGTCAGGTGCCAGGCTCCACTACACAACGCACGCACTCAGGTCCCTCGACAACAGGTACAAATATAACTCAGTTGGTGGAGCCTGAATGGCTAACTGAAAGCAGCAGTATTTTAGAGCTCCAAATAACTAGTTAAATAAGACAGGAAAAAATATTCTTTTTTTTCTTCAAAGTATAAAATCTTATAGATAAAGGACTAATTTACATAATTAGAAACTTTGGTGAAGTTTTACAAATAATTTCCTGTCAAAAAGCTTGGAGATATATTCGCTTGTTAAAATGAGCAACCCAAAGAATTCTCATCAGGATGCTGCCTTAAAGAAGGAACTACAATGGATGGCATCTACCCTGAAGGAGTTGTCTTTAAAGATGGATGATTTTAAAGAGAACCTAGAAAATCTTAAAACAAGCAGTCAAAAACAGGCTGACACCCTCAAGGAAATGCTACAACAACACCAGACAAGGATAACAGGAATAGAGGTTTCTCTAAATGACTTAGAAAGCAGACTTAAGGAAGTGGAAACACAGAAAGAACTGCTTCTTAAAACAACACTTGGTTAATAAAGTAGATGACTTGGAAAATAGGGAGAGGAGAAATAACATCAGGATTTTCGGATTACCTGAAAACACAGAAGGTGAGGATATTATTTCTTTCTTATCAAACTGGATCCCTGACTTTTTAAATTTAAAAGAAGGACTTTCCTTTAGCATTGAAAGGGCACACAGAGCTCTTGGGAAACCTGCCACTAACTCAAACTCTACTCCTAGGTCAATAATTATCAAATTTCTTTCATACTTGGACAAGGAACTGATTTTAATATCTGCTTGGAGGAAGGCACCTCTAAAATATAAACAGAGCCTGATAAGATTTGATAATGACTATTCATCTAGTATAATGGAACAAAGGAAAAAAGTGTGGCTAATGATAAAGTTTCTGAAACAAAATAACATCAAGGCACAACTTGCATATCCAGCTAAGATAAGAATACTGTATGCCAAAGAGATGAGGACTTTTATTGACTTAGAGGAAGCCTCTTCATTTATTAAAACTAATAATGTGATTACTTTACCAGACAATATGGATTGGATGTCACCTTCTCTCAAGAGAACAAAAGAAACAAATGCCTGGACAGATGTCAAAAAGAAGAAGCAAAAGACTGATACTGTTACAGCCAAATCTCTCAAAGTGTCTACTATGATATGAATTATTTTAACATTACTTTAAAGTAACAATTTTACTGCTTGGAATTTTAAAACGAAGGTAAATAACTACTGGAATCTTTATCTATATTTTTTGAAAAAAGATGACACATGAGAGTTTTCACATTACAGAAGGAGGGTTATATTTATTTATACAAAAATTAAAAAAATATATAAAAATATTTATACTGTAAATCAACATGCATAGTATATGTGTATTTTCTCTTAATTTTCTCTTTTCTTTCTCTCTCTTCTTTCTTTTCTCATTATTTATTTTAACTATATCTTGTCTCCCTTATTTACTATAATAATATAGTTTGTATATATTTAATAACTCACTATCTATAAATAGATAAATAATAGTCTAAAATAATCTAGTTTTAAGGTAGACTAATTGGAATAGTGAACTTAATTAATTGTTATTACAATATTTATTAGATTAATGATAGTCACTGTTATGCTTACTGGGATTGGGGACATGTTCGTGATTAACTCTGAAATGTTCCATTCATGTACATATGTCATTTGAATTATTTCCTTTTAGTATTAACAAATACATAAAAAAGGAGGGAAAAATGTACTGTTGGTTAAGAGAAGTGAAGCTTTCTTCACATTCCATTTGCATTGCCATAGCAACAGTAAATAATTGCTACAGTTTCTAAGGACACTGTGAACCTGCAAAGTGCATTTAGCCTCACAGATAACAAATAATAAGAAAAAGTAACATTGTTTAGTTATTAAAATGAAAAACAACCTAAGCAAGGTAAAATAAATACATAATAGGACTATATGTAAATATTTTATGATTTATCCTCGTAGGATTACGTATTCCTGGAAACACAACTGAAATGTTCCCAAACTACATGTACACATAAATGTAGCTGCTTGATTAAAAAGTGTGGTGCAGCGGTAGCATTGTTGCCTCACAGCAAGAGGTTCTCCTGTTCGATTCTCGGCTGGAGTGCGGGGAGTACCTTCTGTGTGGTGTCTGCATGTCCTCCCCGTGGTTGGGTGGGCGTTCGAAAGACATGCGTAAATGGGCGTGCCTTTTTTGAAGGTTGAACATCGAGCTGGCACCTTGGCGTTCGTGAAAATCTAGTGCCAATCATTAGTGGACCGGAGGTCCACTGTGGCGACCCCAAACCGAGAAAAAGCCGAAAGACAACAACAACTCAGTTTAACATGTTGATTTCACAAGCTGTCTGCTCTGTAAAAGTTTCATTTTATATGTTACTTGAAATTGTCAGTCTCTATAGCATATGGAAAGATACATATTACTTTTTGCAAGATGTTATCTTTGCAGTTACCTCACACTCTGTACAAACTTACTTGGTAACTGATAGCTATTCATTTAAAATAGTTTAAATATTAAATGTGCCCTTGAAATGCTATTGACATTTTGACAAAATATAGTCTGAACTGTAAAATGAATGACTTGAAAGAAGTGAAGTAATGCATAGATTTCAAAGACAGTTCTTGATACTACAGTAAAAGTAAAAATATATATTCACAAGGAAGTATTGAAATGTTTTAGTCTTCCAGTTAAAATAGCTTACTGTCAACATTTTGCCATATCAGAAAGTTTGAAGAGCTAGGAAATTACTATTCTTTGTCTTTATAATGATTATTGGACAGATGTTAGACTCTGCTTAGTTTAATGAATTGTGACATATGTTTATGAGGAAAAGTGGACTCAGTTACTCACTTTGGACTACACATTCCTGGAAACTCAACAGAAATGTTCCGAAATTACTTATGAATTTAAATGAAACTGCCTGATTAATAAACATACCTTACTTTAACAACCTGAATCCATAAGCTATCTGCTCTATATATGCTACATTATATATGTCACTTGCATATGACAGGCTCTAGAGCACACGAAAAAATACATATTTTTGCAACATGCCATATTTGCACTAACCATACATTCTAAACTAACTCAATTGAAAACTGACAAGTTATTTATTTGAAACATCAGTCTAAATATTAATTGTGCCCTTGAAATGTTGTTGCTCTTTTGACAAAACAAAACCTGAATTGAAAAAGGAATGATTTGAAGAAGTGAAGTATTGTACAGATTTCAAAGACAGCTATTGACACTACAATATAAGCAGAAATGTATACATGCAAGGAAAATTTGAAATCCTTTATACTTTTAGTTAAAATAGCTTATTGTTAACTTTTTGCTTTATCAGAAAATATAAAGAGCTAGGAAATTATTTCTAATTTGTCTTTATAATGTTTACTAAAGTGATGTTAGTCACTGACTTGTTTAATGGATTGTGAGTCATGTACAAGATAGACTACTGAATGTTATTTCTGTTTACCTATGTTTGCTGAATTTCTTTTATTCGTTTGTTTGTCTTTTCAGCTTTTCCCGGTTAGGGGTTGCCACAGCGGAACTCCGGTCCGTTAATGATTGGCAGTCGATTTTTATGGTGCCAAGTTGCCAGCCCAACGCCCAACCTTCAGCGAAGCCACACCCATTCACGCATGTCTTTCAGAAGCCACTCGACCACAGGGAGGACATGCAGACTCCACACAGAAGGCACTGATTTAAAACAAGGGAAAGAAAGGGAAGAGAAATCTCTGTTTTTAGTCAAGGGAGGAGAGGCTTAAGAGTATTCTAACTGTCCCGAGAATGCTGTAAGATGTTCTAAATAATATTTGATTAATATGTACCTAAGGTAAGTCTTGATTACCATATAGGTACCTTCACATTCATTCTAGACCTGATGTGATTACCCATTCTGGAAGCAGGAGGTGCCCTATGCAGGATGGGAATTGTCAGGGTGATTATAGCTCATTCTTAGACTCTGGTTTGTAAATCTATAAATATGTAAAAACACTGCACACTGGAATGTAGGGCGCCTCTACTCAGAGTCAAGAAACCACTGATAAGCCATGTCTTTTCATAAGTGTAAGTAGAAGTTGGTGAGCTGAAGATTGGAAAAGTAAAGGAAGACAGTACACCTACAGTAAATTTCATATTTCATTGGTAATCACTCATTATCTCCTGTCGAGTCCTTTTAGTCAAATTATTTTAGTAATAATCTATTTGTTGTTGGCTTATTTAGTGTATATTCCTCTGTTGCATTTAATTTATCCAAAATGACACATCTGACATATCTGGGATCTCTTAAGGGTAACTAAATACTGGATATTTTCTAAGTCAATTTAATAATTGTTTACACTACTAGCATTCCATCCTGATATATAAAATGCTATAGAATAATATATAATTTCATATCTCTTTTAAGAAAATTCTCCATATAATAATTTAACATATGGAGCTCAGTTGATTTTCTGTGTCTTTCGGCTTTTCCCTGTTAGGGGTCGCCACAGCGGAACTCTGGCCCGCTAATGATTGGCAGTTGATTTTTACATACCGGCTTGCCAGGCCTGATGCACAACCTTCAACGAAGGTACGCCCATTCACGCATGTCTCCACGCAGAAGATGCCCTAGCTGAGAATCGAACCGGACAGCGTCTTACTGTGAGGCGACAACGTTACCGCAGCACCACCACCGCAGGTACATGGATCTCAGTTGATATTGTTGGTTAAAGGTATGAGTGATAATCCAATAGATCTATCTTTATCTATTGGTTTAGGAATGACTTTCATTCTAGGTTTAATGGGAAATTCATATTTACATGTATTTGATACTTTAGAATTAATGTTTTATAGAAGTACTTTTTTAAAGCCTAACCAGAATTTTATCCTACTTGTATTTAAAGAAGAAAGAACATTAAATTACACTCCCAAGTTTACACTCATAAAAATAACATTCAATGTTATCAGAGAATATGGTATAACTACTATAATAAAAAAAAGAAGCAAAAAGTTTCTTCCAACAATAACTTGAAATGGATTTAACATTCTTATCATTAAATACTAATGGCTTAAATAATGAAAATAAAAGATCAAACTTACTAAAATATTTAAATCTAAATAAGGCACAAGTAGTATTTCTCCAGGAAACACATTTTAATAGCTTTATTTGGAACCCTAAGGACTATACAGTCTTAGCTCAATCCTCCTATAGAACAAAGACAAAAGGAGTATCAATTCTCTGGAAGAAAAACCTAATCACTGCAAAAGTTATTTATAAATATGAAGACAAAGAAGGTCTGCTAGCAATTGTTATAATTACATTTAATAACAGAATATGGACCTTAGCTAATCTATATTGGTTCCCAGGAATTGGAGCAGGAACAGTTAAAAAAATACCTAGATTTTATTTCCAACAATTATAAAGGAAATCTTATACTAGGAGAAGACTTTAATTGTACCTTAGAAGCTTCTGAAACCACCAAGAAGTCTTTTTGCATAGCAACTATTTCAAAATCCTTAAAAAGATGGATTGATTCATTTCATTTAATAGACACTTTTAAAGTAAAAGATGATAAATCCTTATTATTTTCCCATAAAGACCATAGATTTGGAACACAAACTAGAATAGACAAATTATTCATAGTTCAAGATTTACAACCAAAAATCCTTAACTTCGCAATAGTTCCATTCCCTTTCTCAGATCATGACTCTCTGATAATGAAGCTCCAAATAGAGTTTAAACCTTTAATCCTCTCAGCTAGAACTCCATCATATATCACGAAAAGTAAAGAATTCAGACCCTGGATTTTGTCAGAACTACAATTATTTCTTGAAATTAATAATACAACAGAAATCAGTAGAGTCATGGTTTGGGACTCATTAAAAGCATATTTATTTGGTAAGACCCTTAGCTGGCACAAAAACAAAGTCAGAGAGTGGGAATCTGAATCATTAGACTTGCAAACCAGATTCTTGACAGCAAAATCTAAAAAAAATCAGAATTGTCCAGAAGTCAAAAAAGAAATGGAGGAATTAAATAAAAATATAATGAAATTCTAACACAAAAAACTTGTCTAGCCTTGGAAAAATTAAAAATAAACTCATTAGCCACCTCCCCCAGATATCTACATAACTTATCTACAAGAATTAAAATACAATTTAAAGCAAATAACATTAGTAGTATATATCATGAAAAGAAAGGGAAAAAAGTATCAGATATAGGAGACATCCTTGAAGCATTTCGGTTCCATTATATGGAACACTTCAAAAAAGAAGATTTAGATACCAACCAAATAAACTTAGATACAAACCTTATCAATATTAAAAAAATTCCCGAAAACTTAAAACTAGACCTACAAAAACCTATATCCTACAAAGAAATTGTTGACAAGATAAGATAAAGTAAATCTAACAAAGCTCCAGGGATAGGTGGTATAATTATGGAAATTTATAAACTCTTCCCTTCAACATTAATCTCCCTTTTTCATAAAACTTTGCTAGAAGTCCAATCAGAAGCAAAAATACCACCCTCATGGAAATATTCTTTCATAAAACCAATTCTAAAAGATAATAAACCATCAGGCCTTTGCACCTCATACAGACCTATATCATTACTGAATATTGATTACAAAATATTCATGTCAATCCTAGATAACAGAATAAAAATCCCATTTTCAAAGACAATTAATAATGATCAAACTGGATTTTTATATAACAAGCACACATGATAATATTAAAAGGATACTTACTCTTATAGATTATGTGAATAAAGAAGATAGAGAAACACTTGTAATCAGATTAGATATAGAAAAAGCATTTGATTCCCTCAACTGGGAATATCTATTTAAAACGTTAGCATTATTTGAATTTCCTCCTCCCTTCATCTTATTACTAAAAAACATATATATTAATAACTTAACAAACATTAAATTAAGTCCTTTCACCTTAGAATCTAGTCATATAATGAAAGGTACTAAACAAGGATGCCCCCTTTCTCCTATTTTATTTGCTTTGGCTATAGAAATACTTGTAGAAATAATATGCAATAATCCAAGAATAAAAAGGAATAGAAGTCTATGATCAGTACATATCTAAAATAATGCTTTTTGTTGATGATATTTTATTAGCCGTATCAAATTCCAGAGAGTCATTAGGAGAGCTAGAAGAAGTAAGGGAGAAATTTTATAAGATTTCAGGTCTACACTTTAACAGATCAAAATCAAAATTTCTATTTTTAAATAAGAAAAAAGAACTACAAGTTACAGATAAATCCAGCATAGGAAAACAAGAACTTATGCTAAATTATTTAGGAATAGTCTTATGCAAAAATATAAACAAAACAATATTAATAAATTATAAAAACATTATTGAAACAATAAACATATATATAGAAAAGTGGAACAAAATTATATTAACTTTTGAAGACAGATTGCAATTAATAAAAATGGTCTTATTGCCAAAAATACTATATCTAGCATTAGCAATACAGTGAATTCCTGAAAGATGCATTCTTAAAGAAATAAACTAATGTTTAATAAAGTATTTATGGTATCCCAAAAAGAATAGAGTAGCTCTAACTCATCACATTAGCCCCTGGAAGCAAGCTGGATTGAACTTCCCAGAAACAGAAACATATATAAAAGCATATGTGCTTAAAACTACAATAGACTGGATAAACCCAAATTATTTTGCCAACTGAATAAACCCAAATTATTTTGCCAACTGGAAAGAATTTACAATGGCTATATTAACAAATTAATTTAATCTGTTAAAAAAAAAATTTAATAGTAGACAAATCAAACAAACCCTGGTACATACTATGCATAAGTATACAATATAATATAACAAAACCTTCTAAAACAACACTGATTAATCATTACATCAATTCCTTTACGAAACTTATCAATGCATAGATCTAAAACTTTGGTTTGACCTTTTAACCCCATTTACCATCACTAAGAACTTTCCTCACAAAATATATAGGGAAACAGTAACCTCCTGGGAACAAAATGGATTCCTATGCTGGTCTCAACATGTAAATAAATTAAATGTTTTAGATATACATATGATAAAACTGCTTACAATACTCCAACACAGGACTGGTTAGCCTTACAAAGCATTCTAATGTACACTCAAGATGTATGCAGATTAATTAATAATTCCTCATTTAAAGATATTCCAAATCTAATAAGTTTTCTGCATGAATTTATATATAATTGTGAAAAGAAAAATTCCATTTCAAATCTATATAAAGAGTTAATAACATATAAAACAATTCCCAAACCATCATACTGGCAGTTCTTAACAAAAGGTCAGTCATTGCAGTTAACAGAAGAAATTTAAACTAACATCTTACTATTAGTTAATTACACCTCTACCACACAGTACTGGAAAATATTTAACTGGAAATACTTACATAGAGCATTTTTAACACCAGATAGAATTAAAAAGATCAGTACTACTACAAATGTTTTTTGCTGGAGGTGTGAAAAGTCAAATAAAGTAGACTGGATTCATATTTTTATGAATGTAATAAAATCAAATCATATTGGAATGGAATCAATCATTTTTTACAAGCTTTATTTAATGAATCCTTTACCTTAACTAAAGTATTGATTACTAACATGGGCGACCATTGCTCTACACCAATAGTTAGCTCCTTCCTGGTTAGATCCGACCACAAACTAATCACCTTGGAAATCCACTCCCCTCCCCTGCAAAGGTAACCACCATGAAAAACTTCTCCAAAGCTAACTTTGGGCTCCTAAAAACAGAGGTGGCTAACTTCATGGCACCCATGCAAATAGAGAACAGTTGCATGACCACTGAATCATACACCAATGCACCGTACGAACACGTACACAAATGCATGGATCTCGCCATACCCAATAGAACCAAGACATTCTCCTCCAAAAAAAAGGAGCCAATCTGGTGGTCCCCTGCCATAAACAAACTCTACAACAGAAGGAGGAAACTGATGCAGAATAAGATGAAGTCCCAAGACTGGAAAAACTCCCTTATTAGCCTCAACAAAAAGTTGAGATCTTCATCAAATCCTATAAAGCTAGCTATGAAAACAGATTTGCAGCAGATAGTAAAGACAACCACAAGGCCTTCTATAGTTATGTAAAGACTCTCCATGGCAATACCCAGATTTGCTCTGAGCTACTGCACAATGGTACCTCCTATACCGAGCCAACAGATATTGCCAATATACTGTCTGACAGATTCAGTGCCAACTTTACCCCTCCCCCCAAAGGACCAATTACAATACCAGTAGATTGCCAGGCATCCAGTACTACTGCTACACAGGTTAAAACAGCACTGTCCAAGGCCAAGAATACAGCTTCTATGGGACCTGACAATATCCTTGGCTGTGTTCTACATGAACTACAGAGTGAACTGACACCTCACCTGTGTGCCCTGTTCAATCACAGCCTCACTTCAGGCTTTGTCCCTACAGAATGGCGCACTGCTACAGTCATCCCTCTCCACAAAGGAGGAGTGACTACAGACTCTGGGAACTATCGCCCCATTAGGCTGATGAGTCTGATATGCAAAGCTATGGAACGCATCATCATGGACCTACTAAACAAGGATACAGGGAATCTCCATGATCTGGATCCTACACAGTTTGGTTTTATGATGGGTAGATCATGCCTGCTCAACTTGGTCGACTTCTTTGAGTCAGTCACCAGAGCTGTGGATGAAGGCAAGGTGGTTCATACAGCCTACCTTGATCTGGCCAAGGCCTTTGATACTATTCCCCACTCAGGAATCATAGAAAAACTCATTAAGCTAGGCATCAACCCCTATATCACTAGGTGGGTTGCAAAATGGCTCACAGATAGAATCCACAGTGTGAAAGTAGCTGACTCCAAGTCACACTGTGGACTAGTCATGAGTGGAGTCCCACAGGGTTCAGTCCTGGGTCCTCTCCTGTTTGGTATTTACTTCTCTGAAGTCCAGGCCAACATGAAGGGACTCTGGCTGACAAAGTTTGCAGACAATTGCAAGTTGGGAGCTATTATTAACTCCCCAAGTGATGCTGACATCCTACAGAATGGACTCACTGAGACCAACGACTGGTGTCAGAACCATGGCCTTAAGCTAAATGCCAAAAAATGTGTAGTCATCCTCTTTGTGAAAAACCCAGTTCCCATAAATTACCACATTGATGGTAGTCCACTGAACACAGAAGGCATTATAAGAGGTCTGGGAACACAGGCTGACAGCAACTTCTCTTTTGATCACCAGATTGCCACTTGTGGTCAGAAAGTCCTTCTACGTGGCGCATCTCATTACTAAGGGTTTTGCATCCAGGAAGAAAGAGGTCATCGTCTCCCCTCTACTCTTCCGTCATTAGGCCAGTCATCATGTACAATGCCCCATTTGGCATGTACCTCACTAGACACCTGCAACAACTAGAGAGGCTGCAAAAGTACCTCACAAAGAGGTTCCTAGGCCTTAAACACTTGTCCTATATGGACAGACTCAAAAAACTCTAACTACTCTCTGTCTCATATCGCCTACTTAGAGGCGATCTCTGCTTGACTTACAAAGCCATGTCTGACCCAGCTCTGTTAGAAATGCTGCATCTAAAGAAATCCCAATCCCTCTGCACCACATGTTCCAGAGACTTCAACCTCATTACCACAATCAACAGAACCTACTGGAGGGACAGGTTCATAATAATCCAGAGACTGCCCATGCTATGGAATGGACTTCCCATACATGTCAAGCAGAACACCTCACTGACCCTCTTCAAGAGAAATCTTGATGAATGGATGGGAAATAGAAAATTCACCCTGGGGAGAACTCCAGTGGCTCTACTTGACAGAGGCTCTGGGAACTAAAGTCAGGAGGCACGATACCAGGTTAATCCTATGGCTAGGCTTGTAAAGACCCCAGGGCCATTAACCTAGTACACACCTATGAACCTATGAACTCAATGTCATCATGTGCTACAACTCAATCCAAGGCCCACTTTAAACTCATCTGGGGATTTCTACATCTCTACCACTCATCAAAATTTAGATACCTCTAAAAGCAGTTAAACTAAGAAACTATGCCTCTTTAAAAATAAGCAAGCATCAATCTTAAAACCTTAAATGGGGTATTTAGAGCATTTAAACATTCTAAAAGATTGGAAAAGGTAGAAATTTTTCCTAGAGTTCCATCATTCCATATATGAATGACACTTATCCGAAAACTATTGGGACACCTTCAGTAGTCCTCTTATTCATTATTCCAGTCAGTGTCCTCTGTTGTCCCATTTATAGTAAGTCAAGACTTCAACTTACCTGCGTGTCTTTTACTTTAATAATACATATAGATACAAATTAATAAAACTGCTTGGTAAGCATTCTGAGAAATGCTAGAAATCCTTTTTTTAACCCACATTTTTACAATATCTGTGATTTTTTTTTTTGAAGTCTTACAAAGTTATTTCACAGACACTGCAGCCTTGCACAGACTGTGCACCTCATTATCTTACTTTTCCATCTACCCAGCACTTTTTCCGTCTCTTCCCACCATACATCCGCTGCAGTGTTTTCATAGTTCATAGTTCATCTGTAAGTATTAGGCTGGCTGCTTTCCAGGCCATTTTAAGCCTAGCCAGTTTTCCTTTTGGTGCTTGAATTAACCTATTCTGTTTTGTGTTAGATTGGCCATAACCATCCCATGGTTGATAATTATATATGACTCCTGGTGAGAATAACTGGGATCATACCATAGATAATTTGATGGGACTTATGTATGGGATAAAACATATAGGAGCTGCCGGTATCCATTATTAGTATAGGGGGCAGTCCTGGGGCAAGTTTTCTACTACTCTTCTATAGATTTAAGTTGCTGTTGAATATGGACAGGGATGAGCTTAGTTTTACATGGATGGGCAGTCTGTTCCAGAAAATTGATATCTTCTGTGAGCTATACCTGTTCTTCTAAATCATTCTGTTGAAGGTGCAGAATAGGTTTAAAACACTGGATGACTATTTCTGATGCCATTTGACTTGCTGATGTGCAGTAGATCCATCAGTAGTGGGTCAAAGGATGCCTTGTATGCAAGACACAGGTCACCTCTTAGTAGTCTGTAGCATACCAATACAAGGTTTTGAGGCAGCCCATGTAGGACGTGTTTAGACCATGCATTCTTTTCGTAAGGTGTCTCTGGGGGCATTCCAGTTGTTGCATATGTCTGGACAGATACATGCCCAATGGGACATTATACTCAATGACTGGCCTAAAGGGGTTCAATAACATCTCTAGACTTAGTTACAAATCTTTTGTTTATAAGCTGTGCAATACAGAGGAACTTTCTTACAACAGTGGATGAATATTGGTTGAAAGGTATTCCACTGTCCATAGAGTTCCCAATTCCCCCCAAAATGGGTCAACTCTCAGGGATGTATTGTCAGTGTGGTAGTTCCCCATGGTAAATGACTTCCCAAAGTATACGATAATACATTTTTTGGCATTTAGTTTCAGTCTATGATTCTGGCACCAGTTATTTGTTTGGGACAAGCCGTCTTGTAGGAAGGCTAAATCATCTTGTGATTCAATAACTGCTTCTAGTTTATAGTCATCTGCCCATTTGCTTCAGAGAATTAGATGCCAAACAAAAGTGGTTCCAACATCGAATGAAAGGGGATTCTACTGGTGACTGGTTTCTTTGTGAAGGGAGCTTCCTCTATATTGATCTCCAGCATCCTGTCTGTGAGCTAGCTGGCAATCTTGTGACTGCCTTCCATTCATTCACCTGTGCCATGGCAATCTCCTTTGGTGCCAAGTAGTATCCACAACTCTGGTAAGCAGATTGCTGTCAACACTTTCTTTAACATTTTGCATAATTTGCCATAATTGCTTCCTATCATAACTTCACACACTACAGCTTTTTACCTAGTGTGGTCATAGCAACTGATCCTGCTTCAATATTATGCTGATATTTACTTGTGCTTAGTTATAATAACATTTATATTAATATAGGTTTTTCATTTTGCTATTTATTTGTAAAACCAGTCAATACTTGGCTGAAAACTAGCCCAGGAATCACCAGCACCCATGGAGTCATAAATTAAACTTTTTTTAATATAGAAATTAATAAACCAGAGGTTAAGTGCTTTTATCCCAGCACTATTTGGGACTTCATCAGAACTGTCATACTGTTACAAAACAAATCTTTTTAAAGGTCAAAAGGTGGGAAACATCACTTAATTAGTAGTCCAATCAAAATTTGAGGGAAATAGCAATTAAAAACATAAAACAAATTTAAAGGCGCATGCAATATGCCAAAATGCATAAAAATGTCAAGCACTCTGTAGCAAGTGTTGCACTTGACCATGGTGAACATCAACAAAAATACAGAAAATATCTGTTTTCTGTGATCCAAGATGGTGGGCATCCTGTGAGCATGGTAGGATCATGACTCCTGATATTATCTAAATTTTACTAGCCTTCTGGCCCTTACTATAGCGAACTCTCCTCAAGGAAACTTCTTCTAAACTAGACAGACTTCACTCTACTGAAATTTTTACAAAGATCTGCGGTCCTTTCAATGGAAGATCAACCTTATTTTCTGCCTTGTTTCCCAAGAATTTAGCACGTGGAATAAGAGGCCTATTGTACTACTAAATCCTGAGCCTTATCCCTGAGGTGGCTTCTGATTTGGAAAGCATGGATGCACAGATAACGAAGACTAAATACTCAGCTCTAGCATCACCTGAAAAAGATGTGACAACCAAGAGGCCAAGAATGGGTACGCAACAGGAAACTCTTAAATCCACCTTAAAAATGAAGCCAGAACAATCTACTGGTCTGGAAGAACTAAAATCGGCATTACAACCTCTACAAATGTCAGTACAAAACTTTTCTGATCAGCTCTCCTTGTTTGGAAACTCTATAAATAAAACTGCAAATCGACTGGAACTGACAGAATCAAAAGTGGCTGAAAATGAAATTAAAATTGAGAAAGTCCAAAACCTTTGCGACAGAAACACAAATAGCATAGAAGACCTTTAGCTAAAAGTTCTTGACCTGGAAGCACGTAGTAGATGCAATAACATCTTGATTAGAGGAGTACCAGAGAGTTACGAGCAACAACAACTCCATGAAGTCACCAAACAAATCCTAGGTTTCTTATTAGATTATTCACCTGAAACTAACAATTTAAGGATTGAAAGAGTACATCGTGCTGCTTGTTCTTCTCAAATTCCTAACAGATCTAGGCAAATTTATGTAAAACTACTAAATTATCAAGATGTTTCTAACATCCTTGCAATGGCTAAGAAGAAGAAAAATATCCACTGGAGAGGGAACACTATAACCTTCTCTCAAGACCTGCCTTATTCCATTAAGCAAAATCAGCAACAATTGGCACCATTTTGTGCCTACTTAATATAAAAAAAATAAAATTCCAAATGCAATACCCAAACATGTTATCGTTCCAACACAATGATAAAAAGTATGCAATAGACTCAGTTAAGGAAGCTAAAGCAGCTTTTCTGCAGGCGTTCAATGATCTGCCGAATTAAAATAATAACTGCTTGAATATGCTATAAACTTGCCATTCTTGTGTTAAAGACCTTTGCTACACATCTAAAATAAATAAATAACTATACCTTGGCCACCATTTTGACTTCCATGTGAGCAAAGGCTTCTTTAAGACTTGCCTCAACTCTAACCCGAAATACAATGGCAACGTCTTGAACTTCTTGAAATCTGAACTCTGACTCAGAGTTCTGACTTCATTTCCTGCTTTTTACTCCAAGAAGAATATTAAACAAACAAGATTCTGCTCCTTTCCAGATTGATCTGAAGCGCAACTTAACAGTCCAACAACTCTAACTGCATGAAGGAAGTACTTTTATGTTGGACTCCTCATTCATTCTATTACATCCTAAAGGTATATTAGCTATATTTAAATAAATGTAAATCTGCCAGAGTTAGTGGATTCAAGACTGGAGACACCCTATCATATAACCCCTTGCAGCTTATCTGCTTCTCATTGCAGCATGTTTTATCGGTGCTACTTATTCAGATCTCCAGCTATCACAATAATGAAAGTAGTTTTCATCTCAGAACTCATTTGCTCACTATAAGGCAAGTGTTTTGGTCATGAAATGAACTGCAGCATATACAACCAGAAATTGAGAGACTCTGGCCAATGCATCTATGAAGTATTTGTGGACAAATACAAGTTGAATATTTGATACTGTTTTACAATATATCCTGTTTATGGAAGGATAATCTCCTTACTATGGAGGTCTACTCAGAGCGGACTATGCAAAAAGATCTTTGGTTTATCTCTGGTTAACAAAATCAATGAAGGTATGTTCTCTTTTAGTTTTTGCAAAGTGGTATATATAATGTTACCATCCTTATTTTTGCATAGAGATGAAATACTATACCACAACCCTAGGTCACTCTAGGTCAGCATCCTATGTTCGCTACCCATGTTAGGTTATTAGAAGGGATCACTTATATATAACATATATAATGACTATCTTTGAAATCAAATTCATTGCACTTCATATAGCTAAGTATGTGGTTTATATATCGATTATCTGTTATAATGTACTGCCCTTAATGTTTTAATGTTTCTCTTAGAAGTTAATACTAGTAGTAATAACCTCACAATGGTGAGGTCAAGTTATGCAAGGCTGAGTGAATTATTGGGCTATCTCTTCTCTTTTGAATGAGCTGTGGCAGTTTAGGAATGTGTTTTATTTTTTTTTAGGGGTGTGCTTTTTGTCTCACATAGTTAGGTTTCTTAGTGGTCTTTACTTCACTGTTGAGATTAAGCAGAGAGGACTGAGACCTCGACTTGGTTTCATCTTCCTTTATAATAATCAACCTCTCTTTCCCAGTTGTAATGACCCTCCCATGCAAAGTGGTTTAGTGGTTAGGCACAGGTTTAGGCATGGGAGTTTTACGTGCCATAAGAACATTTTCCTTGTCTTCTGCCTTCCTATATCAATATGCGTATACAATAGCTACTGCCAAAAAAGGAATCAATCAAGGAGAAATCCAGACCAAAGCAGAAAACAATGCACTCATCAATACTCCAACCACTTAAGATATGAGAATTAATGATGGTGATTATTGATTCATGGAACATTAGGGGTATACAAGATGCAAAAAGAGAAAACTATTACTACACCTACTCTATAAATCATCGGTGAAGATGATTTTTATCCAAGAAACCCATATGACATCTGATAATTGGGATCCAGTCAAGAATAAAAAATGGCTAAAAGAGATAATTGGTTCAGGAATTAACACTAATAGCTGTGGGGTTGCAATTTTAATTAAAAATATATTTAAAGGGCATTTTGTGAAGTTTGACTCTGATAGTAATGGAAGATGGTGTTATTTCACATCAAACAACCCAAATTTATATAAACCTATGCTGTTCCTAAACATATATGGCCTCTGTATGAAACAGCAAACTTTTATCATGTCCTTATACAATATTTTATCATTATTCCCCAACTATTATTATGTAATAGGTGGGGACTGGAACTCTTTAACACACCTGATTCGAGACAGAACTAGTAAAAGTAAATTCTACAATATTCAGGCTTCTATAGCATTATCAGACCTGATAACTGATTATAATCTGTGGGACCCATATTACTTGCAGGATAAAAATGCACACTCTTCCAAATATACTTTCTATTCTCCATGTAACAAAACTTGGTCCAGGCTAGATTTTTTTTTTTATCTCTGATTTTTTCCTAAGAGAGGAAGTCAAGTTCTCTACAGAACCTAGATTCTTCTCAGACCATGCAAAAATTACTCTCAAACTTCCTTGGTTGAATACCTCCATTAAAACACCAAAAATATACAACTGGATGTTAAATCAAAATCTACTTCAGAAAAAGGATGTCATACAAGCTATTAACTATCTTCTAGAGGATGTGCGTACAACAATAGATTCTTCGACAATTCCATATGACGTGCAATGGGCAGCTTTAAAAATCCAAATTTGAAGTTTATTCATACAAAAAGCATCCTTCTATAAAAGCTGTTCAACCAACAGGAAATGCAAATTAAAAAAAAAATTAATTGTTAGAAGAAAATTTGCAACACAAATACTGCCCAACTTTAGAAAGACAATTGAACAAGCTCCAGAAAGATATATTCCTTCCTCGTGCTGATCAATGTTCATTATACGAAATGAAAATGCTAGTTAGTTCTGCTGAATGGTCTCAGACCCCTTTCAAAATCTTAACAAAAATAATCATTGGTAACAATAACATCCCTACTATAACAGACCTAGAGTATTTAGATAAAAAATGTATTACTAACTCTGAAATTGTGGAGCTGTTTGAAACCATTTACTCCCAACTATATGGTCAGCAAGAACTGCCGTCTATCGATCAGGAGTGATAAAGTTTACTGGATACTTTAGCATTTCTGAAATTAAACCAATCTCAATATGACTCCCTTTCATCTCCACTCTCCAAGCAAGAAATCTTATTGATAATTAAATCTCTTAAGCCAAATAAGACCCCAGGACCAGATGGCTTTACAGCATAATTTTATAAAACTTTCAGTGAACGAATAGTGAACCTTTTATTATTAGTCTTCAACCATATAATAAATAAGGGTATTTCAGATCTCTACTTAAACAATTCCAAAACTGTCCTTATTCCTAAGAACAACAATAAGAAAAATCTTCTCAATTATAGGCCCATCTCTCTTATTAATACAGATATTAAAATACTAGCAGCAATCCTTGTCAACAGACTCAAAAAGGTAATCACAAGTATTGTTTCACCGGAGCAATCAGGCATGTGATAACACCTTAACTCTAGACACAAGGATGAAACTTTCCAACTTCCAAAAGCACCCTATATACATGCTTGCACTGGATGCATCCAAAGCGTTTGACAGAATGAATCATAGCTTTCTGTTCGTGGTCTTACCTCATTTTAACCTGCCTAAGAACTTTATAGATGCAATTCATACCCTCTACCTTAATTCTTCTACAACCTTATTTATTAACAAAACATACTTCAAAAGAATAAATATCCATAACGGAATGAGACAGGGCTGTCCATTATCACCCTACTATTTTAACTTGTACATAGAACCCTTTTCCTCCTTATAAAACAAAAAAATCTATCATATCATTCCGAATCTATTTAAAAATAAAACTACCTTTTCAGCATTTGCTGATGACCTAAATATATACCTCTCCTTAGCACACATGGACTTAAATAAGTTATTAACTTTGATCGCTACCTTTCCAAAAGTCAAAATTAATCTAATTAAGTCTTCTGTTTTGCCACTAAACCCATTCTGTCATACAAGCCAAATGTTCCTAGAGTCAGGAATAAAGGTCAATTCCTTCCTAAAATACCTTGGGATTTCCTTTCGGGCAAATGAAAAGCTCTTTCTCCAAAACAATATTCTGAAATTAATCTCAAATATTGACCAAGACATTCAAAGATGGAGTGTCTTAAAATTACCTTTTATGTCAAGGTTAGCTGTAATCAAAAGGAATATACTCCCAAGAATATTATTTTATCTTATAGCTTCTAACCTAATAATTACTAGTAATTTTATTAAAAAAATATCAATGCAATCTTAATAAAATGTATCTGGTACCCAAAAATCTAACTGAATTAGCTACCAAAAGCCAACCCATCCTAGATTAAATGGAGGGCTGGAATTACCAGACTTTATACTATGGCATTATATGTACAAATAGAAAAATTAAGAACTCAACCTTTGACCCAGAAAAGAAAAAATGGGCACGGTCTTGGGTACAATTATGGTATAACTATATTAAGTCATGTAACTTTAACCCAAAGTCTTTACCATTTCTTAATGCAATTAGTCTTACATCTTATAAACTGCATACCTTGTTAAAAGCTTCCATTACAAGGATACATAAATTACTGACTTCCCTGTACCTATATGATGCAGTCCAAATGTTACAACCACTGCATTTAAATCTCAGTATAAAAACAAACAATGACATGTTGAATTTAAATATGATCCCCCTCATCAAAGCGAAAGTTCTTTGGGATATTTATGCTCTTAGGAATAAATCTCTTTGAAGCCAGGATGGCCTTAAATCTCCCTACGAGCAACATTATAATTTTGAGGCAAATTAGAAATCTAACATCCACATTGACAAAAGATCTCGTGATTCAGGAGGATAGTTTAAACACTTGTAAACTTTTAGTGATGTTGCTTCTCAGAAAGTTCTTATAAACTGATTACCCAGCTTAAGTACCAATCTACCACTCTAATGTCAGAATACTGGTCAAAACAACTTGCTGGCTTTACTGATACACAAAAACTTCAAGCCATCAAAACTACAATGGATCTAACCCCCTATAAAAAAACTCATATATACCTAATTAATTTTTTATAACAACACATATTTAACCCCAGTTATTATGAATAAATTTAATGCTTAAACTCCCCCGATTGTTCTTACTGTAAGACCCCAGAAGGACGACTTACTCCATATTTTCTGGAGTTGCGAATGTACATTTAAACTCTAGTGTTCACTGAGAGATAGGCTTGAAAAGATGGGCTACAAAAAATCCACCCTATCGTGGGAATTTGCACTTCTACATATTGCCCCGGAAAATTTTTCAAGATCCAGACTTCACATTTTAGTGTCCATCTTCTTACTTTTAAGATTATACATCACCCAAAATTGTTTGGATAGGAATCAATGCTCCTGGGTAAACATCAGACAAATGGCACACAAATATATTATAGCACATAAAATGATCTCAACTAATTTCAATAAACGGGTATATTTTTTAAAATATTGGAAGGCCCTTTTAGAGATAGTCTCAGAATGAATTAAGCAGAATGATGTTGATTTTCCTTTATGAAATCTTGGCAGTCTGTGTTATTTTACTCTGCATACAACAAAATGTATTTTATGTCATCTGCAAATTATGTTTATTTAAGATATATATGAATATTTTAAACTGAGCTTTTTATTATGGCACAATGTATATAGTGTACATTGTCTTCTTTTTTCTTTTCTTTCTTTCTTTCTTTTGATTCATGTTATATTGTATTTTGCTCTGTTCTTTGGCTTGTATGAGATAAAAGAAAAAAAAATAAAGAAATATTGGAAAAAAGAAAACATCTGCTCTCTATACATCATAGCAGGGACATAAAAAGAAATAAAAATAAAAAACATTCAAAGTCAAAGTGAACTTTATTGTCATTTAGAAATCACACAAGTGCAAAAGCTGAATGAAAGTCCATGTCTCCAGACTCAATGTGCAGACAACATATGGACTATTTTCATAGACATTTACACATATAATACCTAGCTATTACATCACGGACATGCAGGTAGACAGACTAATACTGCACATAATTAGAAACATAGTTTAACACTTTTTGCAGTGAACACTTACTTAAATGAGACTTTAGTATTGCACAGGTACTTGGTTAAGACATTGCATTGATCCTTGCACAGAAAGGACATTTAAGTATTGCACTATGGACCTTTGAATATTGCACTATGGTTAATTTATGAATTAGTTGCATGTATTGCACTGAAAGAAGTGATATTTTACTTCCTTGCTACTGCTATAGATGGCCTATAAGTTGCAGTCATGGTGAATATTGCACTAAGTATTAGATGAGACTGGTAACCAGGCTAATGCACAATATGAGACAAGCTTCTACAGTTTCTACTGACCCAGATGGCCATCATGGAGCATAGTTGTTACTAGAGTTCAGCAGCCTGATGACATTAGGGAAGAAGCTGTTCCTGATTCTCATAGTTCTGCAATGTATGCTTCCAAAGCACTTTCCAGATGATAGATATAGGACGAATTTGTAAACAGGGTGAATGCAGTCTTTAATTATTCCTCTGGCTCTGCCGAGACATCTGGGTAAGTACAAGTCATGAATGGGTGGTAAGGTGGTCTTGATGATCCTCTCGGCTGTCTTCACCACTCTCTGGAGGGATTTGCGGTCAGAAGTAGAGCAGCTTCCATATCTTACTAGAAGGCTGTTTGTCAAGATGCTTTCTATAGTATCGCTATAGAAGGTAATGAGAACTGTCAATGAGAAATTCTCTCTCCTCAGCTTTCTCAAAAAGTGCAATCTTTGGTGCACTTTCTTGACTATGGCATTTGTATTGGTGTTCCAAGACAAGTCCTCTTCGATGTGCACTCCCAGAAACTTCATGCTTCTCACTCTTTCAGCTGTTTCCCCATTGATGGTGAGGGGAGAATGTTCCTTGTGATTTTTCCTGTAGTCCACAATTACCTCTTTTGTCTTGTTAACATTTAGCGTTAAGTTGTTATTTCCACACCATGTAATCAGTTGTTCTACTTCATCTCTATACACTTCATTATAAATGCAAAACAGTTAAAACTAGGTACTTATGTAGTACCCAAAGCACCCAAAAGTCTTTACAAAACTCACAGTCAAGGGTTACATCCTAAAATCAGGTTTAAACCAAGCTAAAGGACCTGAAAAGCCCAAAAACAATGTCCTGGACAAAAAGTAATGAAAGAAATATGGCTACCAATTAATTCTACTATAGGACCCATACTATAAACATATAGCCCTTAGTCTTTATGCACTCAAAACAGAGCGTGCATCATTTAGCAACATGTAGTGTTGCAAACAAATAAAACAGGTATCCTGGAACCCCAGAGATGGCCTTTGGGGCATCCTGGTTGAATAAAAGGAATTGTTATGGCAGTTGTATCTAAGTGCCAGTGTTAAGCCTTGGCTAAATGATGCAATATTTATTTCGAGTACATTAAGAAGGGCAGGAATTGAATAATTTATGTAATGTTGCTTAGTCTATATGATATATCACAATATGTGTGAAGTATAATGTTTGTAAATGTGAATTTGTTAATACAGTTTGATTACTTTTATATAAATGTAAATTTGCCTATGTCACAAGTGACAATTTAATAAAGGTGTTAAAAAAAGACTAAGGGCTATGAATCTATAGTATGGGTCCTATAGTAAGATTATTTGGTAGCCATTTTTTATTTTTCATTCCTTTTTGTCCAGGGCATTATTTTTAGGATTTTCAGGTTCTTTAGCTGTGTTTAAACCTGTTTTTAGGATGTAACCCTTAGCTGTGTGTTATTTAAAGACTTTTGGGTGCTTTTGGTTCTACATAAGTTCCCCAGTGTTAAATTTTTGGCATTTATAATGAACAATGTTTTTCATTTTTATTTCTTTTTATGTTCCTGCTATGGTGTGAAGAGAAAGGATATTTTCTGTATTTTTGTTGATGTTCTCCTTGGTCAAGTGCAATATTTGCTACAGTGTGCTTGACATTTTTATGCATTTTGACTTATTGTATGTGCCTTTATCTTTTTTTTATGTTTTGAATTGCTTTTTCACTCAAATTTTAATTGGTCTACTAATTAAGCAATATTTCCCCTTTTGACCTAAAAAAGGTTTATTTTGTAATAGTATGACAGTTCTGACGAAGTCCCGAATAGTGCCAGGAAGAAAGGGCTTAATTTCTGGTTTATTAATTTCTGTACTAAAAAGTTTCATTTATCACTCCGTGGATGCTGGTGATTCCTGGCCTAGTTTTTAGCCAAGTATTGACTGGTTTTGTGGTTTCTGTTCTTGGATGGTGCTTTTATCTTTTTTAGTTTGGTTTTCTGTACCATGGCCAGCCCTGGATTATTTACTGAGCCAGTGGAATGTGGTGAGACCTGTTTCACAGGCCTGGATGGATTGGACACTGGTGTTCATAGGTTCATAGGTGTGTACAAGGCTGATGGCTCTGGAGCCTTTACAAGCCTAACCCATAGAAGTCCCCTGGCATCATGCCACCTGATGTTAGTTCCCAGTGCCTCTATCAAGTAGAGCTACTTGAGTGATCCCCAGGGTGAACTTTTTGCATCTCTATGCACAGTTTTGGGTGATTTAATAAAGTAGAACAACCTTTTGACTCAACAGTTGGGTTTTTCAGCCTGCAATAAGGCAGGAACTTGTGGAATTCACAGCATCCGTAGCAATGATGTGGTTGAGCATTTTGGATCCTTGGAGCTCCCTTACAGGCTGGACAATACCACGAGTATTGACAGAAGCAAGGGGACAAGGAGACGTGTGTTTCCTGCTTGCGATTCTACAGATGACCAAATGGCTGTTTGTGTCAGTGATCATATTACAATGAAGGACACGTCTTTTGATCTGGGTGCTCTGTGTGGTGAGGTCTGTGCCAGGGAGCAGTCGGCAGCTACTGGTGTCTGCAATGATACGGATTCTCTGGTTTTCAGTCTTGAACTCTAGTTATGGGAAACTCCAGGTACTGTTTCTACTCCACAACCTGGCAATGTACCTCCTTTAACCTTTGAGGCTGTTTTAAAAGTTTTTCGAAAGAAATTAACTACGTTTAAATCTTTAAAGTTGAAAATTATTTTCTTAAAGATTGTTTAGCTGCTAAAAGGATTCTGAGAGGGCTCAGACTGTGGAAATTCCCTAACGGGACAGACAAAAGATTTTACAAAGACAACTGAAATTTTTGACGATTGCAAGTTGAAAATTATTGAAGTTATGATAAAAGACAATGATATGCTGTTAGAAATGTTATCTAAAGAGATTCATGAAATTGACCTTGTGCTTAGACAGGATGTTTTGTTTGAAGTTTGGTATGATAGATATTTGGAAGATTTTAAATATGTTAATAAAATTGTTGTGGATGTGAGAATTAGAAAAGCTAAAAAGAAAAGCAGGGACGTGACTGAATAACAAAACAGTACAGTTTACCCCATGTCTAACTCTTTTAGTGATGAAAAGGGGTATTTTGCAGATTTTAACACTGATGCTGGAGATATTAACAGAGATTATGACAATGGGGAATATTTTAGACAGTATGCACTCCTTACCAAGGAGGTCACAGAGGTAACTCATAGGTGGAGAAGCCCTGCTCAGGGACAGGAGTTTGCCTAGTTGAGCCTTTACAAAATGAAGAGAGGAAAGGACAGGGGGCAGAAGAAATAGAAGTTATGGATGTCTGCCATCTTGTTCATCTTTTTTCCTCAGATCATGATATAGAGCAGATTTTAGGGGAAGATAGTATAGAACACACTTCACAAGGTTTTAAAATATTTAAAATATTTAATTATAGCACCTTCAACATTGATAACAGATTTTTTTAGTTTATTTAAGAAGGGTTTCATCTTTGTACCTTCTACAAAACTGGACATTGGTGAAACCATCCTAGATTTAAAGCTCTTTGTTAGAAAGTCAAACTTGGGAGTGCATAGGAAATTGAACTTGGGAGTGCATTTCACCAGTTCTAAGGGGGAGACAAGTCAAATGACTTGTGACACCCATTTATAAAGGAAGAGTGTTTTTAATCTCCCTTTACATCCCACCATTCAACTTTTTGAAAGAATGTGTACCACAGATATGCATAAGTGGTAAGCTAAGAAGCAGTACAAATGGAAATCTAATCTAATGTAAGAGGAGGTGGCCTTATTTCAAGTGATTACTGACAATCGTGAACTGTGCTTTATGAAACCAGATAAGGGTGGGGGTATGGTCATAATGAAAAGGCTTGATTATTCCAGTAAAATATTCAATTTACTGAACAATGAACATCAATATGACAGTATCTCTAAGAATGAGATACATGTGGCTTACAGCAAGATTGACACCTTTTTGCATGACTTGTTAATGGAGGGCAGACTAGATGGCCAGGGGTACCAGTTTCTGAAAGTGGACTTTTCTGTAGTGCCTAATATATTTGGCAAACTTAAAGTACACAAAAATTTCTCTGACCCCCCCCCCCTTTCCACCCCATTGTAGTGGCCGCAGTTTCTAAAACTCACCCATTGGCCTTATATGTTGATCGTTTTATAAAAGCTCTTGGTATGTTTTAAGTACATGAAGCAAGACTTTTTCATCAGGATTGGTACCTTGTTACTGTCTATGTCAAGGATCTGTTCTCTTGTATCCCACATGAAGTGGGGTTAGAATACTTCAATGATTTTGTGAGCAACCACAGTACTTTTAACAATGGTAAAGTTTCCATGATCTGTGACTTCATGGAAATTATTTTGACAAATAGTTTTGTATTTTTTGAAGGGGACTACTATAAGCAAAACAGCTGTGTAGTAATGGGAGATGCTTGTGCCCCCCTTTATACAGACATCACTATGTGCTTTTGGTAACAGAGATATATTCTGACCTGTGGTTATGCCAACAAGCTCGCAGCCTATTTCAGATATTTAGAATGCAGATTTGTAATTTGGAATGGCAGAGAGGTTGAACTGAAGGAGCTCATTGGCTATTTGAACAACAGCTCTACTTTTCTGACCTTTACTTTTAGTTTTTCCATATAAGATTAATTATCTGGACATCCTTTTGGAAAAGGATTATGTATTGAGGAAATTTAAGTCTAAATTGTACCAGAATGCCACACATTCTAACAGCTACTTGCACTTTCAAAGCTGCCATCCACACAAGCAAAAACGTATTTTAGTTAAGGGTCAGATGGGACAGCTGGCAAGAATAATTTCTGATGAAACCGACCTAAATGCCAAAATGGAGAACTTAAAGTTAATACTTTGAGAAAGTGATTATCCCATTTTTTTTTTTTGCTTGAGAAAGTCTACCATGAAATTATGGCAGGAAGGGACTCTAAATTTCTTCCTATTTTGGGTAACAGCATAGCCGGCGTTAGGCACCCGTGAAACCCGCAGCCGCGGGGAGCCCCTGATTACTTACTCGCAAATGAGGGCCCCCATTCAGCATCCGCAGGTTACTCCGATGGTCTGACCGGCATTACTTTGCTTTGGCTTGGCTCCTCGTGGATGTCTAGCTGCTCCGTCATCGTGAAAATTCAAACTGCGTTTCCATTTTTTTTTTTTGATTCACTGGCAAGCTGCACTCAATCAGGTCCGCTCGCTGAAACAAGGGATCTGATTGACTGCAGCAGCCTGTGAACTAAGTTCTTGTTTTTTTTTGTTTTTTTTTAAGTAGGAAGTGATGAAGCAAGGACCTGATTGGTCCTTGCAAATCACTTCCTGCACAAACTGACTTTAAAAAGGCACCTGCAGCTAATAAGGATCACTTCTCTTGTTTTTCAACAGAGGAGTGTTCCTTAGCCGCAGCAGAGTGATTGAGCGGGGTTTGAACCAGTGTGAGGATGGACAGCAGGAACGGATCAGCAGTGGATCAAGCCTTTGCAGCGGTCGTGGTGTTTGGATTATACTCTTTTTAAACTGTCCTTCTAAGGGCAACTTCTGAAAAGGTCTGACAAACTGTCCTTTTAAGGGCAACTTCAAAGGGACTGAGTGGTCTGAGGACGGCAAGCAGAGCAGGTGAGCCTTCAGTCGTGAAGAGGGAGTAGAGTATTGGAAGCAGCCTTCTGTGGAAAGCAAAAAAGGTAAGTTTTTGGGTTTAGTTTTAACTTTATTTTTTGTGGGGGTTGGGTGATTGTTTTTTGTGCATATTTCTTGTGCTAAGAGGTTTGGGGGAGTGTGGGCTGTGGTTGCATTAGTTTTATTTTGGTTTTGTGTACAGTTTTTGTGCTAAGAGGTTTGGGGGGGTTGAGGACTATAGTGGTACCAGTTTTATTTTGAGGTTGTGGTTGCATTAGTTTTATTTTGGTTTTGGTAGAGTTTTTGTGCTAAGAGGGTGGGGGGGGGGTCAGGTTGTGGTTGTACCAGTTTTGTTTTATGTCCGTGCACTGGTGGTAAGAGGATGGGGGGGTGAGGGGCTGTAGTTATACCAGTTTTACTTTACTTATTTTACATTTGTTTTCTGGATAGTCTGGGATAGAACCCATTTTCAGTGGATGCCCAGGGAGAAATGTTTTTTAGTACATGTGCTAGAAATATGTAAAATAATTTGGTTTCTGTTTATATGAGGGACAACATAAGGGAATGTGAAGTGGGAGGGTGGCCTAACAGTTAAGGTGTTTGCCTTACAAACACAAGGTGCAGGGTTTGAGTCTCACAAGGGATAATTGGCTAGACTTAGAATGGCTTGCAAGGGCAGTTAGCTTAGTACTAACCTATGAACCTATAATATACATTTAATTTTGATTGCCCATTGGTTAGGAGAGTGTATAAGTTATTTGGAGCAAGAGGATTTTGTTTTGGCAGTATCTATGCTGTATATGTAAACGGTAGAGAGAATAGGATAGGGATGACGAAAAGGAGGGGAGATAAATAATGGGACAGAGAAGGATATTGTAGTTGGCTAGAGCAGGGATAGGTGGGCAGTCTTGTGGGCTAGAGCAGGGATAGGTGGGCAGTCTTGTGAGATGCTGCTGTCTAAGTCAATAGTCTTAGACGTATGGGGTAAGTGGTGAAGATTAGCTTATTTCAGCCTGGGTTGGGACATTACCTGTTGCATGGTAGATGTAACACAAGTGTGTTGATGTCAGCATATTGGATTGTGAGTGCTAGGGATGTGGAGGCATTGAGGTTGATCCACTAAATTTAAGTGGATCAAGGATATAGCCTTGTGAGACTGCTAATGTGAGTGGAAGTAGAGGGGGGTAGATACTGGAAACATCTTATGGCTGTTTATGACCTTTTGAGTAGCTTTGGAGCCAGTGGAGGGCTAGGGGGATCTGATTAAGGTTGGTGAGAGAGTTAGTAGTTTGTTAAGAGATTCTGACAAAGGCCTTTAACAAACTGAGAAAGCCAGATACCATCATTTGTAAATTGTGTTATTATAATTGAGGAGGGCAGTTGCAGCATGCCTGAAGCTGTGTTGGGATTTGGCAAGTAAATTATTGGTTGAGAATGAATGCATTCCTCTAGGAGTTTAGGTAGTGGTGAAGAATTGCTCTTGGCCTATAATTTAAGTTCGCTCAAGCTTCCACCTTTGTGCAAGGGTATAATGTATATTTTCCAGATGGCTGGGATGTGTACTGCTCAGTAATGGATCTTTTAAATATTCGGGATAAGAACTGGCTTCAACTGCTATTTTTTGAAACTGTTGGTAGATTGTCAACTGAATTTGCAGTAGGTTTTGAGTTTTTTTACACATTTGTTAAACACTGTTCTGCTATCTAGGTTTATAGTACTGTTTTACACTATCCCTGATGTTACACCTTGTTCTGCAGTTTTTCTGGCTGTTTGAATTGTGCTGAGAGGTTAGGAGGTTGATGGGGCATGTACGTTGCTTAAAATGCATAATGTTGGGAGGGTAGTTTGCAGCTGTGAGAATATTGCTGCTGAAGGCATAGATGTTTTGAATGTATACTAATGCAAGCCTTGTTACACTACTATTGCATATAACTGCAATGTTCTACTCACTGATGCAATGACTGCAACTGTTTTGTTGTCCGTAGTTAATGTGTTGAACGTTTGGGAGTGTGGTTAGGGCCTATGAGAATGTTGCACTGTTCAATGTTTGACTGGAGCCTTTTTAATGGGGGTCATGCACTGTATAAGGAAATACTGTTCTGTCGAGGGTTATAGTACTGTTTATATATCCCTAGTGTTACAGTTTGTTCTGAGTTATTTTTGGCTGTTTGGATTATGTAATTTGGAATATGTTGGCGCCTGTACATTGTTTAAAAAGCCCAATGTTGGGAGAGTAGTTAGTGGCTGTGAGAATGTTGCAGTGTTCAATGTCTGCCTGAAGTTTTTTAATGTGGGGCCACACACACTATAAGCACATTGTTAATGCTATGCCTATGTTTTTGGTTTTCACTTTATCCAGAATTATTGCGCATCGGCTGGGGGGGAGGGGGGATTCTGCAGAACGTACTGATATCTTAATGCATGCTAATGCAAATACTGTTCTGTCGAGGGTTATAGTACTGTTTATATATCCCTAGTGTTACAGCTTGTTCTGAGTTATTTTTGGCTGTTTGGATTATGTAATTTGGAATATGCTGGCGCCTGTACATTGTTTAAAAAGCCCAATGTTGGGAGAGTAGTTAGTGGCTGTGAGAAAGTTGCAGTGTTCAATGTCTGCCTGAAGTTTTTTAATGTGGGGCCACACACACTATAAGCACATTGTTAATGCTACACCTATGTTTTTGGTTTTCACTTTATCCAGAATTATTGCGCATCGGCTGGGGGGGGGGGGGATTCTGCAGAACGTACTGATATCTTAATGCATGCTAATGCAAATACTGTTCTGTCGAGGGTTATAGTACTGTTTATATATCCCTAGTGTTACAGCTTGTTCTGAGTTATTTTTGGCTGTTTGGATTATGTAATTTGGAATATGCTGGCGCCTGTACATTGTTTAAAAAGCCCAATGTTGGGAGAGTAGTTAGTGGCTGTGAGAAAGTTGCAGTGTTCAATGTCTGCCTGAAGTTTTTTAATGTGGGGCCACACACACTATAAGCACATTGTTAATGCTACACCTATGTTTTTGGTTTTCACTTTATCCAGGATTATTGTGCATCGGCTGGTGGGGAGGTGTGAAAATTCCACAGAATGTACTGATATCTTAATGCATTAGCACTATTCTGCTGTCTAGGTTTATAGTGCAGTTTAAATATCCCAGATGTTACAGCTTGTTCTGCAGTTATTTTTGGCTGTTTGAATTATGCTCTTTGGAGGTTGAGAGGACTTGTGCATTGTTTACCATGCCTAATGTCAGGAGGGTAGTTAGCAGCTGTGAGAATGTTGCAGAAGGTGTAGATGTTTGAATGTATACTAATGCAAACCCTGTTACACTACTATTGTGTTTACCAACAATGTACTACTGATGCAATGGCTTAACTTTTTTCGTTGTCCATACTTATTGTGTTGAAAGGTTTGGAGTGTGGTTAGGGCCTGTGAGAATGTTGCAGTGTCCATTGTTTGCTTGGAGTATTTTTAATAGGGGGTCACAGACTGTAAGCACATTGTTTATGGTATGCCTTTTTGTTTTCACTTCATCCAGAATTCTGCCTAGACTTGGGGAGGGGGGTTAAGAATTCCGCAGAATGTAGTGATATCTTAATGCCTGCTAATGCAAACACTGTTCTGCTATCTGTTTATAGTGCTGTCTAACTGTCCTTGATATGCCTTGTTGCAATGACTTATTTTTATGGTCTATATATATTGTATTGAATGTTTGGGAGTGTGGTTAGGGCCTGTGAGAATGTTGCAGTGTCCATTGTTTGCCTGGAGTTTTTTTTTGTAATGGGGGGGGGGGGGGTCACAGACTGTATAAGCACATTGGTAATTTTGTTTTCACTTCATCCAAAATTGTGCCGAGATGGGGGGGGGGGGGGTAAGAATTCCACAGAATGTACTGATGTCTTTAATGCATACTACTGCAAACACTGCTCTGCTATCCACGTTTTTCTGGCTGTCTGAATTAAGTTGACAGTTTTAGGAGGTTGATGGGGCCTGTGAGAATTTTGTCCAGATGTTTTTGGCTTTTAGCCTGTTCTCTCTCAAAATGATCACATAGCACAATGCAGACGGCTGAGGCTACTAACAGAAATGGACTTCTTGTTTCATACATTCCATGTAATGCATGATACATTCCTTGGATTTATGCTTTTGTACACAGATCCTGTGCTAAGATGGGTTGTGGGAATGTCAGTCTCCCAGTCTGTGTGCCACTTCATCCCTCACAAATGAGGTTTTCTAGCAAATCCATGATTTCACTCCTTTGTTCAAACAATGATTTTGATTTGTTCAAGTCTGCTAAGAGATTGAGAGGTAGTGGGCATGTCTTTGTAGTCTGTATTGTACCATAACATTTATCTTGCCTCAGTTTGGTGTGTTCCCCTTCAAACTTGTGCCTCTTCTAGTCATTAGTTCTTTCAGACTTTAGTCTGAGCTTGTAATATCGATCTTTTGCATCATTTGTGGCCTCTTCACATGTTTAGAGGGATGACAGGGGAAGAATTGTGTAGAAAAAGCTGAAGGTCACCTCTAGTGTTAGATATTTAACATGAAACTGTAACCTGGGCCTCTCATTACTTGTTTGTGGCTACCAGTTAGTCATTTTTCAGTCTTTCTGCCTGCAGTGCAATAGTGACTGATGTCAATGCAAGTCATTAAGCATTTTTAATAACAGTATGACAAAAGGACTCTGCATGTGTAGTAATTCTGCTTTACTGCCATTCCCAAATAGAGATGAAGTGTACATATTTGTCAGGAGCAGCAAAAAGAAAGCTTCAGCAGCAGAGGAATGAGGATGCAAAGAGACAGGCTTCCATTATGAAATGTTTCTGTGACTCATCAGAGAGGGGAGATTCAGGAAAAAGTCTGCCTTCAGGACAACACAATGGTTCTGCATTACAGTCTGACCACTGTGAGGCCAGCATCCTTTCACTAGAAAGTGACCACTCTCTTGCGGCCACACCACAGGCTACTTCCTGTGGACCTACAGCCATTACCATGGGTGAAAGCACAGCAGCAAATGCAGATTCACCTGAGCTGTTGCCTGGATCACCAGACTTTGATACAGAAGGAGCCCATACTTCCGTAGGGACAGATGTGGCCTATGACTTGAAGGGAGTGTCAGGTACATCTTTGGCGGATCTAGGGACTTGGCCAGACTTGATTAGGGATGAGTTTAGGGTAGCTGCCATTCAGCATGGACCTGTGCAAGTGGTGTTACCACAGTTCCCAGTCAATGAGCAGAAAAGAAGATTTACATCTGAGAACTATTTCCATGTGCTTCCTAATGGAGCGAGAGCAAAACGCACTTAGATGACATATTCGGTCTCAAAGGATGCACTGTTTTGCTTTCCATGCAAATTATTTGGACATTCTGACCATCTTCTCAGGTCAGGTGGTTACAAAGCATGGAGAGAGATGTCCAAAGCTTTACACAGCCATGACCGAGCGCCAGAGCATATGGCATGCATGATGAAGTGGAAGGAACTGGACAACCGAATAAAGAGTAGACAGACTATGGATGATAAGAGACAAGCAGTGGTTGAAAAGGAGATAACTCACTGGTGTGGTGTTAGAACGCATTATTGCTGTTGTCCAGTACTTGGCAGAACGGAATATGGCATTCTGTGGTACAACTGATGCCCTGGACACCTATGGCAATGGCAACTTCTTAGGTCAGGTGCAACTTTTGTCGCAATTTGACCCTGTCATGGCTGAACATTTGCGTCGTATTCGTAATAAAGAGATAATGGATCACTATCTTAGGAAGGACATACAGAATGACGTTATCCACCTGATTGCAAATGCTATTTTAAGGATCATTGTAGAGAAGGTGAAGGACGCTAGGTACTTTTCTGTGATTCTTGACTGCATGCCAGACATCAGCAATCAAGAGCAAATGACTGTAGTAGTTAGGTATGTGGATATTTCACAGACTGCAGCCACAGTTGAACATTTTCTGGGATTTGTGCCTGTGAATGACACAACTGGGGCAGGACTGACAGAAGCTCTTCTTCAGACTCTTCAAAATCATCAACTGGACATTAATGACTGTCGAGGACAAGGATACGACAATGGCAGCAACATGAAGGGGAAACGCGCTGGACTGCAGGCCCGGATAAAACAGATTAATTCAAGGGCTTTTTATGTGCCTTGTGCCTGCCATAATTTAAATCTTATAGTTAGTGATGGAGCACATTCATCAGTACAGGCAGTGTCATTCTTTGGATGTCTGCAGAACATTTATGTACTCTGTTCAGCATCAACAAGCCGATGGCAGATCTTAAAACAGCACACAAATGTCACTGTGAAGCCACTGTCGTAGACTTGCTGGGAATGCAGGATAGACTCTGTCAAGGCAGTAAGATTTCAGTTGATGGGAGTCATTGAGGCATTACAGGAGATAGGGCAAGCAGTACGTACAAATGATGCTGCAACATATCAACAAGCAAGAGGACTGTGCTCAGAACTGATGTCATACCAGTTCATTGTATGTTTAGTGGTTTGGTATGATGTGCTGACAGAGGTAAATCGTGCAAGCAAAGTTCTGCAGAGTCCATCTGTTGATATTTCGACATGTGTCAAAGTGCTGGCATCCACTATGGACCTGCTAAAGAATTACAGAGAAATGGGATTTCAACATGCCATGGGCAAAGCCTCCAAGATAGCGGAAGAACTGGATGTTGGCACCACATTTCAAGAAAAGAGACGGAAGAAAGTAAAATGGTTCTTTGACTATGAAGGAGAAGATGCAGGATCCAGCAGTAAAATTACATGTAGAGTTCTTCAGTGTGCTGCTAGACACAACAATCCAATCGTTTACTGACCGGTTTCAGCAGCTTTCCGAGTTTGATAAGGCCTTTGGATTTTTATCAAATATTAAAGCCTTGAGTGATGTTGCAGAAGACACACTGCTGCAACACTGCAAGGCTCTGAAAGAACAACTGACTGACAGAATAAGTGGCCACTGTGATATTGATGACTCTGACCTTGGACACGAACTTAAAAGCCTTTCTCGAATGATTGATAATGAATCATCACCACTGACTTTGTTAAATTTCCTTACTCGCAACCACTTGCAAGACATATATATAAATACTTATGTTTCACTGCGCATTTATTTGACTGCACCCGTTACCGTGGCTACTGCAGAACACAGCTTTTCTATGCTGAAACTCATAAAGACATACCTGCGTTCGTCAATGAGTCAGGAGAGACTTTCAGGCTTAGCTGTGCTCTCAATTGAGCTGTAGATTAGGTATGTGCTCATATTTCCTTTCCAGTAATCTTTTATAATGCTGTCAGGCAGTAATTTCAGATAGTACTTTAGTGTGGCTTGTATGCTGTGTATTCACTTTTTGTTTGTGTACCTCCAACAGGTAGGACCATGAGGATGGAACTAGCAGGATGTTAGGCAAAGACAGCTAGGAGCGGCTGGACTCGTCGGGAGTGGCAGGACTTGTCGGGAGCAGAAGGACTCATGTGGAGCAGCAGGGTAGTGGCAGGACTCGTCAGGATCGTAGGACAGTTGGGAGCAGCAGGACTCATCAGGGGCTAGGACAGAAGCGAAGGAAGAACAGACAAGTGGCAGCAGTCAGAAGCTGAAGAGGTAAATGCATATGGAAGATGAATGGCACTTTGGTCTTCACCTTTTTCTCTCTGGGTTTGAGTCTGCCTGTGTCAGACTTACTAATCCCCTACTCTCTTGTGCATGGGTTTGAGTCTGCCTCAGGCTCAGTAATCCCCATGTCTTTGTGTGTTTATTTGGGTTTGAGTCTGTCTGCCTCAGGCTCCGTAATCCCCATGGCTTTCTTTTGGGTTTGCTTGGGTTTGAGTCTGCCTCAGGCTCTGTAATCCCCATGGCTTTCCCTTGTATGTTGTCTGTAGTCTTTTCTGTGTCCCATAGCTGTGTTGTGTACATCTTCAGTGTGACTGTTCTGCATGTCAGTAATTGTGTGGGTGTTAATGTTCAATCTTGCTGTAGTGCAGTCTTTATCATGTGTGTGTGTCTGTGTGTGTCTGTGTCTCTGTGTGTGTGTCTGTGTGTGTCTGTGTCTCTCTGTGTCTCTGTGTGTGTGTGTCTGTGCCTCTGTGTGTGTGTGTGTGTGTGTGTGTGTGTGTGTCTCTGTGTCTCTGTCTATGTGTGTGTCTCTCTGTGTCTCTGTCTGTGTTTGTCTCTCTGTGTCTCTGTCTGTGTATGTCTCTCTGTGTCTCTGTCTGTGTGTGTCTCTCTGTGTGTGTGTGTGTGTGTGTGTGTGTGTGTGTGTGTGTGTGTGTGTGTGTGTGTGTGTGTGTCTGTCTGTGTGTGTGTTTCTCTGTGTCTCTGTCTATGTGTGTGTCTCTATCTCTGTGTGTGTCTCTGTCTTTGTGTACCTCTGTGGGACTGGCTACCTTGATGCGGTACAGAGGCTTGTCATAATGTAACAACATTGCTACTAAATGCCAGTCAGTGTAGGTGTCTTTGGGGAGTCAGTGTAGGTGTCTTTGTGTACCTCTTTGGGACTGGCTATCTTGATGCAGTACAGAGGCTTGTCATAATGTAACAACATTGCTACTAAATGCCAGCTGTAGCTTTTTATCTCATGGCACAAAATCTGGACAAAGCCACTGATAATGGGGTTCCAGCCCCAAAGATCTGGTCAAATTTTAGATATTGCTCTTATAAACTGAAAATGTTAGAATAAAAGGTCTTACCATGCATGTTCTGAAGGGTATATGAAGTTAAACTGAAATACCTGTCATTTAATGAATTCAGTCATCAATGTTTTGCCGCAAAAAATCCAGAAAACTCTAAATTGAGGAACAGACCAAACAAGAGTCACATCTGGACATTCTTTGAAAATCTGGACAGTTGAGTATGCAGTTAGTGTCTGCATCTGTGAGTGGCATCCTTGCTGTGGTACAGGAGTTTCATAATGTCACATTGGTACTCGATGCCAGACAGTGTGTGCACCTGTGAGTTGCTACCTTATCATGTGCACCTGTGAGTCGCTACCTTGCTGTGGTACAGGGGTTTATCAGGATTGTAACATTGGCACTAAATGCTAGTCAGTGTGTGCACACCTGTGAGTAGCTAACTTGCTGTGGTACAGGGGGTTGTCTTAATGCAACATTGGTATTAAGTGTCAGTCAATGTGCGCACCTGTGAGGAGCTACCTTGCTGTGGTACAGGGGGTTGTCTTAATGCAACATTGGTATTAAGTGTCAGTCAATGTGTGTACCTGTGATTAGCTACCGTACTGTACTACAGAAGTTTATCATAATGTAACATTGGTACTAAATGCCAGTCTGTGGCTTGGCACATCATTTCTTAATGATCGGAATGTAGTGACACTAGTGATTAAATGGTGCTGGATGAGCTTGACAGTGAAGGAGGTGCAATGGCAATGTGGTCACGCTTGATGTACTCTTGAGTAGGGCCCCCAACTTGAACATAGCTGGGGGGCCCCAAAATGCTAGCACCGGCCCTGGGTAACGGGATGCCCAAAACAATCTCATGGGTCATCTGGCAGTATTAAAAGAAAGGATAATGAGATGTGTTTTGCTAAAAATTTGGTTTTAAAATATTCCCAAGAAAGCAATGCTATTATGAGACTTGTTAAAGCTAACTGGTAAATACTAGGGGGTGACCCTGGGATTGGAGATTTGGCAGGTGATGCTCTTCATTTAACTTTTAAAATATGTAGTAATATAAAAGAGAAAACAGAGAGAACACCATTGTACAGCACCAATACTCATGGGGGGGGTCACAAGGGCACGAGAAGATGTGGTGCCTGTCAACAATGCGGCTTTATTTACGAAGGGGAAGGGATCAGTCTACCCACTGCTGGATTTACTTTTTGTTTCAAACAAAGTTTTAATTGTAACACCATAGGCATTATTTATCTATCATTTTGTGATGTCTGTTTTGCTTTCTATGTTGGAAAGACTGAGCATTCTCTTTGCAGGAGAATTTACAAACAGTTTTATATTGTCAAACATGGCAATGAGGCCAATGCATCGTACAGACATAGGACTACATGTGTTGCAAAAAAAATGTATTTTTTTGTCCTAGAACAAGTATCCCAGAACTCCAGAGGTGGCCCTTGGAGCATCCTGGTTGAATACAAGGAATTGTTTTAGCAGTTGTGTCTAAATGCCAATGATAAACCTGGGCTAAATGATGCAATCTTTATCTCGAGTGCAATAAAAACAAGGGCTGTGAATCTATAGTATGGGTCCTATAGTAAGATTATCTGCTAGCCATTTTTATATTCCCTTTTTCATTCCTTTTTGTCCAGGACATTGTTTTGGGGCTTTTTGGGTCCTTTAGCTGGGTTTAAACCTGGTTTTAAAATGTAGCCCTTGACTGTGAGTTATTTAATGCCTTTTGGGTGCTTTTGGTACTACACAAGTACCCAGTGGTAGCTATTTTGTATTCATAATGAACAATGTTTTTATGTCTCCACTATGGTGTGTAGAGAGCAGATGTTTTCTGTTTTTTTGTTGATGTTCACCTTGGTCAAATGGAACATTTGCTACAGAGTGCTTGACATTTTTATGCATTTTGGCTTATTGTATGTGCCTTTAAATGTTTTTTTATGTTTTTAATTCCATTTTCACTCAAATTTTGATTGGACTACTAATTAAGTGATATTTCCCACCTTTTGACCTTTAAAAAGGTTTGTTTTGTAAAAGTATGACTGTTCTGATGAAGTCTCGAATAGTGCTGAGATGAAACAGCTTAACTTCTGAGTCATTCATTTCTGTATTAAAAAAGTTTCATTTATCACCCTGTGGCTGCTGGTGTTTCCTGGGCTGTTTTTTAAACCAAGTACTAGTTTTGCAGTTTCTTTTCTTGGCTTGTGCTTTTTTTTTCTTTTTTCTGTTATTTATTTGTCTTGTATAAATAAATAATTGTATAATAAATGCCTTGTATAATAAATAAATAAAATAAATAAAAATATTTGTCTTGCATTTTCTAAAACTGAAATACTTCACAAGGATTAGTCCTCTTAAGTGGTTATTAAATGCAAAAACAAATAAAATGCACATGAACGTATTGAAATCTGTTCTATGTTGTAGTGTAACAATGGTTCACAAATGTGTGATCTGGAGGAAACAAGACAATCTCTGGACCAGATTAACTCACAGATAAATTGAATTTGTGTCAGTGAATATATGTTGTGGTAGGAGAGCATTTTTCTTATTCTATACATATCTGTGACACACACATACACAAACACACAAATTTATTTATTTCATTATTGTACCTGGTCCCCCCAACCATCAGTCCCTAGTTCCCTACTGACCTGTTCATTCCTACTCTTCTGCTTGTATCACAGAAGGCCAGGATGTTCTGGAAAGATTCAGGGATTGTGGCTATCATCCAGTGGAGTTGTAAGATATTTTCCTATATTCTATTTCCATACCCCAACCAGTGACATCAAAGTTTAAAAATTAACTTGCACTATTCTCCATTCTCTATGCAGATAGAAATAAGTTGGGTGCATGTAGATGATGGTCTTGCTAGCAGTGAAGTGCAAGAAAGACTTTCTATTCATTTTCAGTTTTCTTAGGCATGCCGAAATTTAATAACTGATATCAGTCCTAACATATGATTGCTCAATTCTGTATATAAATAATTGCAGTAGTGCTGAAGCTACAATAGATTATGGAAAATGTAGTTTTCTGTTGGTCTTTTGCAAAATGCTGCAAAAATAGAAGACTGCTTTCTCAAAACCATAGCCCATCAGAAAAAAAAAAAAACAATGAACTTCTTTGGCAGACTCGTATCTCATCGGCAAAATCTTTTTTTATTTTACTGAAGCATTTGAGGTACATTGTTATATTTTTATTCTGTTCTTGAGAAAATAAGATTTCAAAACAATTTATGGAGATTTTGTAGATTTCCACAGTTGCAGAGATTAAAGAAACACAACTAACAAGAAGCTGTAACAGCACTTAAAAGTGAAGACACAGGCAACAAAACAAAGACATAGCACAGCAACCAAGTTATGGATCTACAAATCTATAGTAGAGGGAACTGAGATGCAGGAGAAACAATGTATTTGGACAGTGAAGCACACACATGCTTACTCTATGATTGGACTAAAGCAAATCTACCAAGGATCAGAGTCCTCAAACTACATTCGTCAAAAAAAAGACTGAAAAGTATCTTTCTAAGTGTTTTTTCAGGAGTCAAGATCCCTGTACCCCCCAAACCTATATATACCAACTCAACAGGTGCATCAACTTAAAAAAAGGGGAAATTCCTCCCAAAAGGGCATCAGTGCCAGCACAACCATCCATCAGTGAATTCCTATGGAGGAACACTGCTTGTCGATCAGATGAACCTCAGGTAACTGAAGCTCAAAAGTTCAATATTCATCCATCCGAAGGATAAGACAGAGACACACACACACACACACACACACACACACACACACACACACACACACACACACACACACACACACGAAAGTGTATGAAATGATAACATTACAGAATACAAAGTTTGAGGCAATAAAGATCAAAGAATATGCAGAACAGGTGGATTGTCTCCAAGAATGCAAAAGGATTGTTAGATGAGATGTTGGGTGGTCTTTATAGTCCCATAATTCACAGATGTGTAACAGGAATCTGCAGAGCATGCTACTACACTTGTATTGAAATGAGCAAAGCACAAAAAAGTGGAAATGATTTTTGAACTTGTCAGCCTTTATTACATCAAATTAAGTGCTTTCATCCAATTAGACATGGATTTTATCAGAATGGTATGACAAGATCACAACACTGGTCCATCCATCTCTCCATCCATCCATCCATCCATCCATCCATCCATCCTCAACCCCTTTCCCCATTTTGTACATAGGGTTGGGGTGTCACTTCTGCAGTGAAAATCATCACGAGCCAAGGTTTACACTGCCGGGTGGCTAGCCCTGCTGTGGTATAAGTGCAGAAATAAAATATTACGATTTCAGGACCATTAATCCAAATTATTCCCTCTATTTTGTTTTCCTTGTAAGAAGCTACTGACTGAAAGATAATCATTTAGGCCTGGTATCCTATCAGCTTTGAGAAAAAGCTAGCCATATAATTCCCTATTTAATAAATTCTGCTGGTCACCCCTCTTTTCCAAGTTAGGTACCTTCTCAAGGATGACAAAAATTAATTTATTAGAATTCAGACAAATTGTTTTATGTCTTTCCAAGGCATTAGTTAAATCATCATTTTCATTGCATCTATATATGCTTTAATTTATTGACAGTTTTTCCCACGTAAAATGCAGGACATGATACACAAGTTGCCATATGATGCCTGCCCTGCTGCAATTGTAATGTGGAAAATCTGGTTATTAGCACCCAACAGAACAAATTTACCTTCACTGATAAATTTATATTGTTTACAGGTGCCTCATAGGTATACCCAATGTACAGTTAACAACCTTGATGTTATTTCCATTTTCTCACTGTAATCTTCAAAATAATTTGAAATGTGCCAGTGGTTGGAAACAATGAAATGGTACATTGTGAAAGGTCAGTTTGTAAGACTTTCCAGGCTGGTTTTTGATTATTCTGTCTTTTTGAATAAAACTGAATAACTTAAAACAACTATTTATTGACAGGCAGTATCACCTGCGTCTTATTAAGAACATCTATGAAATAACATTTAAAAGATCTGGTCATTCCCCCCACTTTTGTGTGAATCCTTAAGGGCCTATACAAAATCTAATTCCATTCATAAGGCTATGTGCTTGACATTTTTCACTGATAATTATGTCCAACCATTGGCACTAAATAGAGTGAAATAACATGGATGGGTGGTTCTGAAGTCATGTGGTATTTTATTTCTGTATTTAAACCAATGTTGTAATCTTGTCATACTATTCTAATGAGCTCTATGTATAATTGGACAAAAGCTCTTAATTTGGTGTAATAAAGTTCTTGCAAACACTGAATGAGTATTTTCTGGTAATCATTTGAAATGTCAGGACCCACTAGACCAAGTCCTGAAATATGGAAACTGAATGGCCGAAAGAAAGGACTTACATATACTAAGTCAGAGATGCCATTTCTTAGAATATTCTCTTTTCTCTGAGATATGACAATATCGGAGTTGGTATATATAAGCTTGGGGGGGTTGCAAAAAATAAATTTTAAGGATGAGTGATTTTCAAGATTCACTCTTTTGCAGTGTTTTTGGTCCTTTATTCGGCTTGTCAGCACTTGGAGTGTCAAGTCCCAACATTTCAATAGTGAGCTGTATTTTATTATTAGTCTTTAGACATTTTCTCAGTCTTTGCCTGCACATCTGAAATGGAGTAAACTTATAAGAAACAAGTAATGTTATGTGCAGAATACTCCACATGTACACAAAGGCTTGAATGCTGTTGTGAATTAACTTCAAGAGGCTGTGGTTGTCAACCTCTACAGATCTCTCAATATTTTTCTTGAGATCCCACATTGAGCTGAGTTGAGCACCACTGACCTGCAGATTCACCAAATTATTTTTAAGTTTTTTTTTTTTTAACTCTAAAGTCTATCCTTATATGGGCACGCAGTTTTGGCATTTATAAAGCTGGAAAGGGGGGAGATAGAATTGCTAGAAATAGCGGAGAGCAGACAAGAGAAATACAAAGGAACGCATTAAAATGATCATGCTGGAGGAGGTGTGAGAGGATGGGAACCGAATTATTCATTTTTTGAGGATGATGAATCCCCATTTTTCCATTTTTTTATATGGGAATTTGGGAAAGGAAGAAGGGCAGAGTGTACAGGAGAGATGGCTAGGGGAAAGTTAAGGATTTTTTTTGGACAGAAACACTTAACACAGACAAGCTAGACAGAAACATGGACTGACAGTGAGAGGGGAGACTAGGCATACAGATGGTAGACAGACACAAAAGGAGTAAGAGAAAATCTGAGATATTCTCCAACCCAGTCTGGAGTATCTCAGATATTATACTACCCCAATGGACTCAGGTGGGGTGACCTTGATGGTGTAGGGGTGAAGGTTTGTGGTGGCTCAGTGGTCACAGCCGACCAGGTTAGCAAGCCTTCTACCTGCTAAAGGAGAGATTGCTATAGCTGTCAATGCCTTTCAATGGCCCCATTAACTGCAGCTTCTTCTGAGTCCTAAAGCTTAGTGTCCTGGCTTACCAGGTTGACTTATGCTGGGGACCCACAGGGATGAAGCCACCACCCCACCCTGTGATGCTGTCCCTGAATGAGCATGGGGAGGTGGTGAACATTTTGTCATGTGGGAAGCTTGCTGCTGAACTGCCCTGGGTGCTCCTGACCATGCAGAAAAAGAACATAAAGGGTAAGAAAAAAAAAAGAAAAAAGAAAAAAATAAGAGAAAGCATGTGTGTATGAGAGACAGTGATGGCAACAATAAATGGACTCAAGTTTTAAGTAGCAAATCCCTTTAATGACAGAAAAGTAAACATTTAATTCTTTAACCTGAAAATGTCATTATGCGATGTAACATATCCTAAAAGTACTTATGTAAAAAGTGAATTCTGACAAGTTCTGCTTAAGGGTCATTGGTGTTACTACTACTTGTCTAATTGGAATGAATAACTGCATTAAATTCTGTAATGAAATCTCATTAACAATCTGCAATGAAGTATTGCAATAGTGAATGCAGACTACTGTTTTTACTGACAGGTGTGCTTTCACTAGAAGAGTTCTCTTTATTGACATAACACATTTCCTTTAACTTCAGTAGTTAATTAAAACACAGTTTCATAAATCTCACTCACAAAATGTGTTGACAACTTTCTGATGCTATGACTATGACAGCATAACAAGTTGAAAAATGCTGCTTCGTTATGCAATGCTACCTTATTTTAATTTTATATGTGTGCATTGCTTCTTCTTGCCTGATTGTCGTACATGCCATGCAGTCTTGCCAAGTGAAGACATATTTCAGTTAGCTCCAGAAGCCATATCTGCCCAGCACCAAATGTACCATGATATAGTTCAGGCAGAGGCTACTGCCTGTGAAAGTTAGGGAGGGATGATTACAGTACTACAAAGTATACATGAGACATTTCACCAGTACAGGAGAATGTTGGCAGCCAGGGACAATGTTATCATAATCGTCATGCACAGTATGGCTGCACACATGGCATCCATGCCAGCCTGCATGCACACACTAGTAAAGACGTAAGAGAGACACATTGGGAAGACAGCTGAATGTGGACAAGGGACTGTCAGTATGCATGGTATATGAGTAGGCCAGATACCACATGTATCTCAAGAAATTGTCATCATCAACCCCTTTTTCCAAGTTTTCTACATGGGGTCAGGGTGTTGTGCCAACTGCTGCCATCTCTCTCTGTTCAATTCCATTCTCCTACTTTCTTTGAGAGTCATGCCTGACTGTCACAGGTCTTCTCTCACACAAACCATCCACCTCTTTGCCCTAATTTACTCTTGCCTTCTTCCTGTTTGTCTCCTTCACCAGGTTGTCTTCTGTTTTTATGCACATGTCTGAATCAGCATAATCTGTTCTGTTTTACCTTCTCTGCAATTGCAGCTACTTTGACTTTTGCTTTGATGTCCTCATGTCTTTATCTCTCCCACAGTGTGATACTACCACCCATATCTCTCCCACAGTGTGATACTACCACCCATATCTCTCCCAAAGTGTGATACTACCACCTACTGCTGCCATCTCTCTCTGTTCAATTCCATTCTCCTACTTTCTTTGAGAGTCATGCCTGACTGTCACAGGTCTTCTCTCACACAAACCATCCACCTCTTTGCCCTAATTTACTCTTGCCTTCTTCCTGTTTGTCTCCTTCACCAGGTTGTCTTCTGTTTTTATGCACGTCTGAATCAGCATAATCTGTTCTGTTTTACCTTCTCTGCAATTGCAGCTACTTTGACTTTTGCTTTGATGTCCTCATGTCTTTATCTCTCCCACAGTGTGATACTACCACCCATATCTCTCCCACAGTGTGATACTACCACCCATATCTCTCCCACAGTGTGATACTACCACCCATATCTCTCTCACAGTGTGATACTACCACCCATCCCAGGTACTTCATCACCTATAGCTTTCTCAGCTGCTCTGGCTTTACTGCCCAGGTTTTCATGCCATATAGTAGTACTGGTCACATCACTGTTTATATGCCTTACTTTTCAGCTTCTTTGGCATTCTTCATTTACACTGTACCCTGACGCTCTGTGACAGCTGGCTGCAGCCTCTTTGATCTTAGCTTTGATCTCCCTCATTCAGACTTCTCTGCTTCTCAACCACCTCTCCAAGATACTTGAAGTTGTTAACCTGTTGCACTATCTTCCCTTCTATTTCAGTTTTCAGCTCCTTCTGATTTCCCCCATTTGCTGCTATGACAATTGTTTTCTCTGTACTCAGTTTCTTCCCGTATGCCTTCAGTTTTGCATTCCATTCGCCTGTCCTTTATTGAAGTTCCTGTTCAGAGTCTACTTGCAATGCCACATCATCTGCATACAGCAGTGTTGTTGATCTGTGTCCTCTGACCTGTTTGGTAATGCAGTTCATCAACATTATGAGCAGCGGTCAATTCAGAACTGAGCTTTGATGCACACCCCTCGGGCTTTAAACTATTCTTTGAGTCTGAGCACTGTTTGTACCTGTGTCACATAGCCTGCACTAATTCCAACAATGTTTCCTATATAACCATCATAGAACTGCCCAAATCAGCTCTCTTGGGGACCTTGTCATATGCGTTTGCAAAGTCTTGGAATGCCCAAATGGATTCTTTCTTATAGGTTCATAGGTTCATAGGTTAGAACTAAGCTAACTGCCCTTGTGAGCCATTTCAAGCCTAGCCAATTATCCCATGTGAGAATCAAACCCTGCACCTTGCGTCTGTAAGGTAAACACCTTAACCATTAAGCAATCCTCCCACACCCTTCATCTCTAGTCTCTTTCCAGGTATTTGTTTCACTGCAAACATTGGATCAGTTGTGCTGTATCCTGACCAGAATCCAAACAGCTTGTCTCTCATCTTACTTTCTACTGCTATATTTGTTTATCAATCACCCACTCCAGCACTTTCAGGCAGTATGACAGACATTTGATGTGTCTATAATGCCCAGAGTTGTGAATATCACTTTTGTTCTTGTACACCAGCACTAGAATGCTTATTATCCAATCATCTGGGATACCCCTTTTTCTACATACTGCTATGAATGCCCTCTGGAGCCAATTCTTCCCTAGCTCACTCAACATCTCTCTCTCTCTCTCTCTCTCTCTGTTTTTTTTTATTGTTTCCCCCCATATCATTCTTTCTGCACTCTGTCCCATGGCCCTTGTCTATCACCAGGTCTACTAGCCACCTAACTATTCCTCCAAACTTTTTCCATAGGGTGGGGGCCAACACAGAGATGAAAGGCATCCTGAGGGTCTGACTAACTACTTCCATAGGGAAGACTTTTTTTCCTGTATGATCTACCCTTTTCCAGCCCTCTCCCCTACATTCACTGACCTCATCTGAGGGCTGCTCCCCTCATTGGACCATGCCTCTCCTCAGGGATTGTCATTGGTGAATGCCCTCCTTCCTGAAATGGGCCCATCTATCCCTGCTAGTGACTCAGATGGCCGAGACACTAATCCATCCTGGGTTGCCTGGGCTGTAGTTAGAGCTTTATCCCCCCATGTTATAGTGCTGGCTAACTCTCCTAACATTTAATCATATATACAGTGACCTCATCTGAGCTCACTGTTTTCCCAGACTTAATTTTCCTTAGTGATGCTCTTACATCTTCTATTGTGGGCTCCACTTCCTCTTTCACTGTTGGCTGTGTCTGGATCAGTACAACTTCTGTGGGGTTTTCTTCAGTCAGAAGCTGCTGGGAGTACTCCTCCTATCTGCCTTTGAAGTCCTGTGGACTGGTGAGCAGGTTGTTGCTGACTTGCCTTATTAAGGGTGTCAGATGCCTATGTTCTTTATATTTCTGTCTTCACCTTGCAACTCAATAGAGTTTCTTTGTGTCATGAAGCTGGTAGAGTGCCACCGATGCCTTATTCTTTGTTATTGTGAATGCCCTCTTAGTCTCTTTGTTAGCCAACCCATATTCCTTCTTAGCCTGATCAATCTTTTCTGTCTCCTACTTTTTCCTGTGCTCCTTTCTTTTGATAACTTCCTGGACTTCTGCAACCCCCATCAGTTTTCCTTATGTACCTTATTTCCTTACCTGGTTTGGCTGCATGTCTGTCTTATAGACTTCACACACATGCTGTTTTGAGATGCTGCCATGCGTCTTCATCTCCACCTGTTCCTCTTCCTCCTGAGGTGCCAGAGCCCTGAGTTTTTCCTTGAACTCTTGTGCATTTGCTCCAGTCAGCTTCAGTCTTCGGTCTAATCTTTCTTGACCTAAGTGCCTTCTCTAACCCCTGCTTGCTGCTGATTGTGTCCGCCAGTGGTTTATTTATTTATTTACTTTATTTTATTTTACATTTGTTTACTGGTGAAGTCAGGCTGGGCACAACAGCCCCTTTTCAGTGGAGACCCAAAGAGAAAATCTCCAGTACATGCAGGTCAAACAAAACATTTTAAGTTATACAATGTAATCAGTGTTAGCCAGAATACAACGAAAATAAATTTTATAATGTCAAAATAGATAAGATAGCAACTATACCTAAACGTAGTAAGGCTTCTTATAGTAATTATATTCTATACAGTTATAGTTAAATAACTATGCAGTGGGACAAATGTCACAATACAAAGTACTGAGTTATTAACAAAGGGTGGAAAGCAAAAATTTTGATTTAATTGAGAGAAATAAATGAAACGAGTGGTAAAAGAGTTAAGAAAGACATAGGAAGAAAGTGGGTTGGTGAAGACAAAGTGATAGTTGGTAACAAAGCAGAGAAGAGCAGAAATATAGTAAAAGAGGAGGAAGAAAAAAAATGTAATACTTATCCTGGGGATGTACAGCTATAGAGACAGAATGTTAAGAGGTATTTTCTTAGATGTGTTTTGAATGCCTGTTGTTTTTTAAAAAGCTTGAGAGCATGTGGGAGGGCATTCCAGAGGGTAGCTACAGAGTGTGAGTATATGGAGGCTCCCAGTGCATTTTGGGCTTTAGTAACAGAGAGGAGGAGTTTGCCTTTAGAGCCAAGAGCTCTGGTAGGTTGATAGTGCTAAAGCATGCCTTTTACTGCTGGATACTTATTAGAATAGTATCTTAGTATGAGCTAGTAGTAGCTGTCTGTAGTGGAAATGATGTGGGAGTTCAGTACAGTTTAGTTGTTTAAAGGCAGAACAGTAATGAGTTCTAAAGGGACGATTTGCAGCAATGTGAGCTATTTCATTGTTGACGTTGTGGACGTTTGTAGGTTAGTAAAGTGGGAGGCATACAGTCAGGTAGATAGGAGGTAGACTTCAGCTATGGTTTTTCTTATTCTGTCTGTTGCTAGGTAGGGTTTTGTTCTACACTAGAGGCTGAGCTTTTTTTTTTTTTTTTTTTATTTTTATTATAACAGTTCGGAAGTGTAGGTCAAATTTCATGTTGTCACCAATTGTTAACTCCTAAGAGTTGCATGTTAGGGACCTGTTTGATCACAGTATTATTTAATGAAGTGATTCTGACAAGAGTTTTGTTTTAGGAGAATGTTTTTGGAGTGAAAAATAGTAATTTAGTTTTTTGGGGTTTAAGTAGGAGTTGTTAGTTTTCTAGCCAAGATTCTATGGATGTAAAGGATTCTTGAGTAATTTCTTGATGTTTTTGTAGGTTTGAGACTACGCAGATGAGTGGAATCATCTGCATCTTGTATAAAAGTGGCACGCTTCAAAGGAGTGTGTAAATAATTTATAAATAGGTTAAACAGGAAGGGTCCAAGTATGGAATGCTGTGGCACTCCTACAGTAGTGGGAGCGTTCTTGCTGCCTTTTGACTGCTTGAACTCTACCTATTAGGTAGCTGATAAACCAGGTGAGCAAGGAAGGAAAGAGACCCAAGGAGGATAGTTTTAGTAATCCTTTATGGTGAGAAATGGTGTTGAATCCTTTGGACATGTCTAACTTTCCAGTATTTTTGGATACCATACTGGATCCATAAATACTGGATATTTCTTAATGGTATCAGCTAAATGAAATAAAGTAGTAGTGGGGCTATGGTTGGGATGAAAACCATGTTGTGTGGGGTAGAGAAGACTGTTCATGCTAAGGTACCAAAGCAATTGGGAATGGACACACGGTTTTAATATTTAAGATAATGGTGACAGGATAGCTATTGGTCTGAAGTTGGAGTAGTCAGTAGAGAGTATTCATTTATGAAGAGGATGTATGCATGCCTTCTTACAAATGTCTTGGAAGTGAGATTCTAGAATGGATCTTTTTATTAGTATAAATACTGGATAAGACAGAGTTTCAGCTACAATTTTTAGGAATTCAGGAGGAAGGTTGTAGCTTTTAGTTTTAGTAGATATTTTCTTATGGTGGAGGTAGGGACAGGTTTGAGTGAGAAGTGAACTTCCATGGGGTTTTGTTGGTAGAAGGCTAGCTTGATGGTGGGGTTGTCTTTCATAAGTTATTAGCAACTGTTGATGAAGTGTCTTCTGAGGATGGAGTGGGTTGTCAACTTTGGACTGGATTTAGTAGATTTTAGACTGATGACCAGATTTATTTTAGAATTATTTTGGCGTGCCTGCTGTAAGTTAAAGTAATGGAGTTTTTTGTGATGCATTATCATGCATGTTTGGTTTAATTTCTTATCTAGCTCTAGTGTAGAACTTTTTCCTGGGATTTTTTGACATATCATGCTTTCCAGGCCTTGTCTCTAAGCACCATTAGTTGCTTACTGTTTTTAAATAGCCATGTTGCTGGATTAAGTTTAATTAAACTATTTCCTGACTGGTTGGAATATGGTGGGTGGAGATTAGCTTGTTATAAGTGTAGAGGATGTGGGGGTGGTTGGTAATTGGGGGCTAGGCTAGGGAAGTGTACAAGGCTTAATCCTGATAGGAACATGTTGAGTATATTTGTAAAGATTTTATCAAATTTGAGGGTGGCTTTTTTTTAAAGGAATAATTTTTAGCATATTCCAACTGTATTGCTTAAGAGTGGAGTTGAAACTGTCTACATTAAAATTGAACAAGTTATGCACATTTTTGTATGTGTGATGTTTACTGGACTGCATACAAGCCTGTTCATAAAACTGGGCAGGTAGTCACTTAGGTTGTTAGACTGTGTGCCATAGTTATAGATATTATTGGGTTTAGTTGACAAAACACAGTCTTGAGTAGAGGCCTTAGAGGAAGGCTTGTTATATTTTGTTGGTACACTGATGAACTGAGAGAAATCATACAGACTAATACTTGTAGTGGGGGTACTGGATGTAATTTGGGCCCAGTATATGTTAATGTCCCCAAGGATGATGGTTTCTGGGGTATATTGGTAGATGCCCAGAATAGTATGTCTTCTGCTGTGCTGATGTTATTGCCAGGAGAATATATAAGGCTACGATGCACATGATCTTATAAATGTATAGCTTGAGTAAGGCATTAAGAATCTCTGCATTACTGAATGAGTGATGCTTTTTCTGATAAAGGGATATATTCAGGTGTTTTGAGCATATAATAGCTACCACATCTGATTTTTTGGATATATGATCTGCTCAAGGGATATTACATCCTGGAAGGAGGATTTCATTGTCTTTGACTTCAGATTTTAGCCTTGTTTCTGTGATGCCAAGCATACCAGGTTGTAATGAGATATGAAAACATGCAGTTAATTTACTTTGTTACAGATGCTTTTAAGGTTAATGTTTATACATTTTAGAGTTGTTTTACCCAAGTTGCAGGAGTGAGGTGTTACATTATTTATAGTTGTGTGGGCCATTATGAAAGAGGTTGTTGTGGGTAGACCTGGGATGGGAAGAATGTCACTGCATAGTTGCAGATTGGGTGGGATAGCTGTAATATCCAATGCTACTTGCTTTTAAACTTGTTCTTTATGAACAAATTGTGGGTTGAATTGCTTATTTTTATATACATCTGTTTGAAAAGTTGGATGTGAGGTAGGTTGTAGAGACTGTGGGCTATACAGAATGAAACATGGGATTAATTGCCACTGAGAGAATGGACTGAGCATTGGGAATATGACTGGTGTTGAGAGTGCATGATACTTGGTTATGTGTGCAAGAAAGAGGACAGATGTGAATTTTAGTACTTTCAATAATAAGCTAATCATTATTTGTGTGCTCAATTAGTGAAACATGAAAAGGATGCTTATAGAAGACTGGATAGGGTTTGACTGGTTGTGGATTAGGTGAAGTGGGAAGGGTTGTTGAAATGTAGAAGGAATCTAGCTGAAAGAAAGAAAAAAGGTTGGAAGTGGTTAGTAGTTGTGTAAAGGAGGGTCAGAAGTATGGATTGTAAACTATTTCATGACTGGTTGGAATGTGGTGGATGGAGATTAGTTTATTATAAGTGTAGAGGATGTGTGGGTGGTTGGAAATAAGAGATAGGCTAGGGAAGCGTATATGGCTTAATCAGTCAGGTACTTCAATGGAATGCAGTTATTCCCCCATGGATGGTTTTCCATGAACAATCAATCAATGAGGTAGAATGTTTATGGATACAAAGACAAGGTATTTGAACTCTAACTACATAAGGTGAGTAAGCATTTAATTTTATTGTTATGGACTTTATTTGTTTTTTCCAGGGAAATGTTATGCTGCTAGAGTTAAATATGCTAAAGTGTTTTAATTTAGATTCACCTCAAGCAGTATAAGGCCTGTGGGTGGGGGTGGGGGTGTCCACCCAGCACTATGTGCTCAGTACATTTGCTGTGGAATGAAGGAGCTGGAGGGAGTTGATTTCACTTGGATCATGGGGTAGAAAAGTTTATGCAATGGACTGACTGTTTCACTGGGGATAATTTTGAAATTTCTGACTCTACTCCAATGCCCTTTCCTTACCAGTAGGAAGTGTACCTGCATTGCATGTTAACTACTTTCGTATATGATCCTGTGACTGTCTCACTTGCTGAATCAGGATATGGCCACCATAAAGCCATGTGCCAGACAGAAGTATAGAATGGCCTCTCCATCTTTATTCCTGTTGCCCCACCATGTGGACCTATGCAGTTTTTATATCATGTTCTGTCTGTCCAAATGGGAACATTCTAGTAAAATGAGCACTGTTACAACTGCTAAAGCTGCCAATGGAAACAAAACAAACTGCAAGGAAAACCTTTGGCAGACCACCACAGCACCATAATGCAACTGTTAAAACCACAAATTTATTGAGTAAAACTGTAAAATGCAGGAGTAAAAAATTGGTCCGATAAGTGCTTTCAGCTGATATAGCCTTCTTCAGATCATATGTGAATCCTGCTACAGATTCTATTTAAAACCCAGATGCCCAATCACAAATGTGGGGTGGACCACATATGCAAATGCAGATTCATAGTCTTAGCACTGATTGGAAGCATAGCAGCCAACTACAGTTCTAGAAATTAGTCAACAGCCGGTAGTGAAACATTCAGTGGTAACTTTCCTATTGGATAAGCTTCTTAGTTTTAACCAATTGCTTTCTTAGACATGTATCCCTGTGGTGATAAGTTACTATAGGACTCATTGAGTCCAAACATCCTCTTGTGGCTCATTGCCATGGCAACAGAAAGTGTGTGTGACAGTTGGTATTAGCAAAGACAGGAAATACGGCTGCTGGAAGCTTTGTAGCAGCAGTAAGTAAGAAACACTGAATCATGTTAAATAAACTTTCTAAGTTACATAGCCTTCTCAGGGCCCAATCCTTAGCTTCCTTGCTTTTAAGATAGGTCTTAATGGCGCTACACTGTTTATGCCTGGAGGACAGTGTGCTCTTAAATTAATAATCCAGTTAATTTCTCTAATTTCTGTCTGATTCTTTATATCACCTTCTCTAAGGCTAGGTTGAATACATACCAGGACTTTAAATTTAAACACGTGTTGGATTATGAACAATGTGCATAGCAAGCGCATTGTTTAAATCAGCATTCCTTATGTGTCTCATATGATGTAGAATCCGATCCTTAAGGTGCTGATCAGTTTTTCCTACATAGAAAGCTCTACATGAGTAGCAAGATGCCTTATAGACAAGATGTTGAGTAGTACAATTTGCAAATACATCAAAAACATAGGTACTATTATAGATAGGGTAAATAAAAGTGTTGCTGCTGTCACTGTGAATACAAACTTTACAACGATGGTATCTGAAAGTGCCTTTTCTTACTGAAGGTGTCTGGTGACCGAAGCCATCTTTATTACATAAGAGGCTTTTTATGTAACGTTTGTTCTTGTACGAGAACCTGGGTTTGTTTCCTACAATATTTTTAATCCTCTCATCAGCAGTCAATATAGGCCAATATTTTCTAAAGGTGTCACTTTAGTTGTGAATTACTGTTCTTATGTTAACCTGAACAGGGAATGATCAATTGTTCAGTGTAGCAGGGATGGCCCTTAAGACTTCTCATTTTCTTAAGGTCAGTGGTCAACTTGAGATATGACTCTTTGTAGCCCCTTGCATGTAAATTACGATGCAATTTGTCACATTCTGTTGCAAAGTCAACTTCTGTCATGCATAAACGTGAGATCCTTGTGGCTTGATTTTCAAAGATATTTTTAAAAATATGGTTGGGGTGCATACTCTGGCAATGTAGGTAGTGGTTTCTACAGGTGCCCTTCCTATGGAGGCAGGTCTGTATGCCAGTTTCCTGATGCAGCATCACCTTTACATCAAGAAAATCAATAACTTATTTGGAGTAATCGACTTTAAATACAAGAAAATTAGTGGTATTGCTCAAGTAAGTCAGTAAAAGAAATCAGTTGGCTAGCATCCCCTTTTCATAAAATAAAAATATCATCTACAAAACATCCATAATAGAGTAGGTGTTTATGCCAATGATTGGAATCACATAATACCTTCTCTTTCTCTCACTGGGTTAATACTAGATTCGAATAACTGTTAGCACAGGGGGTGCCCATGGCAATCCCCCATATCTGTAGGTAAAGGTCCTGCCCATACACAGAGATGTTATTTTCTAGCACCAACTCCAACAGGGGGCATGTGGGGTTTGTAGAGATACTTATATGTCTGTGGAACTGATGGATAGCTTCAACACCAAACTGATTTGGAATAATCGTAAATAAACTATTGATGTCCATCATTATCAATAGTAAGTCTCTCATATCCTTCAGATCCTTAACCTTATTTCTTAGGTAAGTTAGGAAACTACCTGCGTCCTTGAGCACCATGGTGGCTTGTGATAGGGCTTTTTCAACTACATTTTCAATGTACATCATGGGTTTTAAATAGAATCTGTAGCAGGATTCACATATGATCTGAAGAAGGCTATATCAGCAGAAAGCGCTTATCGGACTGATTTTTACTCCTGCATTTTACAATTTTACTCAATAAATTTGTGGTTTTAACAGTTGCATCGTGGTGCTGTGGTGGTCTGCTGAAGGTTTTCCTTGCAGAATGGGAACATTCTGGTCTTCCACTATCAATACCAGCTCATGCTGTCCTGCTAGCAGGTACAATTGCTGTCTGAATGTACTCTTTTCCTCACTACCACAGCCCTGCTGTAGAGCATAGGTTGTGATTATGAATAGTGCCGATCTTTACAATGGAGTCTGACTGCCATGAATCTGTCAGCAATTCTGATAATATCCCTCACTGTCTTCTGAAGTTTCTCCCTCACCGTAATTCCTAGACCATTTCTAGTTTGTTTTTTACCTGAGTAGTAGATTCTAGATCTCAACCCAAGTGGCTTTACTGCACTACCCTTCCATCTTGCCTCCTTGATGCATAGGATGCCCAGCCACCTCCTCCTCCTTACCATCATGTAGTTCTCAAGGTTACAGTTTGGATGTAGATTGTGGTTGCAGATTTGAATCTCATGTCCTCCAATATGTCTTCAAAGACTTTAACACCTGAATGTAAAAATGTCAGCTGTGTATTATGATTATCTAATGCCCAAGCTGCACCCTGTCAGTGAAACTATATTGGCAGTTGCAACCCTTAGCTGATGTTTGGCAGGTTGATTGGTTTTACATCCAGATTTCACTCAACAGAGCATTATTGTTTATATTTTCTAGAAGAAAACTCAGTGGTTGCTCATATACTTTTTATTTGCTGAAGGTACTTCTTCCGTGGATGCTTAGACAACCAGGTTTACCACTGCATAAATGGCACATATGTTGCATAATATAGCAATAACCCACGCCTGGGTGTGGGTAATGCTAAATTTACCCACGGTTGGCGTGGTTTGGTCCCGAGGGCGAAGCCCGAGGGACCAAACAAAGCCAACCGTGGGTAAATTTAGCATTACCCACACCCAGAAGTGGGTTATTGCTATTATACCATGACATTATTTAAGAAAAGAAACTGTTACTTTTCTTAAATAATGGCATAGTATAATGCCTGTTTACTGCCCTTCCGCAGATGTCTGGCATCCGCGGCAGTTCTGATGTACTTGGCGCCTGCGCAGTACATCAGAGTTGAGCAAAAGCAACGGAGAAAGCAAGATCTCCGTTGCTTTTTAGTCTCGCTATGTTAAATGAGTTTAACATAGCGAGACAGTTTTAAAATAAGCAACGGACATCTCCGTTGCTTATTTTAAACTGTCTCGCTATGTTAAACTCATTTAACATAGCGACATTTAAAAGCAACGGAGATCTTGCTTTCTCCGTTTAAACACTGCGCTATGTTAAATGGGTTTAACATGGCGAGACAGCTTTAAAATAAGCAACGGAGATCTCCGTTGCTTATTTTAAAGCTGTCTCACCATGTTAAACCCATTTAACATAGCGAGACAGTGTTTAAAAAGCGAGTTATACTAATGGAAAAAGTCCGGCGACCGGACCTTTTCCATTAGTATAACTCGATTACAACGGGCACGCTGGCCAATCAGCGTGCACGCTTTGGGGATCATGGTATAATATAGCAATAACGACGCCTGGGTAATGCTGGATTTACCCACGGTTGGCGTGGTTTGGTCCCGAGGGGGAAGCCCGAGGGACCAAACAAAGACAACCGTGGGTAAATCCAGCATTACCCACACCCAGAAGTGGGTTATTGCTATTATACCATGGTGTTAGTTTGCTTTGTATTATATTTGTATTGTTGTTATTTAGGTTTTTGTTAGCTTTTTTTTGTATTCTTCCACTTTTTGTGAGATAAAATAGTCCACACTTTCAGTTTGTTTTTTATTATTGTTTTTGAAGGGATGTAATCAAAAGGGTAGGCGATGCTTGTTATAAAATAGTTTAAGCAGTGTAGAAGTTTATAACGTGTAGTTATGTTTTACTAGTTATGGGTATGTTGAAAAGTGGTGTAGTGTTAATTTTTATTAATTTTTTTTAAAATATGTACTTTTAGTAATTGGTCACTAGATGGTGGTGTTGTATGCGGTTTTAGAAGATGTATGCTGATGTGGACGTTTGGTATGGTGTGTGTTTTTCACTTTGCGAGGGATGTGTGGTGTGTTTTTAGTATGTATATTTTTGGAGTTGTGTGTGTATAGGTATTGTAGGGAATATAGGTGAGTGAATGGTTTTATGAGAATGCTTGGTTTTGTTGTGTTATAACTGGTGGTTATGTAGTGTGTGTGTGGTGTATTTGCGACTGCATGAGTTTTGATTTTATTTGTGTTCGAGGTGAGGGAATGAGAAATATTATATGGGAAATGGTTAATTTTGTCTGTTTTACTTGAATTGTTGTGTATTTTTTGTTTTTACATTTAGTGTACGTTAATGTTTACTTGTTGTCGCCGCAGCACGATATTTAGCGACCGAACATGTTTCCTTGTTTCTCGTACGATTTACTATGTGCACGCTGGTTGGATTAGCCAATCAGCGTGCACGTTTCTCGACTTTCCGATCTTCCCATGGTATAATTGTAATGAAAACACTGATAAACATTACTAAATTCTGATTCTTCTTGTTTATGTTTCAGAACATGGTGAATAATTAATAGTACAATTGTGGTTGATATTTGTAAGTTGTAACTATTCAACATTTATTGAAGGTCAAGCTATTGTATGGCAATATTCTGAACTTCTAGATATGTCAAAATGTATTTTTATTTTTATTTTCTGAAATTAAAATTATACTTCAGATGAAGTTCATTCAGGAAAAAATAAACTGTTGGGGAAAATAGTGTTAACTGAGGAAGGTAATAAGATTCAGGGAAGTTTTGAAATAAAACATGCGGCAAGAACACTTTAAAGAAAACAACTTAAAATGGTCTGGTAATAATAATAATCATCAAGCTTTTATATAGATATATATATATATATATATATATATATATATATATATATATATATATATATATATATAGTTACCTATTAGAAAATGGAAGTTACGGAACTTCGAATACCATATGGTTGACACCATATGATCAAAGTTCCGTAACTTCAAAAAAGACAACGTACCCTGATGGGTTAAAGCAGGGGGCAAGCCCCCCTACACCCCACACCCCCACTACTTAAATATACCAACTCCGAGATCGCACTTTAATGCACTACGGTGCGGAAAGGGAAGATTTCCCTTTCCTACACTGTAGCACAATCTCGGAGTTGGCATATTTAAATAGCAGGGGTGTGGGGGGTGCAGGGGGGCTTGCGCCCCTGCCTACACCCTTTACTTTTTCTTTTTTTTCTTTTTTTTTTTTTAATGTTTATTTTAAAGCATTCGAATTTCCAATTGCTCGATCATTAAAGGTCGACATTTAGTGATTCGACCAATTGGAAATTCGATGTTCCAATAGAAACCCTATATATATATATATATATATATATATATATATATATATAGATAGATAGATAGATAGATAGATATATTAAAAAATAAATGTTTATGGAGGTAGAGGCTAACTAGTTGTCTGTATATGAACCAAAATTCCATTCATATGTGAGTGCTATGAAAGTTACAGCTGTGAAGCTGAGTGGCTAGGAGAGTGACTTTTAGCATACTACAATCTATTCTGGATGTGACAAAATGTGCTTTCCCTTATAGACAGGGAATGAATCCTCTCCAACAGTGATGACCTCAGTGACTAGCAGATTACATTTCCCATTTATCTATCTACTCTTCCTAGGAAGCATGAAAGATACAGTCCCTCCAGCATAGCCTGGATCTGCTCCACGGTATTCTGCCAGGGGGTCATGTTTGGTAAACTCCTATAGCAAGACACCCAGGCCATCGTCACTTAGTAAACTATATGTTATATTATTTTTTTGGCAGATTTTTCCAAAACTACCTGATACTTATCTCAACATAATCAGAGCACTCTATTATAGTTTTTTAGTAAATTAATCTGCAAGATATAAGTGATGAGCATTTGGCAGAAACAAATATACAAAGGTTTAAGAAGATTTTTTTTTTAAACATTTGCTTACCAGGAAATTCTGACTTGGAATGAAGCCAATTTTCAGCAGAGGCCCAGGGAGAAATGCTCCAGATGCAGGTCTTTGTAACATGGGAGGAAACCGGAGCACCCGGAGGAAAGTCACACGAACACAGGGAGGACATACAGACTCCACACAGAAGGTTCCCCAGCTGAGAATCGAACTGGAGAACCTCTTGCTGTGAGGCGACAATGCTACCACTGCAACACTGCACCGTCCATTTGCCTGGCAAATGGATTTGATCTAGACAATTAAACTGATGTAGTGGTCCTAAAAGGACACATTAGATCCTTAAAAGTATAATTAAAGCAAATGCTTGCACAACCTTGATCTCCGAATATAAATGTAGCAACCTTAAATTAATATATTGACTGGAAATATTCAAAAATTATTTAATAGCATTGCTGAAATAGCTAAAGTCACTCTTTTTAATCAGCATACTCAAGGGTATTTTAAAATAACCTTTATAGCCAGGTCTTTTCAGATGGCAAGTGAAACTCATAGAAGTATACCAAAAGGAATTTAATTTGCTTGTTTAGATATCTTATCAGCTTCAGAAGGCAATACACTATTTACACTATGTACAAGTAGGTTTATTCACATAGTGTCACATAGACATAAGATGTAGTAATTTGTAATGAAAACTAAGAATTTTCAGCTCAAAAATGTTTCAAGTAAAGTTGCTCAGACTGAACTAAGAAATATGCTCACGTATTGCATCATAGTAAGATGGCATTACCAGGAAGAGCCTGACAGATTGCACTGACAGGGGGTGTAAGACTGCTAAGCAAATAATATCTTGAAATAATTTAGAATTTTCCTTTAAATGCTTATATGTGTTAAAATTTGGATTAAGTATGATAGGTAGCCGGCTTTTTAAATCTTCACCTGTTACACAGGTAATTCTGTAAATGGGGGAGAGACAACTACCTATATAACCAGTGGGCAAAAGTACAATGGCAGATGTGTAGTCAGAGAGAAGCTTTGGGGGAGTCTGGAGATGCAGGAATCAGCAGGAAGCCAGCCTGCTGTTTTTTTTTTTTTTCTGCTGTTCACTTGAGCTGAGGGGGTGGTACTGGCACAGGTTGAACCAGCTATGCTTCTGCCTGGGGTTGTGTGTATGTGTGTGTGTGTGTGTGTGTGTGTGTGTGTGTGTGTGTGTGTGTGTGTATACATATATACATATATATATATATATATATATATATATATATATATATATATATATATATAGATAGATATAGGTGTAGGGCATTGGATTGAATGACCAAGACAGCAAAGCAATAAGAATATAGCCAAGAATACAGCTTCCATGGGACCCGATAATATCCCTGGCTATGTTCTACATGAACTACAAAGTGAATTGGCACCACATCTGTGTGCCCTGTTAAGTCACAGCTTCACCTCAGACTTTGTCCCTACCGACACACTGCTACAGTCATCCATCTCCATAAAGGGGGAGCATCTACAGACCCTGGGAATTATCACCCCATTAGCCTGATGAGTCTGATATGTAAAGTTATACAGCGCATCATCATGGACCTGATTAACAAAGATATAGGAAATCTCCAAACTCTAGATCCCATGCAATTTGGCTGTGTGAAAGGGAGATCATGCTTGCTCAACCTGGTTGACTTCTTTGAGTCATTCACCTGTGGATGAAGGTAAGGCAGTGTATACAGCCTACCTCGATCTGGCCAAGGCCTTTGATACCATTCCTCACTCAGGATTATTGATAAACTCACCAAACTAGGCATCAACCCCTATATCACTAGGTAGGTTGCAAATTGACTCACAGATAGAACACACAGTGTGAAAGTAGCAGACTCCAAGTCAGTCTGCCGACCAGTCATAAGTGGAGTCCCACAGGGATCGGTCCTGGGTCCTCTCCTGTTCGGCATCTACTTCTCAGAAGTCCAGGCCAACACAAAGGGACTCTGGCTGACCAAGTTCACAGACAACTGCAATATGGGAGCCATTATTATCTTCCCAAGTGATGCAAACATCCTACAGAAAGGCATCACTGAGACCAAAGACTGGTGTCGAAACCATGGTCTTAAGCTTAACACCAAAAAATGCATCATCGTCCCCTTTGGTAAAAACTCAGTTCCCACTAATTACCACATTGATCGGAGCCTACTGAACACTGAAGCTTTACAAGAGATCTGGGGATGCAAGTTGAAAGCAACCTCTCCTTCGACCACCACATTGCCACTGTGGTCAGAAAGTCCTTCTGTGTGGCACATCTCATTACCAAGGATTTTGCATCTAGGAAGAAAGAGGTCATCGTCTCTCTCTACTTTTCCCTCATTAGACCAATCATTGAGTATAATACTCCATTTGGCATGTACCTCACTAGACAACTGCAACAGCTGGAGAGGATACAGAAGTACCTCATGAAGAGGGTCCTAGGCATTAAACACATGTCCTACACGGAGAGACTCAAAAGATGCCAGCTGTTCTCTGTCTCATATTGCCTACTTAGAGGCGATCTCTGATTGACTTACAAAGCTATGTCTGACCCAGCTCTGTTAGAAATGCTACATCTAAAGAAATCCCAAGCCCTCCGCACCACACGCTCCAGAGACCTCAATCTCAAGACCTCAATCTCATTACCACAATAAACAGAACATGCTGGAGGGACAGGTCCCTCACCCAGAGACTGCCCATGCTCTGAAATAGACTTCTCATACATGACAAGCAGAGCACCTCACTGTCCCTCTTCAAGAGAAATCTTGATGAGTGGATGGGTAATAGAAAGTTCACCCCGGGGATCACTCCAGTGGCTCTACTTGATAGAAACACTGGGAACTAACAACGATGCCAGGGCACTTCTGTGGGCTAGGCTTGTAAAGGCTCCAGGGCCATTAGCCTAGTACATACCTATGAACTTATTAACCTATGAATAACTTTGAAACAACAAATGTCAACACGATCTGCACATGCTCTGCTGGTTAACGCAGAGTGGAATCAACCAAAAGCAAGTCCCCCATGCATCCCCCACATCCCTTGCTAATTATATATACTAACTCAGAGATTGCGCAATCCCTGGGGGAAAAGGAATATTCTATTAACAACAGATTGTTGACCTTGCACACATGTTGACCATCTGTTTGTTCTGACTAAATGGTGCCAGCCAGACAGATGTTGATGTACCTGGTCATTCAGTCCTGTGGCTGCAACATATGTATGTACACACACACACACACACACACACACACACACACACACACACACACACACACACACACACAGAGGTATGTGTGTGTGTGTGTGTATATCTATATATATATATATATATATATATATATATATATATATTTATTTATTTACACACACACATATATATATATATATATATATATATATATATATATATATATATATATATATATATACATATATATATATATATATATATATATATATATATATATATATATATATATTTATTTAAATTACTGTGTATGTCCATGATAATGATTGTCTTGTTGGTGTTTACTTTTTTAGTATGGTTAGAAGGCTTTCTGAGTTAGAGAGAGTTGACAGGGTGTGGGGAAAAAGTGAGAGATAACTAGTGTGTTCTTGTTGAAAATATTTATTTATTTATTTGCAGTTTGTTTACCGGGAAAGTCTATTCGGCCAAAAAATGAGCCCATTTTCAATGGAGGCCCGGGGAGAAAAGATCCAAAAACAGTTTTACAATAAAAATAGCAGAATGTTCAAATGCAGTTATACAATAGAAATCAACAGAATATCATGATACAATATTTTACAATAAAAATTGACAGTAAGGCAATTATACTTAAAGAGTGAAAAAAGTTTAAAATTTATACATTTATGGCAATAAATCAAGACAACCACAAAGTGGAAGAGGAGAAACTTATTGAAGGAATGTTGTTATGGAGTATTCTTAGGGCATATAAAATTACAATAGTATGGGATAGAAAGAAGTGGGACATATATTTTCATAAGGCAGAAATTGGAAAATAATTAAGAATGAGGCCTTAAGCAGGGAAGGATGCTAGTTGGTTTTAATTACAGAGAGAAAGGTGGATAGAAATAGTGGAGAAATAGTGACTGGATAACAGGTAGGATAGAGCAGGGTAGGGGTGCAATGGAGGGTATCAGATGGGGTGAGAACAGGAACAATCCCATCGTGAAGAGAGGTGGGAGTGAAGGAGGTTCTTAAAGGAGGAGAGGTTATGGGTAGTACGAATATGTGGAGGAAGGGAACTCCATTGTCGTGCTAGTGAGAAAGATAGCAGAAGTGTCCCTGGAGTGTGCATAGGCTTATGTACTTCTAGGAGGTTCTGGTTGCTGGACCTGAGTGGTCTGCTAGGCTGGTGTATATGGAGGTCAGAGGAGAGTGATAGACAATATGATGGTCTGAAGATGAGTTTATGGACAGTGGAGTGAGTGGTCTGCTAGGCTGGTGTATATGGAGGGCAGAGGAGAGTGATGGATAATATGATGGTCTGAAGATGAGTTTATGGGCAGTGGAGAGTTGGATGTATGAAAGATAGTTTGGGAGTTCTAACCAGTTCAAGGAGTGGAGAGCTTTGCAATGGTGGGAGGAGTAGTTGGATCCACTAGCAAACTTGGCGATTTTGTTGTAGCAGGAAGCTAGTTTGGACTTTAGGGAGGATTGAAGGTTGGTAAGTAGTGGAGCACCATACAGAAGGGAGGGGAGGAGATAGGTAGTAGAGAGGGTCTGTTTGGATGAGAGGGTGAGATAACGGTTGTGGTGATATAACATACCCAATTTTTTATGTGTTTTCCTAATATTAGTTTGTAAGTGGATGTCAAACTTTAATTGATCATCAATTAGGACTCCTAGAAGTTTAGAGTGGGGAACTATTTCAATTGTTGAATTTTGGCTAGTTATAGAGAAAGAGTTCTTATCGATTTTGCAGGATTTAGAAGGGAGAAATATCATGATCATAGATTTTGAAGGGTTTAGAGCAAGGTGATTATTGAGCATCCAAGACTATGTGCAGGAGAAAGCCTCTTGAGTTAGTTTCATCAGTGTAGGGAGGGATTTGGCGGAACAGATAATCATAGACTTGTCAGCATATTGGACCAGCTTAGCAATTGGTATACAGTGATGGAAGTCGTTGATGAAGATGTTGAACAGTAATGGGCCTAGTATTGAACCTTGTGGGACTCATGTGGTAGTATGAAGGAAGGAAGAGATTGAATTTTTCCATTTAACGGCTTGCTATCGATGAGCAAGGTAGCTGGAAAACCAGTTGATGGAGGATGGGGAAAGATTCAGATTGGATAGCTTAAACAGGAGAAGGTTGTGTGGGACTGTATCAGAGGCTTTGGATAGATTAGGAGGGGAGTTCATACAATATTGCTGGAGTCAAGTGCATGGTTAATGGTTTCAAGAAAGGAAAGGAGGGCTGTAGTTGTGCTGTGTCCAGGTCTGAAGCTGTGTTGTGTTGGGGTCAGTAGTTGGTTGTCTAGTAGATAGGGTAGGAGTTGTAGGTGGATACATTTTCAAGAATTTTAGAAATGGGGGATATGATGGCTATTGGACGGAAGTTAGAGATTTCAGTATTGTTGCCTCCCTTGTGAAGGGGAATAATGAATGCTTTTTTCCAGAGAAGGGGTATGTAAGATTCTTGAATAGATCAGTTTATTAGGATGGATATAGGAAGAGCTATGCCATCAGCAGCTAGCTTGAAGAAGTTAGAAGGCAGATCACCTAGGGCATTTGAACAAGGTTTTAATTTCTGAAGTTTTTTTATGGTAGCAGTTGGAATAGGTTTGAATAAGAATAAAGTTGATCCAATCCAAATGAAGTAACTTGAATGAATATTTATGCTGCCAGCTTTTTTTGTTGTCAATATCCAATATGATAAAATGCAATTTTATCATTTTTGGTTTCTTGGCAGAGCCAGGTTTATGTGGCAATTTAGATATCTAGAATTTATAGTGCTATCCATGCAAACAGTTCAGGGATATATACTTAGATTGTTTTAAGCAAAATTAGTTTGGCTGATAGCAATTAAATGAAATGTTAACTGAATCATTATGGTTAAAGAGAAACTTATGAGAATATAACATTTTTGTTATTTAATAATATTTTCTTTGAGAGCAAAAAGACCAGCTGCCAGGGACTAATAGCAAAAAACAAAAGAGAAACTGCCTTTGATTTTTTTTTACAAATTTGTTACTAAGGCAAGCTATGGAATAGTTCCCTAACAAACTATCAACTAATTTGTGATTGCCAAACACATTTGTAATCATAAATGAGCAAATGCTCCTAAATGTAAACAGCATTCAAAATTATAAAGTAAAACAAAAACAAAGAACATTTTGTAGGTAGGCAAGTCCCCTCTTCCAGGCACCACACCCCCGCTATATCTATAGCTATATTGAAAGAATTTATATGACTGTAAGATATTGGAATTAACTGGAAGAAACTGGAATGAGACATTAATGAATGTCTTTATCTGTTAATTACCCAAACTTGTGCTGAACAGGTGGCAGTCTCTCCTTTATGGGCCAAATCTTCAGAACAAAGTCTGCACACACTGTATTTCAGTTAAGAATGCTTTATTATGTACAGTAGTGGTAGATATCAACAATATCAGAATGCTGTCTCCAGCAACAGTGATCATATTCCTTTCCTCCTGAATAGTATAATTCATTTTCTGTAATGCTGAATATTTGACCTGACTTCTGTATTCATACTCAAGTGTCTGAATTGCAATGACTTTTTGCATATCAATCCAAATGAGGTAATGTAACTGTGTCTGACATATTTCCTAATAATACCAAAACCCTATAAATGTCTACACACCTCTTTAGCCTTGGCTCCCAAGCCTTGTAAGATCTGTTTTTTTTTCTGAAACTGTATGCACACTGTTAAGGCCTGCTTTAATATGGCTACATTTCTACACGTATACAAAAAGAATACTACATTTTTGTACATTTAAATGATACCTGATCTTACAACTCAGCCTGGAATACCTGAGCACACACAGGTATCTCTTTCTGTAATTACTTTAAAATATGAACTATGAAATGAAGACACAGGTCTAACCACAGGCTTAACCTTAGATTTTCCAGCCTAATCAGGGTCTATTTTCTTAACTGTATGTATGTAGGATTTATTCTGTAACAGTTGTCTCTGAAATTACTAAAATGGGATTTACTTCTGTAATTACTTTATAAATCTAGTAATATGATCAGCGAAGTATATTATAATGATTACTAGAACTAATATAAAATATGTTTTCTTTATCTGGTAAATAAATTTGCAGTTTTAATTTTGACCATTGGGTGTCACTTGAGCATTTAAATCAGCTTAAATCCACTTTTGCTATCCATTCTCTGAATAAAACACCTATCGTAGGTAAACCCAACACAAAACTTCTAGGGATCATGATAGATTACCAGCTGAAATTTGATTTGCATGTTAATAATTGTATTAAGAAAACTCATCAAAAACCTGGTCTGTTATACAGAAATAAAAAGTTCCTGTCCAACAAAGTCAAAGTCTCCCTTTCTCATGCCTATCTCCTACCAAGTCTACTGTATAGCTCTCAGATCCTCACCAACCTCAAAACCTCCCTCCAAACTAAGCTAGAAACAGCCTATAACAAAGTTGCCAGATTTGCCACAAATCAAAGCTATATATCTCATCACTGTCTCTCTTTACATTACTTAGACTGGCTAGAATTACCTCACCAGCTTCTCCTCTCACAGCTTCAGATTATCCACTCTGTCTTGCACCAACCATCTTTCTATCCCAACTTGTCTTCTCTTATCTCCTTCTATATTCCTTCTAGGACTCTCAGAAGCTCAGACAAAGACCTACTACAAACCTATAAATCCAATGGTAAAACGGTCAAAACCTCTACAGCTACTTCCATTCCATTTCATGGAACAAACTCCCATTGCAAATTAGGTCACTTAAACAGCTCAAAGAATTTAAATCAGCCACCAAAAAGTTGCTGGTCGTGCCACTGTATTCACAAAGTGTCTTCTTAACTTATGAAGATCACTGTTTCTGCCTACATTGGTCTTATTATGTATTAGCACTCATTCATTTTACCCAGGTATACCTGTCACTCAATTGTAAAAATATCTCTACTGATATATTACCTGTATGATTCTTACTAACTGTAAATACCTTGACTGTACTTACAAACTTACCATTCTGTTTCCTGCACAAATCGTTAGCTAAATGTCAGCTCTAACACTGTAAATAAGTCTTTATGCTAGTACTGTTCCAACTTGAAAATGCTATTGCTTTGTCTATAATCACTACGTTCATTTAAAACTTTATATTAATTTGTGGAGCTTTTCTCCCCGGGCCTCCACTGAAAAAGGGCTATCAGTTCAGCTGGATAAACCCGGTCAACAAATGTAAAATAAATAAATAATAAATAATTTATCATCTGTTTGGATTGAAGTCTCTTAACTTTATGATTAATAGGTTCATAGGAGGTTACTACGTTATTAGCCCTAGGGCCTTTATGAGCCTAGGCATGTTATACCCTTGTTTCCTTATTGACTAAGCTGTATGGTCTATATTTGCAGCACAAGAATATGATCAGCACCAAATGCCCTTATCCAAAAGGGACATAAGTGACACCCCCCGAGGTAAATTTATGCTCTCCCATCCAGTTGTCTAAGTTATGCTTAAATAGGGTCATTGAGTAGCTCTGTTTCACATGAACTGGGAGTATGTTCCAGAGGAGTGGCAATCTCTGGGAGACATTTCTGTCTCTACAGCATGTCCTGTTAATGTCACAAGCTAGGTTAAGATCCCTAGAGTTAGTGAATCCTCTCCTATTTGATTTGCGGATGTGCAACATTTCCATTAGGGCAGGGGCCGAGACTGCTGTGTAGGCTAGGCAAAAGTCAACTCTCAGAAGCCTATAAGATACAGAGTACAGTGACAGGGCCTTCAGTCTGTCCATGTAGGTCATATGTTGAAGGCCCTGAATTTTCTTGGTGAGAAATCTCTGGGGTCTCTCCAACTGCTGTAGGTGTCTGGTGAGGTACATGCAGAAAGGAGCATTGTACTTTATTAGTGATCTGATGAGGGATGAGTACAGGGGAGTTATAACATCCTTAGCTCTGGATGTGATGCCCTTACTTATGAGATGTGCAGCACGGAAGGCCTTCCTTACCACTGTGGAAACATGATCATAGGATCTAAGTTAATAGCTAATTACTAGGCTAGAATTCTTAACAGGCCATTGTAATCCTAACCAATTTCTTTCCCAAAGTTGAGAATCAAACACTGTACCTTGTGTTTGTGAGTCAAACAACTTAATCACCCAAAAGGCAAGTTTTATTTCCAAAAAGTGAATTTCCATCCCTGTAATCTAACACTAAACACTTCACATACACAAAAAAACATAATTTAATAATTATGTTTGCCTCTCTTTCCTGCAGTTGTCTCATCTGTTACATCACAAAGGCTACTAAGAGTAGCGGAGTATTTAAGTTACGTCACTTATCCCAACTCACAGTAAGATGCTGTCCGGTTCGATTCTCAGCTAGAGCGTCTTCTGCGTTGAGACATGCGTGTATGGGCGTATCTTCGTTGAAGGTTGTGCGTCAGGCCTGGCAAGCCAGTACGTAAAAGTCAACTGCCAATCATTAGCGGACCGGAGTTCTGCTGCGGCGACCCCTAACCAGGAAAAGCTGAAAGACACAAACAAACAAACTTATCCCAACTACAATGCCATTAAAAAAAGAATGCTCTTAAAACAATGACATTTAAATGTACCTCATCAGTTACAGATTGTCAGTATCACATCTCAGATAAATACTGTAACCTGGAGTCTGAACAAAGGCAGGGCTTTCAAGCTTAGTTTTCAGATGCAAATGTTTTCCCTTTAATAAAACATGCTGTGCTGATGATTTCATAAGAAGGCAAAAACATGCATGTCCACAGGTAGAGGGGTTTGGCTTTATTGGCCGAAATTGTCCATAAACAGACTTAAAAGTAAAAGTTAAAGAAAAAGTCATGGACATTCAGAATTGTCATTTAGCTGACACACCTGATATCCTTAAAGGATAATTTGCATATATCCCATGTTCATAGGTATGTACTAGGCTAATGGCCCTGGAGCCTGTACAAGCCTAGCTCAAAAAAATTGTCCAGGCACCGTGCCATCTGATATTAGTGCCCCTATCCAGTAGGGCAACTGGCATGATCCCTGGGGTGAACTCTGTTACCCATCCACTCGTCAAGATTTCTCTTGAAGAGGGCCAGCGAGGTGCTCTGTTTGACATTAATGGGAAATTTATTCCAGAGTATGAGCAGTCTTTGGGAGATGAACCTGTCCCTCCAACATGTTCTGTTAGTTGTGGTAATGAGGTTGTGATCTCTGGAGTATGTGGTGTGGGGGGATTGGGATTTCTTTGGGGGTAGCATTTCAAGTAGGGCGGGGTCATACATGGCTTTGTAAGTCAAGCAGAGATCACCTCTAAGCAGACGATAAGAGACTGAGAACAGCTGAAATTTCTTGAGTTTGTCCATGTAGGATGTGTTTAAGGCCTAGGATGCTTTTTGAGAGGTACTTTTGTGGCCTCTCCAGCTGTTGTAGGTGTTTGGTCAGGTACATGCCAAATGGTGGGGCATCATATTCAATGATTGGTATAATGAGGGATGATGACCTCTTTCTTCTTGGATACAAAACCTTTTGTTATAAGATGTGCCACATAGAAGGACTTTTTGACCACAGTGGCAATGTGGTGGTCGAAGGCGAGGTGGCTGTCGACCTGGATGCCCAGATCTCTTATGGTCCCTTCAGTGTTCAGTGGGCTCCCATCAATGTGGTAATTTGTGAGAACTGAGTTTTTTCCAAAGGGGATGATAAGGCACTTTTTAGTGTTAAGCTTCAGGCCATGGTTCTGACACCAGTCATTGGTCTCAGAGAGGCCCTTTAGTAGGATGTCTGCATTACTTGGAGAGTTTATAATAATTCCTAGCTTGCAGTCATCAGTGAACTTGGTCAGCCAGAGTCCTACTGTGTTGGCCTGGACTTCTTAAAAGTAGATGCCAAACAGGAGAGGGCCTAGGACTGAGCCTTGTGGGACTCCACTCATGACTGGTTGACAGTCTGACTTGGAATCCACAACTTTCACTCTGTGGGTCCTGTCTGTGAGCCAATTTGCAACCCACCTAGTGATGTAGGAGCTGATGCCAGGTTTGGTGAGTTTATCAATGATACCTGAGTGGGGAATGGTAGTAAAGGCCTTGGCCAGGTCGAGGTAGGCTGTATGCACTGCCTTACTCTCATCCACAGCCTTGGTGACTGCCTTGAAGAAGTCAACCAGATTCAGCAGGCAGGATCTCCACTTGATAAAGCCAAACTGTGTGAGATCAAGGGTTTGGAGATTGCCTATATCTTTGTTAAGCAGGTCCATGATGATGCGCTCTATAGCTTTGCATACCAGACTCGTCAGGCTAAATAGTGATAGCTCCCAGGGTCTGTAGTTGCTCCCCATTTATGGAGTGGGATGAATGTAGCAGTGCACCATTCATTAGGGACATAGCCTGAGGTAAGGCTGTGATTGAAAAGGGCACACAGATGTGGTGCCAATTCATTTTGTAGCTCATGTAGGACGCAGCCAGGGATATTATCAGGTCCCATGGATGCTGTATTCTTGGCTTTGGACAATGCAGCTTTTACCTGTGTCTCTGAAATGGTGGGTACCAGGCTTTCTTCTGGTATTATGACAGGGTCCTTGGGAGGAGGGGTAAAGTTGGCAATGATTCTGTCGGTCAGTATGTTGACTAAATCTGTTGGCTCAGTATATGAGGTGCCATTGTGCAATAACTCAGAGCAAATCTGGATATTGCCTTGGAGGTTTCTGATTAGCTATAGAAGGCTTTGTGGTTGTTTTTGGTGTCAGCCGCAATTTTGCCTTCATAGCTGGCTTTAGAGGATTTGATAAGGGATCTCAGCTTTTTGTGGAGACTGATAAAGGAGGTTTTCCAGTCTTGGGACTTCATTTTTTTCTGCAACAGTTTCTTCCTTCTGTTGTAGAGTTTATTGATGGCTGGGGACCACCAGATTGGCTTCCCCTTTTTTGGAGGAGAGCATCTTAATTCTATTTGGTATAGCAAGGTCCATGCATTTCTGTACATGCTCGTACAGTGCACTCTTTTCTTGCATGGGATATGAACTTTTAACTGTACTGTCACCATTAAAATGTAGCATTGACTTTAAATTGTACATTCTGTAAACTAGCAAAACATTTAATACATGTGAATGCTTTAATATCTCTATCTGTATCAAGATATTATTTATGCATTGCAACACTTTACTACCATAATTCAAAGGTCTTTACAATGTCTGATAAACAAAACAATAACACAAAAAATTCATTTACCACATCTGTAACTGTAAAGCCTTAATTCTGCGAATTAACTTGATTGACATTTGTGGTATACCATTTACAGCCTGAAACTGTTACTTTTTTTTTCCTTATTGGCCACTCCCAGTCTGTCTTAGCTTTTCTGAGAATAAGATACTGTTTCTAAAAATGTGGTAACTTAAGTCTGCACTTCAGCTGTGGCAGCTGAACTGGAACTTATTTTATCTTTAGCACATGAATATGCATGCTTATATCGTAACCAATTCTTCAAATCCTGCACATTTGAACACTCTACTGCACATACATTTTCATCTGTGTGCACTACTGTGCATTCTGTAGCATTTTTATTTTTTCACAAAATCTTGCTACTGAAGTTTACAACAACATGTAACTCTGATGACATGTCCATATCTAGTATGGTACCATTAGAACTGCTCACTGCTGTAACCTTTAATTCTTCAAATCCTGACATAACTGCACTCATGTCCTCTACTACAGGTCTGTTTGTAACTGAAATTGATGTATATGTATTAATCAGCACATTATTCCATAATTTGTTTTCCTGAAAACAATGAAATATTGTCATTTCTCTCAAACTTAAACAATGAACGATAAATAATTAGGTTTGGTGTTAGACTGCTACAACTTTTATAGATAATCTAAAAATCCTTTTTATAGAGCTAGCAACAACACTGACTTGAGCTATGGTATCTGTTTCTTCTTTCTTTTGCCCTGAAACACTAGTAATAATATTGACTTGAGGCAAGGTATGTATTTCTTTTTTTTATTTTGCCCTGATGTGTGTATATCATTAATGGTGGTGTTTACTTTATCAAACTGATATATATCAAGATGGGTCTACTTTTATTAGTCGAAGTTACATTACTTCAACTAACAAAAGTATGACCTGACTTCCGCGAATGTGCACTTCAGCGAAAGTGCCCTTTTGTGAAAGCCAATTCACCGAATCGGCAAAATAAGTACAAAATAAACAAAAAGCATTGTTTTGTAGTGGGGCAAGCCCCCCTGCACCCCCCCCCACACCACCACTACTTAAATATACCATCTCCAAGATTGCACTACAGTGGGGATAAGGAAATATATCCTTTCCCCGACTGTAGTGCGATCTTGGAGTTGGTATATTTAAGTAGTGGGGGTGTGGTGGGTGCAGGGGGGCTTGCCCCTCAGCAAAACAATGTTTTTGTTTATTTTCTGTTTATTTTGCTGATTTAGTGAATCGGCTTTTGCGAAAGTGCACTTTCGCTAAAGTGCACTTTCGCAAAAATGGGGCCATACTTTTCTTGTTCGAAATAATGTAATTTTGAACAAAAAAGTAGACCTATATATATATATATATATATATATATATATATATATATATATATATATATATATATATATATGTGTGTGAGTGTGTGTGTGTGTATAGCTATAGATATAGATATAGCTATACCTATAGATATAGAGATAGCTATAGATATATGTAAGATCGGGTGTTATTTAAATGTACAAAAGAACAGTATTCCCTTTGCATAAGTCTAGAAATGCAGATATATATATATATATATATATATATATATATATATATATATATATATATATGTATATACAATGCACACAAATTCCGGGGATCATAAACCAGGAAGATGAACAGTAAAAGTCTTTTCCAGAAATGCAAAAACAAGCTGAATCAAAAAATTAACCCAAACAGAAAGCTCAGAAACATAAGTAAAAATACATACTTGAATTCAGTTTACAAAAATAACACCGTTTTTGAAAAATATTTCAATTTATAAAAAATATATTTAAATATGTTCAAGTTTTATATAATTTAAAATGCATAAAAGAACTTATCTAAGTTCAACATAAAATCTCATCAATACGAAACAGAGAAGCACACCAGTCCAACGGAGCTTGGACCCCACAAAATAGAAAAAATAAATAGCAGAATATACCAAATATTGCAGGGTCACTGGCAGAAGAAAACAAAGTCCACAAAATAGCGCCACAATTCTGTATAATGTCAGAGCTCAGTTCCACTCAAAAATAATGAAATACAGCAAGCAGTATATACAACGCAGATCAGATTAAAAAACATTAGCGCTTTCACCCAAAGGCTTCCTCAGACGTACATACACCACAACTCATGAAAGATTTAAATAGTCAGTAACAAAGCCCTATTGGTTAATTATTAACATAATTAAGTGCTTAGCAACTACTAATTATGTGAAACGTTAAGAAATATAAAGACAAGTAATAACTTAGTAAACATATATATACAAAGATATATATTAAAATTGCTACATATATATATAAAAAAGATTGTAGACCTGTGTTAAACGTGTTAAAAACAATATTTGTATAAATCTGGGATCATTAAAACATATAAAAACATCACAAAAAGCACATTTCTAACTAACCACAGGAAAAATGGGGAATAAATACTATAGCTCCTAAAACAGACATCAGCTAAAGTAAAATAAACAAGTGTATTCAACTTCTTGTTGTTGTATAGGTACTACAAAAATATATAAAAAATATATAAAAAAAGGGGTAAACATATCTACAACTAATGTTTCCTGGGTCTAAAACATCTCCTCTTCCTGAGAATGGGTCTAATATTGACCCTCTCATTAAGACCTGGGGGTCTATCAGCTTTACACCTGATGATTCACCTCATCTCACATTCTAGGGTCTGATTGATGGTATCTATTTTTGTAGTACCTATACAACAACAAGAAGTTGAATACACTTGTATACATTGTATTTCATTATTTTTGAGTGGAACTGAGCTCTGACATTATACAGAACTGTGGCGTTATTTTGTGGACTTTGTTTCCTTCTGCCAGTGACCCTGCAATATTTGGTATATTCTGCTATAAAATCTCATCAGACAGGGACATTAGTTATAACAATATATATTGTGTCATCTGACAGTCAATCTCCTATTTTTCAAAGCTAACTTAATGGAGACTTAAGACCTGGGTTCTGGTCTGCCCTTAGCCTGATGATCCAGTCAACTTCTATTCTCTCTGTGTAATTTCTAATGTCTCCACCTCTGGTACTGGGTGTGTTCACTTGTAGGACCTGGAATTTGAAACTATGCTGGTCATTAGTGTGTGTAACATGCTTCGATAGTGCAGTGTTAGGAGATTGTATACGTATATTGTACAGGTGTTCCCTAATCCTGTCCCTTAGGTGTCTATCAGTTTTTCCTACATAAAACGCAGTGCAGGCTATGCACTTAGACAGGTAAACCACATGTTGTATATTACAAGTAGCAGTTACTCTAAAATCAAACTGTTGTAGGGTGATGGGATGTGTGAAATGAGATTCTACACAAACAAATTCACAAAAGTTACATTTGTTACATGGTTGCATACCTACAGATGAGTAAAGCTCATTCAAACCACTAAGACCTCTAGGATAGCATAATTTGTTTGTGTCTTTCGGCTTTTCCCGGTTAGGGGTCGCCACAGCTGAACTCCCGTCCGCTAATGATTGGTAGTGGATTTTTACGTACCGGGTTACCAGCCCTGATGTACAACCTTCAATGAAGGCACACCCCATTCACATATGCCTCCACACAGAAGACGCTCTAGCTGAGAATCGAATGGGACAACGTCTTGCTATGAGGCAACAATGCTACCACAGCACCACCATAGCATAATAGTCTCTGTAAATTCATCTTATTCCTGTAGACAAAATGAGGTTCAGTACCTACTAGTCCCTTTAACTCAGGATCCGCCATTAAGACTTCCCAATTCCTATGGAAGACATTTTTAACTGGGCCAATGTCCTGTGTGTAGTTAAGGGATACTCTGACTGTAGATTTCCAAGTGTTTGGATGCTCTGTTGTACCAAGACAGATGAGATCACTCCTGCCTGAAAAATAAGGTCGTGCAACATTGTCTCTCAACAAATGGGCCCTCTCAATACCTGCATTAATCTCTATCAGACTATAAGACCTATCTGCTAACCTTTCACATAGATGGGATAGTTCTCTCTCAAACCCTGTCTGTGTTGGGTTCAAACATGATGCACGTATGGCCTGCCCCTTCACTATGTTATTAAAAACATAACTGGGATGCATACTCCCCCTTTGAAGAAGGGAGTTCTTATAGCAAGGCTTCCTATAAACTCCAATGTTGAGTAGCCAGTTCGGTAACTTCTCTATATATACATCTAAAAAGGATATCCACTGGTCAGATTTCTCCATCGTAAAATTCAAATAATGTGTTAGTGAGTTAATTTCATCATAGAAACCTTACAATTCAATGTCCGAACCTGTCCACAAAAGAAATAGGTCATCCACAAAACATCTATAAAAGACCACATGCTCAGTGAAACTATCCAAGGCAAATAAAACTTTTCTTTCTCCCTATCTGCCATGACCAGGTTGGCATAGCTGTTGGCATAAGAAGTGCCCATAGCTACGCCATCCTTCTGGCGGTATATTACGTCATTGAACATAAGGATGTTATTTTCTAATACAACCTCAAGTAAAGCACAAATCATATCAATTTGTGAAAGGGTATAATTACTATTTCCTCTTAAACATCTGTGTATACTTTCTACCCCATCTTGATTGGGTATAACTGTAAACAGTGACTGAACATCTAATGTCACAAGGATTAAATTCAAACCTGATGGTAGCGTGGTCAGTCTACTGTATAAATCCAGTAAGAACTGTTTGGTATCTCTCAAAATATCTGACAATTGGTCCACTATAGGTCTTAGCTGCTTCTCTATATACAAAGACAGTGGCTCAGTGACCCATCCCCTCCCTGCTACAATGGGTCTCATAGGGGGATTAAAAGAATCTTTATGGACCTTGGGTAGTCCTTGGATAACCGGGATCAGTGGATGTGTTACAGTAAAGAATATATATAGATCATATTCTATCATTCTGCTCATAATTAAATCCTCTAGCATATGAAATATCCTCCTAATGTGCGTCTCCACTTCATCCATGTGTATAGTGGAATAGTACCTTCCATCACTTAACATCTGTGACATGGTTTCCTCATACTGAATTCTATCAAGTACCACCACTGGTCCCGCCTTGTCTGCAGGTATAATTACTATTTTGTCATCATTTCTCAGTGTATTTAGGGCAGTCCTCTGACTCAGGGTTAAATTGCCAAACCATTTCTTCTTATTATTCTCACTACTCAATTTGTGTAGATCTTCTTCTACCATTTTAGTGAAAGCATCTAATAAAGGGTGCAGTACTGGTACATATATACTAGGTTCCGTATATTTGGGGTTGCTACTAGTGTCTAATTGTTGTCCATAGTCTAGCTTAAGCTGTATGTTACGTACAAACAACTTCGTATCAATGACTAGATCAGTTATATTACTCTTACCAGAGGGTATAAATGAAAGCCCCTTATTAAGGACACTCACTTCATCTGTAGTCAGCATTCTATTTGAGATATTGCAGACTATTGTCTGGGAATTTTTTCCCACATCTTCTTGAGTGTCGGGCTCACATGCTGTTCTCCCGACACCTTGCGTTTCTGCCTGCCCCTGCTTATAGACCTGTTTCTCCTTCCCCTGTAGACCTCGTTGATGGGGAAAGTGGTATGCTCACTGGTCTTATCTAACTGTCCTGTTGTGGGGACTTTCCTCCTAACTACAGGCAGTTGTTCTGTCACTGATTGGAAGTTAATAGCTGAAATTCCATCAGGAATTTGTAAGTTAACTGTATTCACTTTGGCATGCGTGCCTAATTCATTAGATGTATCTGCCCTGCTATCATAGGTGTCCAACCTATTAGAAATTCCTCCCTCTTCAGGGATGGATAAAACTGGGCAAACATTTGTGGAGACATGTAATACAGTATCCAAGGAAACAATATTATGTTTATTTACATTTATGCCTACTGCATCATCATTTGCTAGTCCAGTGTTAACAGTACTGACAATATTATTTACATTATCATTGACAAAGCTAGGATGTCTATTCAAAGCACTCAAGCCACATCCTCGGGCCCTGTCAGTCCTCACAGGATCTGCCTTAGGCCATTGAAACACATGTCCATTCTTAAAATCAACGGTGTCACGTTGAATCTTCACCCGCTTCTGTTCTAAAAGCTTCTTTTCAAATAAAAAGACATTATCTAGCAGCCTTTCCATAAGACTATCCACCATTGCTGCTGGATATTTAGTTGCTACGTAATTCTGACAAGCTCTTATTTTATCCTTTAGTTCCACTTCTTGAGGTAGAAAAAAATTCATTAAGCAACTTCATATACTTAATGCTCACCCCAAGATTGATTTTCTGCCATTTGTAGAGCAATTCAGGGTACAGTGTTCCTGTGATAGGCATTTTTAGAATACATAGACCTCTTGGTATAATTTTCCGGCTTATGCACACTTCAAAATGTTGTCTTTGTAGTTTCTTTAATTTCAGTAGGTCCGCCTCTAGGATTTCAAAGTGCTCAGTCAGACTAGACAGTTCTTCCGTAGGTGTTCCGCCTTCTATTCCTTCTCGTTCTACAACAAACATCATCAAGGGGTTGTTTCTTCCTGAAACACATTCCACAAATCTGCACAGTTCCCATCTACTGTGTAAGGCTGTTTCTGGATTGTAAGGTAGTTCAATACTTGCTCCTGCTAAGTCAGCCATGTCTCCTTGGTCACTGGCTAAAAATATGCGTAAAACAAAGTCAATAGAGCAAGTGACTAGGGAGTAAGTGCTCCGATGCTAAAAAACAAAGATAAACCCAAACAGAAAGCTCAGAGACACTCCAAGTCTCTGGATGTAAATAAAGTTCTCAGATAAAAACTGTTCCAAGTAGTAAACTCCAACAAATCCAATGGACGAAGTTTGAAATAAAGATAGATTTATTGTGCAGAGTTAGGTTAGCGCTTTCACCCTGTTGGTCTTCCTCAGACCTTTAATACATACAAAAAAGGGGACACAAAGAATATATAGCCACCTAGATATGACATCACTTCCTACAATTAATCTATTTAAAAACTAAACAGAAAAAAATCTTCTCATAAACATGCCCTAAAAATAGAAATAAAAACATACATAAATACAAAAATGTAAACATAAGTAAAAATACATACTTGAATTCGGTTTACAAAAATAACACCGTTTTGAAAAATATTTCAATTTATAAAAAATATATTTAAATATGGTAGCGTTGTCGCCTCACAGTTAGACGTTGCCAGTTCGATTCTCAGTTAGAGCATCTTCTGTGTGGCGGCATGCATGAATGGGCATTCCTTCATTGAAGGTTGTGCATTAGGCCCGGCAAGCCAGTGCATAAAAAAATCTACTGCCAATCATTAGTGGACCGGAGTTCCGCTGTGGCAACCCCTAATCGGGAAAAGCCGAAAGACACAAATATTTAAATATGTTCAAGTTTTATATAATTTAAAATGTATAAAAGAACTTATCTAAGTTCAACATAAAATCTCATCAGAAAGGAACATTAGTTATAACAATATATATTGTGTCATCTGACAGTCAGTCATTCTCCTGTTTTTCAAGGCTGGCTTAATGGAGGCTTTATCATTAAGACCTGGGTTCTGGTCTGCCCTTAGCCTGATGATCCAGTCAACTTCTATTCTCTCTGTGTAATTTCTAATGTCTCCACCTCTGGTACTGGGTGTGTTCATTTGTAGGACCTGGAATTTGAAACTATGCTGGTCATTAGTTTGTGTAACATGCTTAGATAGTGCATTGTTAGGATATTGTATACGTATATTGTACAGGTGTTCCCTAATCCTGTCCCTTAGGTGTCTATCAGTTTTTCCTACATAAAACACAGTGCAGGCTATGCACTTAGCCAGGTAAACCACATATTGTGTATTACAAGTAGCAGTTACTCTAAAATCAAACCATTGTAGGGTGATGGGATGTGTGAAATGAGATTCTACACAAACAAATTCACAAAAGTTACATTTGTTACATGGTTGCGTACCTATAAATGAGTAAACCACTAAGACCTCTAGGATAGCATAATAGTCTCTGTAAATTCATCTTATTCCTGTAGACAAAATGAGGTTCAGTACCTACTAGTCCCTTTAACTCAGGATCCACCATTAAGACTCCCCAATTCCTATGAAAGACATTTCTAACTGGGCCAATGTCCTGTGTGTAGTTAAGGGATACTCTGACTGTAGATTTTCAAGTGTTTGGATGCTCTGTTGTACCAAGACAGGTGAGATCACTCCTGTCTGAAAAATAAGGTTGTGCAACATTGTCTCTCAACAACTGGGCCCTCTCAATATCTGCATTAATTTCTATCAGACTATAAGACCTATCTGCTAACCTTTCACATAGATGGGATAGTTCTCTCTCAAACCCTGTCTGTGTTGGGTTCAAACATGATGCACGTATGGCCTGCCCTTTCACTATGTTATTAAAAACATAACTGGGATGCATACTCCCCCTGTGTACTGAGTTCGAGTTAATCAGTTTTCACAGGAGTTTAAATGAAAGTACAACTTTTTTTAAAATTGGAGATGAAGTACATAGAAAAAAATGTCATAAGAACACATATGTACACAGAGGGAGCATGCATCCCCAACACATTTTTAAAAATGTAATGAAAGGACAAGCACTAAGAATATCCAGATTAACAGCCAAGGATGCCACATTTGAATATGAAGTTGTAGACCTAAGCAACAAGTTTATACAGAGGTGGTATAAGGAGAGCGAAATAAGGAAAGTAATGACTGATGTTAAGGCTTTAAGACCAACTAGGGTTAAACCCTATTTTTCGCAGCAAGGGGGCCAGTTCGTGGATGTCAAGAAAACACATTATAGCAATAATTTAAAGATATCCACGGATTATACAAGTGACGTTAATATAATGAAAGATGTTGTGAGAAAACATTGGCCTATACTCACAAGTGACGCACGAATTAGAGAGCTAGTGGGAGATGAACCTGAATTTTGTTAGAGGAATAAGAAATTACTGAAAAGACACCTTTGTTATGGTAATGAAGTGAACAATGGTGTAGGCGATAATGTAGGAACGGTTCCATGTGGAAACTGCAACCAGTGTAAATGGATAGACACTAGTAATAGATTTAGACATCCTGATACTGCAAGATTTGTGTTTAAAGTTGCAGCAAGTTGCATTACTCATCATATAGTATATCCTGCAGTATGTAGCACATTCTCAAGTTACTATATAGGAAAAACTAATAGGGAGTTTAATATGAGAATAAGGGAACATTTACTGAGTATAAAAGATCTTGAAAAGACTAATGCCTTGGCCAAACATGTATTGATTGAGGGCCCCACACATATCTTCCGTTTTATGGTTATTGAAGTGATTAGAGAAAGTGAGAGAGGAGGTGATATAATCAATAAAACAGAGACGTCAGAAGTGAGGTGGATAGTCAGGTTAAGGGGTAATAGAGGTAAGGGACTCAATGACAGAATTCCACTCAAGCCTATATTAAAGAATAGGTCTTTACAAAAATTATGAAGTAGACTATACACATTATATAAGAAATTATGTTCTTGCAAACGAATGTTCTCAGTTGCTACAAGTTATTTAATGAAAGCGTATACAATTTTTAAAGTTACAAGAGTATAATCTCAGTTCTAACGAGTATGTGAGATCTCTAGAGTTATTAGTTTATACTAACAATTTTATATTTATTTACTAGAATATTAATTGTTACTATATTGTACATATGAAAGTTTTTCATATATATTTTATTCATTCATTTATATGTTTTATAAATGGTTTTAGTAGTTATAAACTTGTTATTATATGTGCACACAAAATTTTGATAGCAAGAATGATTTTATATTGTGAGTTAGTATAGGCTTCCTGTAATTCATTGCAAATGGTAGAGAGCGCACAATGTATCTTTAAGAAGTGTGAATGATTAGCTCTTAATTGGTGATTGTTAAGCAATTGTATATAAAAAGAAGTATTTGCATTTTGTTTTTATGGTCTGATGAAGTGGGAGGTATTCCCATGAAAGCGCTTACCTATTGGAATAAAGCCATTTTCTTTTAACCGTGGAAAAATAATTTTTTGATTCAACTTGTTTTTGCATTACTGGAAAATACTTTTCCTGTTCATCTGCCTGGTTTATGATCCCTGGAAATTTTTGTGCGTTGCATTTTTTGTGGATTTTTATCTGGGGATACATTCTTCCAGTTGGTATACTGATACTTGTGTGTGGCTATATAAATATACAGTGTTGCCACCTACTCCTTTTTTCTGGACTATCCAAAAATCAAACCAATTGTTCACTAGTCTGGAAAGCACTGTGCAAACTCCAGTAATCTGTTTCAAAAAAGAAACAGACTATTGGAGTTTGTTTAATGGACAGATTTACTATGCTTTTTTTAACTAGGCTTGCCACCTTTTGTTGTGACTAAAACTGGATCAAGGCCACACACCTTGCACCACTCATAACCCTGTCCATCTCCTCCCTGTCTCTCACAGTTTCTGCTTATTTTGTGACATCATCATCACGTCAGATGAGGGGGAACTCCCTCTTTTTTCCATTTGTGATGCCTTTTTTCTGATGATTTACTATGCTTTTCTGTAAAAAACATAGTAAATCTGACTGCTGATGAAACAGACTCCAATAGTCTGTTTCTTTTTTGGAAACAGAATACCAGAGTTTGTATAGTGTTTTCCCAACTACCAGACAATTGGTTTGATTTCTGGCTAGTCCAGAAAAATAATAGGTGATAACACTATTTTTAATAGAAAAGCTTAGTAAATCGGTGGAAAGAAGTCATCATGAATGGAAAAAAATGATGGTGTTCCTACTCAGCTGACATGATGATGATGATGTCACAAAATGGGTGGAAAGTGGGCTGGAGGGAGTTGATGGGTTGGGATATGGCAGGTACTAGGGGTGTGGCCTTGGTCCAGTTTTATTCGCAATGAAAGGTGGCAATCAATATATATATATATATATATATATATATATATATATATATATATATATATATATAAATATACACACACACACACACACACACACATCTACTTTGACCCATCGAATTTACATTTCAACAAAACTCAATTTCACTAGCCTGGTTTCGTGAAAGTGCATTTCTCCAGAAATGCACTTTTGCGAAATTACAGTTCACTGAGGTTGTTGTTGGAGATCGTAGAACAGTGGGGATAGGGGATTTTTCTCTTTCCCTCACTGTAGTGCAATCTCGGAGTTGGTATATATTAGTAGCGGGGGTGTGCAGGGGGGCTTGCCCCCTGCATAATTTAGTGTAGTGTATTTTTTTTTTATTTATTCGGTAAACTGTATCTTTACAAAAGTCCGTTTCTGGAGAAATGCACTTTCGTGAAACTGGACTATCGAAACTGAGTTTCTGAGGTCACACCATTCACCCACCATTATGGAAAAAGGGGAAATTCCAGCTATGCCAACAATTCAACTTTTTGAAGAAAAATGTGTCAGTTGTACACTAGTTACTTTTGCAGTCAGTTCTGCCAAAACTGTTTATGTTGGAGTATATATATATATATATATATATATATATATATATATATATATATATATATATATATATGGTTCTAGGTTATAACATCGACAGCCGACATCACCGACAACGGATTAGCGGGCACCAGAAGATCGACATGCGGAAGACCGATGCTACGGATCAAAACGCCGACGCCAAGGATAGTGACTTTGAAAAAGGCTGTGTGAGTATGCGGTGGTGACAGACGTTAGGGTGCGAGTAAGGTAAGTGTGGATATTGACGGTCTGTGGGGATAGGGGTGGGTTTAGTGATTTAGGGTCAGTGCGCGGGTTAGGTAAGTGTGCGGTAGTAGTATTTTTTGGGTTAGGGGCGGGTTAAGTGAGTTAGGGTTAGAGCGCGGGTTAGGTAAGTGTGCGGTAGTAGTATATTTTGGGTTAGGGGTGGGTTAAGTGAGTTAGGGTTAGGGCGCGGGTTAGCTGAGTGTGCGATACTGACGGACCTTAGGGTAAGGGTTTGGGTTAGGGTTGTAGATAGTTGTGTATGTGAGGTTTAGTGTGGGTTTGTGAGGATTTTGGTGTGCTTGTGTTCTGTGTGTGGTTTTTGGACAGGGGATGTGTTTTGTTAGTTGATTGTTGTTATTGTGGTGTGTGCAGCGTATGAGGTTTCGTGTTTGTGGACCGTCGGTTATTTGTTTGTCGGGCATGTGAGGTTTCGTGTTTATGGTTTGTCGATTATGTGGTGTCAATGTTTGTGTTGTCGGTGAAAGCAGCTGTCGATGTTATAACCTAGAACCATATATATATATCTATATCTCAAATTACACTTTTAGTGATTATTTCTGTTTTCCATGGTTTACTGGAGAAATAGCATTTATTATTGCATTTATTCCATCAAATAGGTACATCCTCCAGAGCCTGCTGCTAAAGGGTTGCTCCACACTCCATACTAGATATTTCAGACTCTACAGTAGTCCCTTAATTGACCAGGTATGCCAGATGTTACTGGGGAGACAGTGGTGGCATTAATGAGCATTTGCCTCAAACAGTGTATATGATTAGTATGCTATGCCTTTAACAACCTTAGTATAAACGGGATGGAGTTGTGACTTCTGCATAGTGGTAGTGGTGTTAGTTTTCAGTAAAGTCTTGACATGTAAGCAGCTTCATTGTATGCATGTCTCTTACTTGGCTATCTTGGTACTGTGTATTCTTCATGCCAATATACAGATGTGCATGGTGTCAGAATTAAGTGCATTTTGACAATGAAAGAATAATTTTCATTTTGTTTTGTTTTTTTTTAGTTTCTGTTTTTAATGTTGTCAAATGTCTTCACCACATGGTAGTAATGGTTTCAGAGATAATACACTCACCTCTGATGTAGAAAGATCAGAAGGCTGTGGGTTCTATTCCCACCCTAAGTACTTGGATTCATTTTCCAACACTGACAATGCAATGCAGCATGCGATGGAGGTGGGGTTGCTGCTCTTTAGATGAGACCTTAAACCAATATCCCATCTTCCAGAATTGGTGGTAGGTGAGGTGGACATAAAAGATCCACCAGCACTTGTCAAAAAGAGTAGAAGATGCTATATTGATACACTTTAGTATTCATTACACTTATTTCATGTATACACACTATTAATTAATAATACATCAGTCTCTTTTTTCAACCCTTTTTGCTTCACTCACTCTGCTCCCCTGCCCTTCCCCCATATGCCACCCACCCCAGCAACTCTTTTCATATCCTAAGCAAACACCCCTCCATTCTTATGATCCAATTATATGCAACTCTACCTTGCCCAAATACACATTTCAGTCACACCTTACTACTTTAATTTAACCAAAAGTATCTGCTTTCCCTTACATCCATCACCTTGAATTCTCATCCCCCTACTATAGTTCTTTGCATTTTAATCTACTTCACAATCACAATACAATCACCACCTTAAACTGTCTTACATTAACTCCAGGCTTACCACCTTCTCTTCTACTATACACACAAACTAACATTGCACCATAATTTTACTACTGACCAGTCACATCTCTGCCACCCCTCCTTATCACAAACCACAGGGCAAAACACCTAACCACATGGTTAAAGCCCACCCTTAAGTCAAAACATTTTCAACCTTACCTTCAGCTGCACACATATCACAAGATAACATGATCTCTATTTACATCTGATATTACATTCTAACACACAAATACCACTTTTAGTATTTTTAACCCCACTTTCACAGTTGACATGCTCCTCCTAACCTGCCTAGCTTCTTTACTCTTAATTCTCAACCTTGCTACACTATGTCCTTGCTTACCCCCACACACCAATACACATCAACAAACTCCTCCAACCATCACCCCAATAAAAAACACAGCTACTCACATATCTCTTCACAGCTTTTATCCTATACCCTCCCATATTATTCAAGCCACAAATTGTCCTCTTCACTTCCTATGAAACCACACCTGATACCAGTACCATCACCTAGGAATAAAAAACACTTCCCATGATACTCCTTCCTCATTACCTATCTACTCAAATATGGAGACATACATCCTAACCCTGGCCCACCCTCTAATCCTAACCACAAGAGTAAACCCAAAGATTTAAACATACTTACACTGAACCTTAGAAGTATATGTAATAAAATAGCCCCACTGCATGCCTAGATTGATCAAAACAAACCTGACATACTTGTCCTTACAGAAACATGGCTGCACACCTGTGTAAAAGACTCAGAAATAATACCTCCAAACTATGCAATAACCAGAAGAGATAGATCTAAAAAAAGGGGGGAGGGATAGCCCTTCGATATCCCTCTACGCTCAACATCACACCTTACACCAGTAATATACCCAGCTTTTCCAATGCTGAGGTACTAATCTTTTTTTCTTTTTTGAACCTCAACATATCAAAAATAATTTATGTAATGGTAATATATATCCCACCAGGTAACGATATACCAGTGTTGGAAAATATTTTATCCTGTACATCCCAAACAATAAACCCTGAAACAATAATCTTAGGAGACATGAATATGTGTTTTTCTTTTCTTTTGGATAAATTGTAAATATGCTTAATGAGGCTTGAAGTGAAAACATGTTTTCACATGGTATGGTGTACTGAGCTACTTCTTTGTTTTTTGATTTTTGTGCATGGCTCTTTACTTTGTCTGTGAGCTCTTCTGGCGAATCCACCTCCCCATTAAATAGACATCACTACAAAAACACCAGGGACTTATTCCATTTTTGCCCCACAACCTTTAACAATTCTTTAAACAGTGTTAACTGGCATCCCTTAAAAATACTTCCTTTAGACAAAGCAGTAGAATTTTTCAACTCTACTTTCCTTAACATCTTAAATAGCCTCGAACCACCCTGGGTAAAACATGTAAAAGCTAGACAAACAACATGGCTCACAAGAGCAACCAAGCTGCACCTGGCTTCTAGAGATAAAGCCTAGAAGCTTTGGCATAAGTACAAAAACCCTTCCAATCTTTTAACCTACAGGCACCTTCACAACCAAGTTAAGCACCTAGTTATTAAGGACAAAAAAGACCACTTTCATAACTTACAAAACCAGCACAAACTAAAGCCAAAACATTTCCGGAGCTCAATTAATAATAAAACATAACCCTTGTCCAAATCCTGAAAAAAAACATTGAAATAGCCACACTCTTTAATACATATTTTATTAACATCATAGATAATCTCACCTCCAACTTCCCTCAAAATTATCCTAACCCATCAGACCCCCCCAACTACAAATACCTCCTCACCCAACTCATATAACTTCTCACAAGCACCTATCCCTACAGCCACTGTAAAGAAACTACTTCTTAAACTAAAACCATGTAGTAATGCCCCTGACAACTTGCCCCCAGAATTTCTATAAAAAGCCACAAACTCCATTGACTACCCTGTCAGCTTACTTCTTAATAGGTCCATCCAAGAATCATATGTACCCACCATATGGAAAAAAGCATTCATCCTCCTACTCCACAAAGGTGGAAACAACATGGACATTTCCAACTTTCGACCCATTGCCATTCTCTCTCCCCTTCAAAGATCCTTGAGGAATGTATTCACAGCCAACTCCAAAACCTTCTTTTAGAAAATAACTTGCTGTCAGCTACCCAGCATGGTTTTAAACCTGGATATAGTGCTACTACAGCCCTTGTATCCTTCTGCAACTCTGTCAGTCAAGATCAAGATGCCAGAAAACTTGTCACCTCACTATTTCTTGACCTTTCTAAAGCCTTTGATACTGTCATGTTCATCACTAACAGATGATGCTTATCTCACCACTGCACCTCTCTTCGCCTACTAGACTGGCTGGAACTCCTTCATCACCTTACATACATACAGCTAACAACTGCCCACAAACTAGTATTCAATCCATCTAGCTGCCCTGCCCTCCCTTCTTTACTTACACCATACCACCATCACAGACCCCTCCACTCTGAAAATAGTATGCTCTTGCAAGTAAAAATCTAACCTCTCCACTAGTCAATTGCTCCACTCCTATTCCACTGCTAGATTATGGAATTCTCTCCCACCTCCACTAAGATCCATTAGTAAGGCTGCTGTTTTTAAAAGATCTCTGAAACATCATCTCTCCACCCACTGGCTATGCTCTTGTGATAGTTTTTGTGATAGTTCCTCCCAACCTATAACCTGACTTTCTACCTCCTTCCACTTTTCCAACCTTCCTACCTCCATCCTTCCACCTTCCACTTTATCACCCATCCCTAAATGATAATCTACATCCACATGTACTGTCTGTAGACATATGTATGTATAGTTGCTTTGCATTCTTAATGTAACAAATGTTAATTCCATTTGAAACATTGTTAATAACTTTGTTTACTTGTTATTGTAACAAACTGAGTTTTTTATTCAAAATGTATTGTACATTCTCTGTGGAGCTTTTCTCCTCAGGCCACCACTGAAAATGGGTACTTTTTGGCCCAGTGGACCATCCTGGTAAACAAATGCAAATAAATAAAATAAATAAATAAATCCCTTGGAAAGTGATGGCCAGACTGAAGACTTTTGTGACTATGGTGGAAACATGATGATCAAATCAGATAGAGTTGTCCACATAAGTGCCCAGGTTTCTTATGACTGTATCTGTTTGAACAGCAGTACAACTTATATGAAGGGGAACAGCTTGAGGCTGTTTTCAGTACACCAGGTATGTGCATATTTCATCCCTTTCTGGAGCAGTTTATTATCAGTGGATGACATTAGAGTCATCAGCAAATTTGTCAGGGATATCGGCTTGTATGTCTGAAAACTACATGCCAAACAGGAGAAGGCCCAGCACTGATCCCAAGTGACCTGCTAGTTACAATTTTATGTTTAGAGAGGGTTTCCAGCAACTTTCACTACTTGAGCTCTGTTAGACAGCAAGTTTTCAATCTGGCAGACAAAGTAAGGGCTTACATTGTTTGTCTAGCTTTTTGATAATACCAGCATGGGGAATAGTGTCAACAGCCTTGGCCAGGTCAAGATAAGCTGTGGGTACAGAATGGCTAGTATCTACAGCCTCTGTAACCTTTTCAAACAAATTTACTAGGTTCAGGAGACAGGACCTGTCTTTCACAAACATAAAAGTCAGTTAAATTGCCTATGTCTCCGTAAATGAGTTCTGTTATAATACATACCTTAGCTTTGCATCATACCTCTTAACCTCTTAGTTCAAGAAATCTGGACAAAGCCACAAATAATAGGGGGACAAAGACCTAAAAACAGGGACAATTTTTAAATATTGCTCTTACAATTGTAGAAGGTTGACAGAATAGCAGGTTTTGCATTATCATGAATTTTCTGAAGGGTATGAAGCATACCTCTCAACCTGGAAACATTAAAAATCTGACAAAGACCCACGAAAAGTAGGTACAACTGGCCAAAAACCTGCATGCTGATTTACAAAAATTTTGCATAAACAATTATATAACCCCACCCACTCCAAAGGAAAGTGATACCAAGATTTAAACACAGTCTCATTGTTTATATTGGGAATCATCCAATGTCCTTCTCCTATTTATTTTATTTGTTTTTTTCTTTAGTTTTGGTGAAACTATCTTGAATGTTCTTCTTTATCTGGCAACAACATTTTCAGTCAGACATAGAAATGTCCCCATCCAAACAAGCAAGCTGTTTATTAGTAGAAATCATCACAACACAGTGCTTCTTACTTCCCATCTTCCTTCTCACAACAAAGTAATGATTCCTTCATCAAGACATATCAATTTCAAACAAAAACAAAAAGTGTCATGAACTGTAGTGTAACTCTGCACATTCTCACCCCCATGAAATTCAGTTCACCCTCCAGGACAGTGTCTTTCTTTGCAGTAATAATTTTGTTATCAAATGCAGCATTTTGTTCTTTTAAACAAGCACTATTCATACCCCATCATACTCACAGACACAATCCTATTCCAGGACAATAAACATAAAGGAAAAACCTATAAAGTAAAAGTACAGTAAAATATACATAAAGTAAATAAATTTATGTCAAGCATTCTTATCTAACCCCTACACCCAACCAGCATACCCAATGCCAGAGATGTGCCCAGTAATTAAAAAAATAATAGCAATATGCAAAAGAAGTCCATAAAGTTTTAAAATGCATGCTGTTAAACATCTAGTATTCACATTAAAAGAATGTCCTACAAAAGTCCTCCGATATTCATCTTCTCTTCTTCCGGAATATATCTGCAGATCTGACCAATCCTTTTGCAGCCACATACCCAGTTCCTAACTATTAAAACACAGCCGCAGTCTCTAACACATGCCATTACAAACCTATTTCTAAAAATTGAATGTTATACATGTTATACTACTGGATAGATATATACAGATAATATAAATGTATACATTACATTACATTAATTATAGCTTGAAGTGCTTGTGAAAGCAAACAATGCTTTGGCTTGATAACATCACTTTCAATTATTTAGTAGTGTTTCTGACAGTATTACCAAAATCTATGACATTTTTAACTTTTTACAGCAATAACCAAATTCTACTGTTAATAAACTGCAAAGCAAACATGTTCCTGCACTGGCAATCAGGTAACACATAAGCAGTACTGAGCAGTGAGCACTTTATACGAAACTGGATCCTGGGGGTCACAGTCTTGTTTATAGTCCATCAGCAAAGGTTAGCGGCACCAGCACAACAACACTAGATTGGTCCACCACCCAGCAAGCATAAACAGTAGGAGCATAAGCGACAAACAATTGGTCAGATTTCCTGAATATCTTGGTCCTGTCCAGGGAAAAACAAAGCTGCCTGTGCACGTCCAAAGAGTGCAAAAGACTTTCTTCCTCACTCTGAGGATTTGGATAAAAAGTAGGCAAATGAATAGTCTGATTCAAGGCCACTGCCGAAACCACCTTAGGCATAAAGGTGGGATTAGTCCTTAGGGATACCCTGTCCTGGTGAAAAATAATGAAGGGTTCCACAGCCATGAGTGCTTGCAATTCTGAAATTATTCTAGCAGAGGTTATAGCTAAAAGAAAAGCAGTATTCCAAGACAAACATTTTAAATCCATGGAAGCTGCAGGTTCAAAAGGAGACAAGGTTAATTTTTCCAAAACATAGTTAAGATCCCAAGTGGAAACAGGTGCTCTTATAGGGGGCCGAACATTCTTAGCCCCTCTAAGAAATTGTTTAAGTAATGGATGAGAAAAAAATCAGGGGATCCGTATTGTAATGTGCAAAAATAGCAGAAGCATGAAGCTTGATAGATGAAAAAGATAGGCCCGTATGTAACAACTCTGCCAGATACTTTAAAATCAGAGGAATGTTCAGAACAGTAGAATCACCACCTTGGACCTGATTCCAGGAGCAAAATCTTTTCCATTTACCTGCATAAGATTTCCTAGTGCTGGGCCGTCTAGCTTCAAGGATTACATCCATTACCTGTTTGGAAAGAGTAGAGGTGTTTACAGACCCTAGATCCACCAGGCAGCTAGATTCAGAGTTTTGACATGACTGTGCAGAATCCAGCCATCCTGTTGAGGCAGTAGATGAGGGATTTGAGGCAGAATCCAGGGAGGCTTCTGAACTAGGTTCATGAGAGTGGAATACCAGAATTGTCGAGGTTAATTGGGAGCCAGTAAAATCATTTGCGGTCTGTCCTGTTTTATCTTCAGAAGTACCCGAGGTAGAAGAGGAAAAGGAGGAAAAGCATATACTGAGAGGTGTTTCCAACTGAATGAGAGGGCATCCACTTGCCATGCTAGTTTGTGGTAGGTCCTGGTGCAGAATGTTGGAAGTTGATGATTCTGAGGGGATGCAAAAACATCTATGTCCGGACATCCCCATGCCTGTACTATCATCCTGAAAATCCGAACATCCAACATCCATTCATGTGGATCCGAAAGTATCCTGCTCAATGTGTCTGCCAGAGTGTTGTCTTTTCCTGGCAGGAATTGTGCCTGTAAGTGGACTCTGCAGGTCAGTGCAGTGTACCACAGAGCCATGGCTAACCTGCACAGGGGGTAAGAGTGAGAGCCCCCCTGCTTGTTTATGTACCACATCACTGTAGTGTTGTCTGTCTTTATCAACAATTGCCTGGTAGAAGAAGGTCCCTGAAGGCTAACAGGGCATTCTGTACAGCGAGCATCTCCTTCAAATTTATGTGCAGGTGAACTTGCTCCTTTGTCCAAGCACCTTGAGGACATCTCCCATGCATGTGGGCTCCCCAGGCATAATCTGAAGCATCCGTTGTCAGAACTTGGTTGGTTGGTGGAGGACAAAAAGGCCTCCCCTTGTTCTGGAGATAGGCTTCGGCCCACCAAAGAAACTCTTGCTGTTGACAAGGCAAAATCGTGATCACTGTTTCCAAACTGTGGTAATGATGCTGAGACCATACACTCTTGAGGTACCACTGTAGTTTCCTCATATGCAGTCTTGCATATGGTATTAGGCGAATGCAGGAAGCCATGTAACCTAAAGCCTGCAGAACCTTTCTTGCAGTCAGCTGTTTCATTGAAGCCAGATTTTGGAAAGAAGAAGCCAGTTGCGCTTTTTTGTCTGCTGTCAAGGAAGCCATCTGGGTTGTAGTACTCAGAATAGTACCCAGGAAAGTAATCTGTTGTGTGGGCACCAGATTTGACTTCTTTAGATTCACTGTGAATCTGAGGTACTGTAGAAGATGCTGCACAAAAGCTAGATGCTGAAGTAGAGTGTCTTTGTCGTCCGCTTGAATAAGACAGTCGTCCAGATAAGGGTATATTTGAATCCCCTTCTGTCTGCAAAATGCCATTACTGGTGCCAGGCACTTTGTAAAGACCCTGGGCGCAGTAGATACGCCAAAGGGCAGCTCAGAGAACTGGTAATGCTTCGAGCCCGCTTTGAATCTCCGATACCTTCTGCACTCTCGCCTTATAGGAATATGCAGGTAAGCTTCCTTTAAGTCCAGAGTCACCATCCAAGCATTCTTGCCCAACATAGGCAGCAGCTGCTGCAGAGTGAGCATCTTGAATTTTGGTACATCTAGGAAGGTGTTTAGTACAGAAAGGTCCAGGATTGGTCTCCATGAATTTTCCTTCCTGGGAACCAGGAAAAGTCTTGAATAAAAACCTTGCCCTATTTCTAAATTTGGTACCAATTCTATGGCCCTCATAGCTAAGAGGGACTGAACCTGCAGTTGTGCCTCTGCCCATTGATGATGCAGCAGATCTGGCCAACCATTCAGTCTTGGCAAGGTGTGGAAATGAAATCTGTAACCTCTTGATACTATGTCCAGAACCCATTTGTCCCGGGTTATGCGGCCCCAATTTTGATAAAAAACAGAAATCTTTCCTCCCAAAGGTGCGTCCAGGATAGGAGCCCCTGGAACCAGAAAGGGAGAGTCATAAAGTCTGTTTCCAGTAGGGTTCAGACTTATCTTCACCACCTTTGGGAGAGGGGGCAGGCCACTGCCTATTCCTAAAAAGGGTTTGTGCCTGTCCCCTACCTCTGGAATGCCTGAATCTGCTTCTCTGAGGCCTGTCCGAGCTCGGAAAGGACCAAGGTTTAGCTGGCCAGTGCCTGCTAAATCTAGGAGGTTGCACCTGTAGAAAATCCTTAACCGTCTGCATAGATTTGGCTTTGTCCTCCACTTTCTTTAATACCTCTTCAGCTTTGGCCCCAAACAAAACATCGTGCTGCAAAGGGGCATCCAAAAGTTTGGCTTTAACCTGATCCAGCAAGCTTTGTTCCTTTAACCAAGCATGTCTTCTAATAACTGCGCCAGTTGTCGCAGCCCTACAAGAAGCTTCCAAAGAATCAAAACCACAATGCAGGGTATGTTTACCCACTTGTTCAATAGCTTGCAATAAATCCTGTAACTCCTTGTCATCCGCACCAATAGAAACAGCTGACATCTTTTGTTTAAATACAGACAAAAGGTATTGCTGATACTTTAGCATATGACATTGACAGTTCAAAGCTCTAATAGACAATGTAGCAGAAGTATAAACTTTTTTACCCCATCTTTCCAAAGCCCTGGACTCTCGGTCAGAGGGAATAGGATGTTTATCAGAGGCTGCCTTAACACCCTTAGGGCCCTGAGAAATTGTTTCCGGATCAGGTGAAAGATTCTTAAAAAGAAACTTGTGAGAATCTGGAACCCTATAATACCTATCTGGTTTGACCGGAGCAGGGGGAAAAGAATCAGGAGAAAGGAAAGCTTCTGAAAAAACATCATCTACAATGTCCAATACAGGAGGAATAGCAAGAGGTTTATGCTGAGGGAGAAGAAGAAAATCCCTAAGCCTTTTCTTGGTTTCAGAGAATTCCTGCCATTCCCAGTGAAAATGCTCCCTCATATCATGCAAAGTTTCACCAAAAGAATAATCCTTAGGAGGAGAGGCTGAAGGAAAGGAATCTTCAGCATCAGAATCCTCATAAGGAGGAAAGGAACAATCGTGCTCAAGGGAAGAAGCAGAAGAAACAGAAATTTGGTCTGAAGAATCATAATCGGACTGTAATCTAGGCTTTTTGTCAGGAGGGGGATGAGAACCCTTGATCATAGATAACAAATCTTCAGCCATCCTAAGCATCTGCCTTTGAGGCCTAGGACCCTGATCAAAAGGCGTCTGTGCTTGCCATTTCTTTTTAGCTGGAGCCTTAGTCATTGTCTTAGAAAACAGTACCAGGAATACTACTCACAGCTGAAGGTGCTCTCAAAACTGAATCCATATTTACATGAAGCTGTGAAGGCCTGAAAACTCCCTCAGAAGCCGGTATCTGTCTACCGGCTCCGGACCCAACTGAGGGAGTAGTATCCGAAGGTCCATTCCCTGGCAATTCTGAAGGCCCCCTTAGCTCCACACCAGAGTTGGTACAGGCAGTTGGTTCAAAAGAGGCGGATGACAGGGGCTGCAAAGGCACCTCACTGATGACCAATGAACCAGCAACTGGCAATAACTGAGTAATATCCTCTGCTTTGGACCTCAGAGGCCTGTCTTTATCTTTGCGCCTCTTACACACACCAGAAGCCTGAAAAGAATCTGAAGACATATTATAATTAAACCTTTTACCAAAATAGTAGAAGGCAAAGTTGTACCTACGCCTAATAGTACGCTGATTAAATCTAGCACAAAACCCACAATTAGCAACGTCGTGGTCAGGCCCCAGGCAGGGAATACAATAAGAGTGAAAATCCCTATGAGGTATTTGTTTCCCACAAGAAATACAATTATTAACTTTTTCTGACATCTGACTGGAGCAAGAAAAAGACCTCCCCAACGGGGTACTTATCTTAAAAAATGAAAAATCCTGTAAGTAAATCCAAAAACAGACAGGAGTAGGCCGACCGGCATCAGCGAACTGCTCAGGGCACCGCATGGCAAGAAAGACTGGGGTAATGGCGTCAGCTGAGGTCTTTATACTTCCTGGCACATTGACGTCAGGATAAAAGTGACCAGACTTTGGGATTCTGGCCGATCGAGGGCTGCTGCTGGCAGGAAGAACCCTACAGTCATGACTGCAACAGTGAACCACGAAGGACATCAGTCCCAAGAGACAGACGTAAGCAACAAAACAATAATGCAAAATGAAAGCAATGATCACACAGGCAGGCACATCTTCCTTTTAGGAAACTTCTCACCAGCACGTTCTCTGAATCATCCAACTACAAGTGGATCGTACATACATTTCATCTCCTGGCTTAAGGAAAGAATTTGAAATAGAATTGATCGCGTGCACAAGCTATGAAAACGAATCACTTCACTTTCATTTAAAGCAGAGCCAGAGTCCAGTCTAGCAGATATAACTTATCACACCATAACATCATTCACAACTTTCGTTTACCTTTGGTCAGAGCTCACCAGCATGGAAGGGACCATTAGCTTCTAGGTTCCCATAAAACAGAGGAAAGTCTTAGCAAATATGAATTTTTAATTTAAACTTTTGAAAAGATCTTTAAAGTTTACAAAAATGTTAAACTGGGTAAGTCGGTAACTTAACCTTTGTTAATCAGAAGTCTGGCCATTTCTTTGTTGGACCCTAATAACCAGACATTTTGAAGACCACCTTTTTACTACCACGACAGCACAGACTGTCTTTGGCTACAGCCGAATATAAGCCACAGTTGGAAAAGGACATATATTTCCCCCAACAAACCTGGGATTTTTCACCACAGAGACAACCCTTTCAATCGCTAAATTGCTATCTATCGCAAAGTTGGATTAACAGACAGCAGGTTAAGGCCTGCAACAACATATAACTTGCATAAAAAAAAACTCATCAAATCTACCTGTTGGGAAAGTACAGAGAACAAAACATCATACCTAGTCCTCTATACTTCTACTTCATGCATTTAAGAAACATTGGATGGCAAACAACAGAGGCAATAATGGAAACGGTCTTTCTCATCAATACCTGACTTCATAAATATATAGTTTGAAAAATATTTAATAATCCTACTTGGAGGAAATAAATCTATAAACTGTCTCAAAAGCTGTTTTTTGTTGCTTTTTCACATTCCAGAACTGCCTCACCATTTTTATAGGTTACGAACCACCATCCCAGGATACCCCACAAGTCAGTAGGCTGCCTTTTGATCATTATTTGGATCATCTGTGAGGTGTGACCTATGTCTTTTACCTAGTCAAATTAGAAACTAGTCTGATTTGGAAACACCATTCATTCTGACTAATGAAACCTGTGAGGAAGGGCCAATCACAGTTTAAAAATTATGAAAAAGCTCGGTAACCGCTACTACGTTAGTACTACGTTAGTAGCATCATCACTGCAATGTAGCTGTGACCTTGAAAATAGTGTAAATAAGCTATTTTCTCAAAATAAATAAGTAAAAATATATAAGTTTTAAGAAAAGTTTTTTCATGTGGGTAACATCAGATGAGTCAAGTGCCACTATTTTTAAACACAATAAAAGAAGTGTGTGTGTGCAGGCTGCAGCAGATTGCAGAATAGTTTCCGATTCTTTTGCTGCAGTTTCTAATAGGCATACATATGCATTTTTTTAATTCTTTTTTACTTACTTGGCTGGAGGATGTTGAGCCACCACAGCAAGTAATTTTCTCATCCTGGACCCGCAGTGGGCACAGTTGATAGTATGTGCTGAGTGGACTGCTGGACTTAACTTAAATTGTAATGTGCAGTTGTGCACATGTTCACTTCTGCTATTCAAATAACATTAATAACAGTCCAAGTATCAGCATCGGAGTCTGACAGGCAGTCTGCTGCCTCATGAAATTGATGTCATCACGCATGCCCCTGCACATTGCAGGATACGTTGGCAGTGCATGGTGACATCAGGATATTTTTTTAAAATTGTAAAAAAAAAAAAAAAAAAAAAAAATTGAAAAAAATCGCGAGTTGAAGTGGCCACTCAGGGATTTGTGGCACTCCATTATTTTGCACTCAAAACTGGTAAATACAGAGAAATTCAATATGGTTGAAAGGTATGGTATGAAGTCTGAAACTCAAATGTCTGTCAATATTTTCTAACTTTAATCCCATCAATTTGCAAAAGATTGGTCAGAAAAACAACATTTTATGAGAAAAAGTCCTAAAATATGAGGCAAACATCTGGAAATTCTGCAAAAATCTGGACAGTTCATAGGTTCATAGGTAGGTACTAGGGTATTGGCCCTAGGGCCTATACAAGCCTAGCCAAAAAGGTTTCCTGGCTTTCACCACCCAAGAAAATTATTTTCCTGTGCCCCTGTCAAGCAGAGCCACAGAAGTGATCCCCGGCGTGAATTTCCTTACCCATCCAATCATCAAGATTTTTCTTGAAGAGTGCTAATGAGGAGCTCTCTTTGACATAGATAGGTAGTCTGTTCCAGAGTATGAGAAGTCTCTGGGACAGGAATCTATCCCTCCAGCATGTTCTGTTTATTGTAATGACAAGGTTTAGGTCCCTAGAGCGTGTAGCTCGGAGGGATTGGGATTTCTTTAAGTGGATCATGAGTAGGCGATATGCGATGGAGTAAAGCTGGAGTTTTTTGATACGGTCTGCGTAGGGCATCTGTTTGAGGCCAGTAATCCTCTTTGTGAGGTATTTCTGTGGCCTTTCCAGTTGTTGTAGATGTCTTGTGAGGTACATACCAAAAGTGGCACTGTACTCTATAATGGGTCTAATGAGTGATGAGTAGAGGGGAACAATGACCTCTTTTTTTTCTGGATGAGAAACCTTTTGTGATGAGGTGTGCCACGTAGAAGGATTTCCAGACCACTGTGGCGATGTGATTATTAAAGGAGAGACTACTGTCCACCTGTGTCCCAAGGTCTCTTATCACACTTTCAGTATTAAGTAGACTACCGCCTATGTGGCCATCTAGTGGCCACTTAAAAATACATTTAATATATTTTTTTTAAATTCCATTAATAGTGAACTTATATACAAATACAACATAACAAATTTTATTAAATTTATTTTTAAGTGGCCACTAGATGGTGGCATTGTTTAATAAAAGGCATTTGAATTGTTTTAAGATTTAATATTATAAATTAATGTTTTAGGGAGATGTAATTATATATATGTATGTATTTTTAATTCCAACATATAATTATCTAATATCTAATATCTTTTAACTTTGTAAGGTAGAAAAGTATTAAGGTTTTTGTTGGTTATTTTTATGCAGATAAGGTTTTGGTAATATGATAATTATGTGTTCATGTTTATTCATGAGCTTTTAATTTTCACGTGTATTGCTCTCATTGGATGATTTGAAATTGCTTAGAGTATAAAAGGGTGATTTAATGTTATATACTTTTTTTATCTGATGAAGTCTAGATTTATGATGAAAAATGCAGTGATTTGTTAAGCGTTTAATGTGTTCATGTGTTTGTACGTGTGGTTTGGTGAAATTAAACGTTTGCTGTGGTTATACCTCTGTGGATTGGTGGCTCTCTAGTTCAATGCTTTTTTTTTCATTTATAGTACTATATTTCTGCACTGAAAAGTCTCCACATTTTTCCGTTTTTTAGTTTTGAAAATGGAGACAGAAGGGCCTTCCATGCCAGGGGGTTTACCGAATAGGAGTGGAGAAATCGGAGAATTACGCAAGCTGATTGGACAGCTTACCCAACTGATGGAAATTCTAACTCCTGTTTGTGTAACGATAACCAATCAGTGTGGGAATGCTTTGATACCCAGAAATCAACTAGCGAATGCATCTAGGATGCACATAACAGCATGTGGACATGGAGATACACATTTTAACCGAACAAGTAGCCCTGGTTACATTAGGGCTTCAAACTGGAGCGAGATGGATGGTTTTCCTAGGGTTTTAATTGACGGAACTAATGACAATACCCATGATGATGGCAGAATCCAAAGGAAAAAGGTGACTGTATAATATGATTAATTTGGGTGATTGGCTCATCAAGAAGGTCGATTTTAATGACTGAAATGGTTTTACTGACAGAGACGATTCTTCTTATTTTGAGAACATTCAAAAATTGAGTGACTTGTTATTTAAATACAGGACTTTAGACACAGACAATCTATATCTTAAAGAATGCATTAATTTACTTATAGTGCCTAAAGGGTTGCGTGTTTGGAAATTTCCAAACAATGTTAACGATAGTTCTATATACCACAAGGAATTATTAAACATGTTTGATAACTGGGGATTTGACCTGATGAGAGCAATTATTAAAAATAGTGAGAGTGAAATGAAGGTTTTAATGGAATAAATGAATGTTTTAAATGGTAACATTGTAAATGATCTGTTATTTACAGTAGAAGAGGAAAACAAAAAGTACTTAGATTTTAGGAAACAGATAGACAACAAATGTTGCAATATTTTGAACTGGAAGAAAAGGAAAATAGAAAGAGGTAGGTTTGAGTACGAAAACCACACTCATCCAAAACCAAAGACTTTTTTAGTTATTGGGTTGGAAATAACTCAGGGGTAAACAGTCGGGGTTGTGATGGTTTAAGACAAGAGGTTATGAGACACGTTAGTGATGAAGGAAATGATGGAGGTCCCCCAAACATACAGGACCCTTTAGAATATCCCCCCCGGAGATCCTAGTGAATACGGAATAAAACATATGTCACATATTTGCAGGACGGATGGAGGGGGGAGGGGCAGGAGGTAAACCTTGACACGACTAACATTTAATGGGGAGGTATTTGGAGGTTCTTTGGATACCATCCTGAGAAAATCATTTTAACCTATAACATTTTTCATTACACTGAACTAGAAGTAAATTATATTTATTTTGATTTATTCTCTAAAGGTTTGAATTTTGTTCCTAAAATGAAATGTGATATAAGTAGATTAATTATTGATCTCAAAATGTTCACCAGGAATAAATATTTGGAACTTTTATTTGATGGTGGAAGGAATTTAATAAGGGACAATTTTATTTTAAAGAAAAAAAGTGTTTGGAACCCACCATTGCACCTGCAATTAAAAATTTTCAAAATTATGATCAAAAAAGAGTTAAGGGAAGTTGTTAAGGAAAATAGGTTTACACCAAATTTAATGAAAGAAGAAAGGGTGTTATTTAATGAATTGAGGAATAATATAAACCTTAGGGTAATGAAACTCGACAAAGGGGGAGGGATGGTGTTAATGAATAACATTGTGTATGAAGCCAAAATGTTTGATTTATTTCAAGATGAAACAAAATGCAATAGGATTTCTATAAATGAGATAAATATTGCCTATAGAAGGATATATCTCCTTTTGTATGATCTACTTTTGGAAGGTGTTATAGATAAATGTTAGAATTTTTGCATAATGTTAAACCTAGGATATCTTCTATTTTTGGAATCCCCAAGGTCCACAAAAATGTTCTGGATCCCACTTTACACCCAATTGTGGCAGCTGAAGGTTCGGTGATTTCTCCTCTAGCCAGATTTGTGGATGTGAAATTAAAAAAATTGATGATGGGTGGGGAAGCATTTTTAAAAGACACCTGTGATTTTTTGAGAAATATCAAACAGGAAATATTCCATGAAAACATTATATTTATAAAAATAGATGCAGTCGATCTATTTGGCTCTATGCTCCATGATGTTGGTCTTTTATGGTACGAGGATGCTTTAAGGTCTTCTGGTTTGATGAATAAAAATGATTTATATATATCCTTGACCCTTATGGAAATGGTTTTGAGAAATAATTTCATTTTTTCCAAGTTGAATTCTTTCACCAAAAAAGTGGGGTTGCAATGGGCACTAGATGCACCCCTTTCTATGCAAACTTAATTTTGTCTTCATGGGAAAAAAATTTCATTTTTAATAGTCAGTATAGTAATTGTTGGGTTTTATACAAGTGTTTCCTTGATGATATAGTCATATTTTGGCATGATACATTAGAAAATTTTAATGAGTTTTTGCAATACATTGGAAGTAATACTAACTTTTTGTGATTCATTCACGAGGTTGGAAATAATGAGATGAATTATTTAAAGGTGAAGTTATACAAAGATGGGGGTATGTTCAAGTCTAAGGTATATAGAAAGAAAACATATTTGAATTCCTTTCTCCACTATAGTAGTGGTCATCCATTCCACCAGAAAAAAAGTATTGTCAACGGACAATTTGTAAGGATAAGCAGAATGACATCCAGTGAACGTGATTTTTATGAATAGTGTGAACATTTAATGAGCATGTTTTTGGAGAGGGATTACCCTATTGATTTGTTAACTAAGGTGAGGGAAGATGTCCTCACAGGCCAAAAAGATAGGTTTGCTCTAATTTTAGGTAGCAGTGAGGTGACCTCTGTCAACAATGAAAATAGTGCAGCCCCATTGGAAAATGCATTAAATGGGTATACACATGATGAAGGTGCTTTTGTTACAGACTTTTGTGGTGATTCAGGTGTCATTAGGAATATTTTTGAGAAAGAGTGGAAAAAATTTGGAAGTTTATCTGATCTAAATTTAAATTTTAATGAGCCAGTGAAATTTACTTATAGAAAGGGAAGGACTATTAACGATTCATTAGAATCTCAGGGTGACAAAAACAAAAAAACTGGGAAATCTAAAGGAACATACTGTTGTGAGATATGTAACCAATGTCCATTTGTGGTTAATGCAGAAAGTGTATATATTGAATCGAGAGATAGATATATAGTGGGCAAGACCCACAGTACTTGTGATTCCCAAGGGGTGATATACATTACTATCTGTAAGACTTGCAATGCTTTTTACATTGGAAAAACTGAAAGAAATGTAAGAAAGAGGATCTATGAGCACATGAATGCTATTAGAAACAAAAAAGAGAATAATGCTTTATATAAACATAGTATATCTTGTGCCTTGGCGAAATATACATGTTTTGTGAGAGAGGAACTAGCAAAGGGCGTGAGGGGTGGTATGTGGGAAACGAAGATAGAGTACCGGGAGTTATACTGGCAAATAGTTTTAGAAGCCAATAAATATCCTGGGATTAATGACGCAGTCGCCTTGGTACCAATTTTAAAACTCAGGGCAGCAAGACTATAAATATGTTTTATATTAAAAATTTTACTGCAAGAAAAGTGTTTTAATAGTTTTTTTCAAAAATGTTTTAATTGCATATTTAACTGATTATACATTTGTTAGGTTGTATTTGTATATAAGTTCACTATTAATGGAATTTAAAAAAATATATATTAAATGTATTTTTAAGTGACCACTAGATGGTGCCATTGTTTAATAAAAGGCATTTGAATTGTTTTAAGATTTAATGTTGTTGTTGTTGTTGTTGTTGTGTCTTTGTTTTAAGATTTAATATTATAAAATAATGTTTTAGGGAGATGCAATTATATACATGTATGTTTTTTTTAATTCCAACACATAATTATCTAATATCTAATATTGTTTAACTTTGTAGGGTAGAAATGTATTAAGGTTTTTGTTGGTTATTTTTATGCAGATAAGGTTTTGGTAATATGATAATTATGTTCATGTTTATTCATGAGCTTTTAATTTTCATGGGAATTGCTCTCATTGGATGATTTTGAATTGCTTAGGCTATAAAAAGGTGATTTAATGTTATATACTTTTTTATCAGATGAAGTCTAGATTTATGACAAAATTGGTGATTCGTTAAGCATTTAATGTGTTGATGTGTTTACTTTGTATGTGTGGTTTGGTGAAATAAAATGTTTGCTGTGGTTGTACCTCTGTGGACTGGCGGCTTTCACTTATTGTCTTTGCCAATGGCTTTAAAAATAAAGCAAATAACAAATGGGAAAGAGGACACCCTTCCCTGGTTCCTCTGTTCAAACACATCGTATCAGAGAGGAATCCTCCCACTTTAATTCTTGCCTCAGATCCTTCATATATCCTCCTATTTAACCTTATTATTGTATCAGAAAATGCAAAAGCTTCCATTGCCCTACTCATAAAATGCCAGATTTCTCTGTTGAATGCTTTCTCTGCATCAAGGCCCACCAACAACAGAGGTATTTTCTTACATTCTGCTTCCATCTGGAGCATAATTGTTCTATTAATGTTGTCAAATATTTGCTTCAATTCCACAAAACCACATTAATCCATAGCTACCAGTTTTGGCAACACCTTTGCCATTCTTTTAGCTAGTATAGACATAAACTCTTTAAAAATCATGGTTTAAAATTGAAATGGTTCTATTTGAAGCTGAGTCAGATGGGTCTTTACCATCTTTAGGTAGGACAGTCACCACAGTTTTCTTCAAGAAATGTTGGTGCTTCCCCTCCTTTTAAAATGCTGTATCTTTATTACTTTCTTCCCTCCTAATTTCCAAATTTCCACAAGAATGCCATCTGCTCTTGGAGACTTTCCTAAATATTGATTATACATCATAGTTTTTATCTCTTTTCCTATCTAAGCTGTTAGTTGTTGAGCCTCATCTAACTCTAACTTTGAAATAATCAAGTCTTCCATAAATATATCCACTTGTGCTCTTTCTTGGTTTCCACATTTCCGTGCTTTAAAAATTTCAACATAAATCTAATTCCTATATATGTTCTCTGGTATTTTTTATTGTTATAGACTCCTTCAGTTTGGTGAAAACCCTTTCTACTTTCTGTTGCCTAACTCATTCTGCTAAAAATTTTTGTGAACCTTATTTTCTCTTTAACACTCTGCCTTTGCTCCTCCTCTTCTTGGTCTGTGAGATTCCCCTTATTATGCAATACGTTTAACTTTTGTCATCCCCTCTAAGTAATTCCTGTTATTTCTTATGCATATGTCTTTCTGTTTTATTTCTACCCTATTTTAAACTTCATTTCATTTTATCCCACTCGCTAGTTATAATTTCTGAAAATATTTCTGTCTTCCCTTCAAAATCTTGAATAATTTCTACTACCCATTCTTTCAATTCCTCTCTTTTTATCAGGTAGGTGGAAAAGCATCAGTGTCTCAATTTTTACATCATTACCCTGCATTTTTTTATTAGTGCATGATCTGGAATAGTTATTAAATGTATGTGAAGCTTTCAATCAAATATTCCTGTGAAATATAATTTTTATCTAGTTTAGCTCAGTTGTTGTACCTTGAGGAATAAAATGTAAATTCTGTCTGTGTTCCTACTACTGAATTCACATCTCCCATAGCAAACATTTAAAAAAAAATCTTCACATATCTACCCTCTTTTGTTATATTTTCTCTTCTAGGTCCCCCTGATACTTCCTCACTATAGCAAGTCAAGTTCCAGTCCCCACCTACAAGTAATATTCCCTGCTGAAAGCTGTTGCTTCCAAAATGTTCTTAAGCTCCACAATTGCAGTTTCTGGTGGAATATAAATACATAGCAGCATAATCCTCCTCCCTTGCCTATAGCCCCTTACCACTGCAAATCTACCATTCTTGTCTTTTTTCCCTCTTCTATCACTACTGGGGCCCCTCTAGCAATTGGTTTAATTACTTCCCTTATCAGTTTTCCCTGATATTCTGCTAAATATCCATCTTGAAATCCTTTTTTGTCAAATTCATATGCACATTTATTTCCAAATGGTTCACTTACACATCACTATTTGCACTCTACATTTATTAATATAATTCAGTACTCTTTACTTTTTGTCTATACCTGTAAGGCCGTTTACTTTACAAGATAATATGGATAGCATAGCCATTATGATAAAAATCTACTGTTCCCACCTATTATACATGACAATTTTTGATTGTGCATTTCCAACTTTTATGTTACATGCACACACTGTTTGGCAGGCTGATCTTTCATACAGTTGTTTCATCTTATCTCCATCTGTACCTATTTCACATTTTCAAGACCTTCAAACAAAAAACTAAATATATTTTCTGAACATCCCCATCCTCCCTATTAACTTAGATGAAACACACAAAACTATGTACATCTTCCAAAAATTAAGTTTAATCTACCAGATATGAATAATTGCCGCAACCTGACTATACCCACAGGGTTTACCTAACTTAAAATTAAGGTTACCCATGCTAACGTGCATGCTACAGCCTATGTTTCCACTTAGAGTGAATTTTGTCTGTTCTTTTCTTATCTCTATTCCCCTCTCAGATGTGAAAAACAGTCTGTATGCATTCAGAAAACATCAACCTCTAGCTCCAAGAAAAAGTGCACTGGCCATCTCCTAACAAAACCTAATTCTGTACTACTCTATTAAATGCATTAAAGTATCAAAACTGCTTGGGAGGCTTCTATCCCTTATTCATTTCCCATCATTTTTCACTGAACTCCTTGCCATTGTACCTTTAAATTTTACATTTTCCTCAGCAAAGAATGTTCAGAACTCTAAAGAGTAACTGCTTGCACCTACAGACAGCTCATCTTTATGTGAAAGTAGTCAGCAATTATTTTTTGTAAATTTCACTCAGAACAGAATGTACAACTGCCTTCAGCTGCAGAGTTTGTCACTCTCACTAAATATTTACAAGTGGAAGAAAAAAACAAGCCAATATCTTTGCAGGTGTAAGAAACTTAGCAAGTTCATGGCTTTCATAATTTTGTCTTATTTTGCAAGCCGACTTGCTAACAAAAAATGCTTCTTTATAGCTTAAGCCCTGACCATTGATTTAAACATTCAACCTTGTAAAAAATAAGAGAAAATATATTAATTCCACATATATTATAATCAGTGCAATTTTACATCTCACACTTCCCCAGCAGCCCAAGATCACAACACATTAAACTTGTTTTTGTCTACCCTTTCTTCTCTTGTTTTACTGTAAAGCCTATATTTTTTACAACTAAAAAGTACTTGTTTACTTTAATATCTTTTACACATACACCAGTCACTGAAAAGACTCCCCTACATTTAAAATACCCCTAATTATACAGCACACAAAACTGCTTTATTATATAAATAGCATGCAGTTTATGTCATGAAATGTTTTATGCAAATACTAATAAGAACAAAAATTGTTGTACTTTCAGGTATTTTTCCCTTTTAATGTCCTTCTAATAATCAGTAACATAAAATGGGATGCATGCTTTACAATCCACCCACAGGTTTAACAAAGTCAACAATAGTCCAGTCTTTTTCAACCACTTTTTCTTGCAAAGCCATATTTCACAAATGTGACTGATGCTTTATAGTCCCCCATTTATTCACTAATTTCTTGTTGCTGGTGCTCCTTCTGTTCATCTCTATCTCCCAGCAGCAGACTCTGGTTCAAGTCCAAGGTACTCCTGATTCTGCTAGTCAACTCCTGTGCTTTTTTCTGTCTCTCAAACATTTTCCTTTGGACCATTAGAAAAGGTTTCACTGGAAAAGTCTCTCTATGAGCTTTATTGTCAGAAGAATGAGAATCAGAGTCCCCTTCTGTTTGCTAGCGCACCTTTCGTTGCATTTTTTTTTTCATTCCTTCCTATCATGTTTTGCATTCAAAAATGGATTTGATCCTCCAAGCAAAAAATATTCTGAAGTCAGTTGGATACATCAGCTTGAATCTTACACCTGTCTGTCCATATTATCTGATTGCTAGGAAACATTTGCTTCACTTCTGTCTGGTATACATTGAATAACCATTTTCCACATACACTATCTGTCACTTCTCTTCTGCCACAGTTTTGGATGGATCAGCTCTTTCTGCTAGTATGAATGCATCTTTACAGTGCAGGTCTTGGCTGTTTCCTCATGGTCAGGTTTGCAGCATACACTTGATATGCCCTTTCTATTAGAAAATCCTGCTGTGGAATATCACTCCAGTTGCTTATTTGTGCTTTCATAAAATTAATACAGTCTGTTCCTTCAAGTTTGTCTGGTATAGCAGAAAATCTCAGGTTTTCTCTAAGCATTCTGTCTTCTAACTTCAGCATTTTTTTGAAACAGTTCTTCTTAAGAAGACTCATATTCAGCCATCCTTCTCTTTATTTCAGTTTCTGACTTTTGCAGTTTTATCAGTTCATCTGACTATCTACTTAAAGCTTCTTCTATTTTTTTCTAGCCTTTTGTTATTTGAGTTGATATATTCCTTCAGTGTTTAATTTATTTTAATCACCTCTGAGTATATTTATTTTTTCCTCCAGATTAATGGACACCATCTCTTGTACCTTGGCTGAATTTGATCAGTTTTTTACTGATCAGCTGCAGGATTCTTCCCAGCCCGTGTTTTCTTTTCACCTTTTCTATTTGATTTTCTTACAGGTTCTCTAAATTTCTACTTTGCTGATATCCATTCAGTGTATTTACTAGCCAGTAACTGAATTTTACTCAAGCTAATAATATCCCTGGCTGTTATTTATCAAGTTCATGTTCACACTGAGAGAGCCAAAATTAAAATGTTGATCAGTGTTCAGCTGTCTTGGAAGTCTGAGCTCAGTGCATTGTTGAACATTATTCCTTAATCTGCTCACATAACTAAAGAAAGATTTATAGTTCCCTTTGGCATCTGTAGTAACCTCATGTTTGTACTCTGCTTTATATTTTCTAATAGTGATCTGAAGTTCCTTGCTGGCATGTTTCAGTGAGGTCTTGAAGTAAGGGTATAGGGATTTCTTACAAATTCTTATTATTTTCTTTCCTTTGTTGAACAGTTTATTAAAAAAGGTGTTCCACTAGAGAAGTTTATTCCTGAATATACTATTACATTTAGGGTGGATAGTTGGCATAATGGTTAAAGTCTTTCCCTACCATGCATAAGGTACAAGGTTCGATCTTGACCTTTGGCCAATGTCTGTATGGAGTTTGAATATTCTCCCTTTCATTCTGTGAGATTTCATACACCTCCCAAAAACGTGCTGAGTATTCCCACCATACACTCACACAAGAATAGAGTTGTGGGCAGCAGTACAAACTCTAGATGGTCCCTATAGAGTTGTATAGACCAAATACTTTGAGCATCAGCTGTGGGGTGCAGTATTAAATAGATAAGAGAACATGGATCATAGACCGAGTGCCCTGTAGCCACCCGATCAAGTAAAAAATGTCCTTAGGTAATTTGGTCGCGATGACTAATGTCACCAAAAATGGGAATGGGTATTTGCCAGTGATAAGTGGGTTGATGATCTGGCCTACCCTGACTTATGTCAGGGACCCATGCTAACATTGGGAGGGGTATATGTACACCTATTGGCTAGTGTGTGCCCACCATAAAGCTCAGCAGCTCTGGGTCTATAAGCTACTGGCCGACAGGTTCCAGTTACCCAGCTTGGGTTACCAAGGATAGTTCTATTGAACGAAAGCTGAACACAAAACCAGTCAATGTGTCAAACATGAAATAAGGATTGCTACACGCAATATAGGTTCACTCACAATATGCATCTTGGAAGAGGATGGTAAGAAGGAGGCTGGACATCCTCTGTATCCAAGGAAAAATATTGAAGGACAGCGCAGCAAAGACACTTGACGTGGGATCTACAGTCTCCTACTCAGGCAAAAGAAAGACTAGAAATGTTATGGGAATCATGCTGAGGGACAGGCTTCAGAAGACAATGAGAGATGTCATCAAAATTTGTGACAGACTCATAGCAAACAGATTCCAGTGTAAGGACAAGGCAGTATTCATAATTATAGCCTATGCCCCACAGAAGGCTTGTGGTAGTGAGGGAAAGAGTACATTCAGGCATTAGCTGCAGAACCTATTGGATAAAGCAGAACAACATGAGTTGATGTTAATAATGGTAGACCTAAATGCACATACTGGAACAGACAGAACAAGATAAAAGGACTGCTTGGGTCCACATGGGTAGGGCAATACAAATAAAGAAGGAGAGACCATTTTAGATTTTTTCTGGCAAACAAATGGTGGTCAACAAGTAAGATGGTTACACGATCACATAAAAGAATGGACAACATGCAACTCAGGTAGACTTCCTCATAGTAAAGAAAGGGCACTGGGTAGAATCAGTGATTGCAAAGTCATCCCCAGTAAAACAGTCAGCCCACAGCACAACCCACTGGTTGCTCTGATCAGCTGTAAGCAGTGGTCTGAGAAGGCTCTAAGGTCAACAGAGATTAGGCTGAAGGCCTAGAAGCTGATTGGAGAGAAGGCACAAGAGTTCAAGGAAAATACTCAGTTCTCTAGCACCCCAGGAAGAAAAGGAAATAGGTGGAGTTGAGGAAAAATTGCAGTGCTTCAAAATAGCATATAGGAGGACTAGGTGGAATGCAGAAGTAATGAAAATCCTCAAAAGAAAGAAAGAGTGCAGGAAAAAGTTGGAGATAGAAAAGATGGACCAGACTAAATAGGAATACTGGTTGACTAACAAAGAGGCTAACAGAACAGTTGTAATAGTGAGGCATCAGAGGCACTCTATCAGTTCTGGAAAGTGACTTGATAGACGGCACAAGCAAACTCTATCATGTTGCAAAGGAAAGATAGAAAGATATTGCAGGCAGTCATCATACACTTTTCATAAGGGATGCCAGCAACAACGTTCTCTCCAGTCCACACAATCTGAAAAGCAGATAGAAGGTGTACTTCCAGCAGCTTCTGAATGAAGAAAACCCCACAGAAGCTGTACTGATGCAGACACAGCCTTCGATGAGAGAAGAAAAGAAGCCCACCGTAGAAGAAGTAGAACAGCACTAAGGAAAATGAAGTCAGAGAAAGCATCCAGCTCCGATGAGATCACTGCAGATATGATCAAGATGTCATGTCAGTTAGAGGAGAAATAGCTCTTGAAGCTAGTCATAGTTGTATGTTGAGAAAGGCATACCCCAGTTGACTGGAGAATAAACATACTATTGCCAGTGTAGAAGAACAAAGGGGACATTCACAACAACTGCAACAGTATAGAAGTATCAAACTCCTGCAACACTGCATGAAATCTCTGGAGGGAGTGATTGATAAATGAATATACAGAGCAGTAGAAAGTAAGATGGGAAATGAGGAGTTCAGATTCAGATTAGGATGCAGCACAACTGACCTGATGTTTGCAGTGAGGCAGGTAGTTGAAAAGAAGCTATACATAAGGAAAGAGTCCAACTGAGCATTCCAAGACTCAGAGAAAACATATAACAAGGTCCCAAGAAAGTTGATTTGGCCAGTAACACTATGGTTTGAAGCACTGGAAATATTGGTATAATTAATGCAGACTATGTGCAAGGGCCCAGTGATGCAAGTATGAACAGTGTTTGGACTCATAGAGCAGTTCCCAGTTGCATCAGGGATCAGCTTTGGGCTCACTGCTGTTTATACCCGTGATGGACTACATTATAAAACAAGTCAGAGAGAACAGATCCACAAAGTTGCTGTATGTAGACAATTTGGCATTAGAGGTAGAGTCTGAGTAAGAACTTCAGCAAAGGATAGGGGAATGGAATGCAAAACTGAAGGGCATGAGATAAAACTGAGTACATTTAAGATAGTTGTAATGGCAGCAAATGGGGAAATCAGAAGAAACTAAGCACTGAGATAGAAGGGAAAATAGTGGAAAAAGTTAACATGATCAAGTACCCGGGATGGGTGGTTGAGGAGAAGGGAAGTTTGAATAAGGAGGTCAAAGCTAGAATCTGAGAGGCTGCAGCCAACTGTCAGAGCATCAGAGGTAGTGTATGACAGAAGAAAGTCAAAGAAGCTAAAAAGTAAGATGCATAAAACTGTGGTGCAACCTGTACTACTGTATGATGCAAAAACCTGGGCAATAAAGGCAGAGCAATTGAGGAAACTAAATTGATGGAGATGACGTGCCTGAGCTGAACGGTAGGATATACACTATTGGACAGACAAAGACATGAGGACATAACCGCAGAAGCCCAAGTGCCTCCAAATACAGCGAAGGCCAAAGAAAACAGATTACATCTGTTTGGCCATGTGTTTAGGAAACAGTAGACAATCTGGTGAATACGATTTGGGACAGACAAACAGAAGGAAAGAGGAAACAAGAGCATCCAGCAAAGAGATGGATGGATTGTGTGAGAGAAGCTTTGCAGCAGTCAGCCATGACTGTTAAAGAAGATAGGAGAGTGGTACTGATTTGAGGGAGATGGTGACAGTTGATGTGACACCCTGTCCCCATGTAGAAAAAGGGTATTGGTGATGATGATGATGATTAGGGTGGACAGGTACAGACTTTTCCATGTAGCTGCTAAGGTGGTTGTAAAAAGTTGAAGGTAAATGTGGCGGCCCTCTCAACTGAGTCCATTTGTGGGGGATTGCTGGGAATTTGTGCAGGTTTTCTACAAGTTGGTTTGCCATGGAAAAGTCCTTAAAGATAGTTTCATTTGGAGGTGGGCCTTAAGTCTGACAGAGAAGGTAACTGATTTGCGATCAGATTTAGTCAGGGATGAGGAGATGCATGGTAGGGTACAGGCAGGGGCTGGGTTGGTAAGGACCAGGTTGAGGATATTAGAGCCTCTGCCTTTCACACCTATTTCTTCATATATTCTGTCTACAGCTCTTATTATTGCTTCCATAATTTTACCCTGTTTATACCTCATTAAACCTTCTTCATCTCCTATCATATTCATTCTATCTTCTACATATTCCCCAAATCATGGCAAAACTATTGTCTTTCTCCTCTTAAAAGTAATTCTGCTTATACAACATAATGTTTACTTTGTCGTTATCAAGATCATATACCTCTGTGTCCATACCTCTAAACTCTTCATTAGTTTCCTCTAAAACTTTTTCACATTGTCTTTTAATTTTCTCATATCCTTTCATCTTCTTTTTTCTTTCTTCTCTTTCCATATGCATATATACCTTCCCATGTTTTTTATACACTACCCACTAGTTTGACCAACTCTTATAAAATGACCTAATTGATTGATGATCTGCTCATAACATATCTTTATCCTTCTTCATGCTTTCCTTCATTAGTATCTCACCTGTTTGCCTTTGTAAACCCTCCTTCTTAAATTACTTAGCCTCATACATCCCTACACTTCCCTCATATCTTCTAAAAATAAAATAAAATGTTTCTTTTTAAGCTTCCACACATACCCATAACCTTTAAAGCTTTCTCTAAAACCAGTCTTCCATTCCTTATTACTTCTGTCATCACCTTCACATCTTGTGTTATTTTCCCTTTTTCCTTCCTCACTCTACAGGTGAAGTCACCTATCACTATGATATTCATACTTACAATTACATAATTGTTTATCTACTCAAACAGTATTTTCTCCTACATTCATGTATACATAGACTGCAGTTATTTTTGTTATTAACTCTTACATCATATATTAATAGTCTTCCCATTACCCCAACCATTACATCCAAAATATTAATGTCTTCATTTTAATCATTACTGCTTTACCACAGCATGCATCCTGGCCTGTTGTCCATATTACTCGCTTCCAAAAAATAATACAGATCGATCTGTCCTCCCCCATTTTTTGTACATCTCATACACAGCCAGATCCAGCATTAGGCCACCTAGAGTCCGCAGGCCAAGGAAAGGCCCCACTGGCATAGGAGTGGGCTACCACAACATTTAATTTTTAAGTAAAAATAAATTGCATGTCTTCTTTAAAAGGGTACTCTTTTTTAAGAACACCCTCTACATCTGTGCATGCAATGCAGATTTACATTCTTGCATGTGTCAGTGCACATACATAAAAACATTAATTTCCACATGCAGAATTTAAACTTGCTTGTGCTACATTCCTGTTCTTCTGTCCACAGAATTTAAAGCTAACAAGACAGACATGAAATGTGTGTGTGTGTGTGTGTGTGTGTGTGTGTGTGTGTGTGTGTGTGTGTGTGTGTGTGTGTGTGTGTAATGCCCTAGTTAGTGATGGAAGGTTATTTGCTCAGGCTCAAAACCTGTACCTTGGTTACAGGAGACAAGAGCCCGAACCCTCTACACCAACTACCAGACTGCTCAAAGAATATGAGTTTCAGCGCATATTCCAGAATTTCATTTTTTTTTTTTTTTTTTTTTTTAATGTAACATAAGCAATTTATTTTTTTTTAGGGGCAGCATGAATTTGTTGATGAAACTCTGAAATATAAAGTTGTTTGCAAGCAGCAACCTCTAAATTTGTTACATATCTCTTTAATGTGTAGTTATTCAGATGACCTTTACTTCTGCAGAGATTGTACATATTGACTGAAATATGTGGATTGTAGATATAAGTTTGAGTGGCCTTTTATGGTTGAAATGTTCTAAAATGGGCAGTTTTGCAATTATTGGTTCTTATTGCTTATTGGAAAATGTTCAAAACTACACATTTAAAACTCACTCTAAAAAGTGGTGCTGCATTATACAAGGAATTATAATTCAATACAATCAGGAAGGGGAATCAAAAAACACATGCATGTATGTATGCATGGTCCTAAAAATGTGTGCAAGGGGCTATGGTTTGAAAACAGCCTAAAGGTATACTTAATCCTCTACCAGCCAAATTAAATTTCTTTGAATGTGGGTTTCAATGCAGATTCAGTGAATATGAGTTTCAAAGGCAGAGAAGTTTACCGTTCATGCCAAGTCTGTTTTTATTGCAAGACTGTACTATTTTGTTTAATAAATGGCTATCAATGTTTGTGCTGCAAAATTTGAAATAAAAGTTTTAAACTAAATGCAAATATTTGTAATCCTTGTAGAAGTAAAGAAGAAAATAGTATGTACACTTACAGGGTTGAACAATGTTTGTGGTAACGGGAAAGTAATAGCCAAGTAATGTGACAATGGAATGACTGGGGGGCTGTGTGCGTATTGGGTCCCTATCCATTACCCTGCCTCCAGGACCCCATTTGACCATGGTCTTTCTCTGATCTTATATCACATCATCCCCCACATTCTTACACCATTCTAACACAACTATTCTTCTTACAACAGTTTTATAATACTGACAGTCAATATTAATGTCAGTTATTTCCTTTTTTGCTTGCATTTATACTAACACCTGTTTTCAGCTTTCTTTTTCTTCTCCTCACCTTATGCCCTCTGGATTTTATTTATTCTTTCTCTGACCCTGTTTTTATTTCCCCATCTTCTCCTTCATCAACTCTCAGTACTGAAAATGTATTTTCTTCCCTAATTCTTACTGTTTCATTCCTTTCCACTACTTTGTGCTCTTCTTCTCTGACATCACTTTCTTTACGTCTCAACTTCTTCTGTTACTTGTTCCTGAATTTTGTTCTCTTCTCAAACCTGGTCTATATTCCCTTATATCGTAAATACTTCACTATTCAGTGGCGACAAAAAAATATGTCTATTATCAACTAAACATATCACTTCATCTCTTAGATGGCATTTGTTTATAAAGACATTTTTACATAGGCCCTTCTTCACCCCTCATAAAATTGAATTGATGTACAAGAAAAAACAACTTTGTTGGTGTTGCAAGAAAGAACTTAAAGCAGATTGGCAACACGTGTTCATTGATTGTACTGTCTTGATTCCTTTTCAGAATAATATTAATTCTTTTTTACAGGCATTTTTTGAAGATACATTTATTTTATCTAAATCATTAATTCTTTTTAATACCCCTATTCCCACTTGTGCTAAAAGAATGAAATATAACATATTGTGGACTGTATTGACCATCTCCAGAAAAGTGATCACACAAAACTGGAAACATGAATTTGCTCCCTCATTTAAAGAATTTATATGTTTAGCAACCAAAGTAACTCATCTAGAAATTATTATAATCAGATCAAGAATGAACAGATTTACCTCTTCCTCAATGTATGGACAAAATTTAAAGAATTGCTTGACAAGCAAAAATAAAAAATATATATTCTGGAATTGAACAGACATGCAACAACAGGAATGACTAGAAGGTTGATGGACACTCTTGTAAACAATTATTTTGTTTCTGTATTTATAAGATCAGTTTGTTTTTTTATTACTTTTAAATATGTATGTACATTTCTGATTACAAATTTTGTAGTGATCATGTTTTACGAAAATTTAATAAAAACCTTTCCAAAAAAAGATTGAAAATCAGTATTCAATCACTATACTGCCAAAAGTGGTACAATAGTGAAGAAACCTGACTGATGATACTGCTAATGGGGGTACTTAGCTCCTCTATCTCCCCCAGTAAATCTACCCCTGCCACACATAATACTTTGTATTCCATTTGTGCTTTTACTGAATTCTAACTAGTTAACGTATTGCCATTTGTTGATTTGTAAAGTCATTTTGTTGCGTTAGTACTAACCTTTTTTAACACAATGATAGCTGCAATAGTGTTCCATTTTACTGCCAGTAGAATATGCCATTTAGTTTTCTCATTCTCTGTCCCTCTATTATATCCACTTTTCTCATTTTGTTAACCTTGTAGCTAGCCAGAGCACAATGTCGGCTCGCGTGAGTGCACAATGGGATTTCTCATTAGTCATTGCATATGTTGTACAAGTTATTTCTCTATGCTTATTTGGTGCCATACCTTATATCTGTTCTACTCATGTTTTATGCACCACTGCTTGACTTTTTACATGGTTTTGTTTTTCCACATATACTGCATAGTGCAGCTTTTTGGCATAGTATTATGGTTATGGTTATGTTATTCCCATCTCATACCTTTAAGAAGCCCTGCTGTGCTAAGTAATAGTTATTCATTGGCTAGCAACATTTTTGAATGTATTTGCCTTCAGTCTTATATAATACATATATTTCTTATTCACTAAGATGATTGCAAGCTTTTTACTTATGTAAGAGTCTTTGTTTGCCAAGATGGGTTAAGAGTTTTTTTTTTTCTTGGAATGGATGTTGTTTTTACTTTCACTTTTTTATGTGCAGTCTCTTCTCAGTTTGCTTCATGTATATTATACCTGTTGCAGTGTGGTTTTAATGTTATGATAGTCTCTTCCGTCACACTTAAATCAGACTCTGGATGCTGGGTAAGCCAAATGTTGTATGTGGTGTTAAGTACAGAATATGGGGTCTATATCATCTAATCGGAGAGGCATTATAGCAAATGCCTCTTCATTGACCCCTAAAGAGTGAACCGCCAATTACGCGAACGGCCAAATCAGAATTTTTTTTCCTAGGGAAAAAAAAATTGTTGATCTGGCCAGAAACGAACCATCACTAAGAATATCTCAAAGTGGGAGGCTTCACTCCCCACAACCCCCAATGTGGGGGGCTTTGCCCCCCACACCCCCTAACTAAATATACCAACTCTGAGATTGCACTACAGTGGGGAAAGGGGCAAATTCATGCTGATGGCCAAGCAATTTCTTCCCTAGAAAAAAAAAATCACTGATTTAGCCATTCACGTAACTCTTTATGGGTCGATGAAGAGGCATTCGCTGTACTAACTCTTCGATTAGATAATATAGACCCCAGAATATGTGCTGTTTTTCTACAGAGCTGTTTATAAAACTTCCATTGTGACTGGCGTTAGGGTTTCTGGCATAACTTTACTGATGTTTTCAGAGGTATTGAATATTTTTCTCAGGTGGTTGAAAAGTTTATATTACTACTACTGATAGAGTTAATGTTTATTTCTGTGTTCAGATATTAAATCACTGCCTCGTACTTTCCCCACATTATTTTATAACAGTGTTTGCAACAGTGACAGACTTAATTCTGTTATGTTATATGTGAAAACAGTTGCAATTTAGGTTGTATTAGAGAATGGCTGGCTATATATTGAGGTGATAGGTATATATTCATATTGTCTGCTAGATATGGAATATTTAACATAAAAGTGTAAAGGCCTCTGATGTTTTGTTTTAACAAGTGCATAAGAAAAAAAATGCCTTATTTTCTGTTTAATTTATTTTTATAACTGGTGCTTATATAATGATTAGCTGTCTGAAGAGTAGTGAGAGTGTTTTAGATGTATCATTCGCTATCTTATAGGGATCTAATACAAGCTCTCATGCTGTATTTCTGCAATACACTTACTTTTTGCCACTTTCTTAAATATGCATATGCTCAAACTCCCATCGACTTGATCTTCCATAAGTACTTAGCTTCCATAACTCTACCAGAACCCCAACTCTAACACTAAAACTCCCTTCCTTCTCCCTAAACCTAACCCTGACCCTGAAACTCTCTTCCCACTCCCTGTACCTAAACCCACTCACCTCCCTAAGCCCCCTTCTTGCAACCTAACCCAAGGACCCCATCTCACTCTCTAACTTTAAAATTCCCTTCTTGCTTCCTAAACTTCCTTCCCACTCTATAAAGCTAAAACCACCACCTGCTCCCTAACCCTCAGACCTCTTTGATGCTCTATAACCTGAAGGCTTCCTTCCTGCTCTCTAAACGTAGAACTCCCTTTCCCCACTGGAACCTTTATTCAAGCTCCTACCTATGTCTGCTGCATTTACCTCACACAAACTTGAATGATGCATTTGGGTAAGCTGCAGCAATTGCTTGCCTGAACTAATATTCAAGTTTGAGTGCAAGCAGCAGCTTATCTGGGCTGCAAGACATTTGAGCCTCTGGCTTTAAGACAGTGGGATTGGAACACTTGTACGACACCTGTCAGACAGACATCACTCTGGCAATTTTACTTGTTTCCTGAGATCCTGGGATTCATAAAGAATCCCAAAGATATGCCATGTGCCTGCACTACATGGTACAGTTATTTTGTGTACTGTACCACCTAGGGCAGCATGTTTTATACATTAAGACTAAAGAGTATAATGCTGTAGCGGTGCACTGTAGTGTGCAACAGTTACTCTGTAGAGCTACAGTGCCAGGTACCTAGATTACACTAAGCATAACTGAGCTGTGAGGGTGGAAGTCATAACGAGCTGTTTATGCAACTTCCTTACATATCATTGGGTTTCAGTGGTGCTGTGTGCCTTGTGTGGAGTGGTACAGAGCTGGTATCTATAGTCCAAGAATACAGAGTACTGGAAAGCACCTAGAGGCATTCACTATGAAGATAGGAGAGCCAGATATGCCATCTATAAGACACAATGGCTCTGGCCTAGAAAGGAGACATATCACAGTTGGACTCACAGTATAGTGCTGCATGTCAAAAACCACAGTGAAGAACTTTCCCTAGGAGTATTTAGTCCCACTGTGTAAAGAAAAAGCATTCAAGGTACACAACGTAGCATAATGTTTATCAACTTTTTCCTGCTCCTTGCTGTCCTGCTCATTAAAATATGGGATAACATCACTATGCTTTACTGCATTATGCTGTAGTCAGAGTGATGGGACTTTTATGCACCAGCACATCCTGTCCTTCTAGTTATTGACTAGTGCAATAAGGTCTAATAAATAGATATTTACCTTATCATATGAAACAATACTGTTTTATGAATCCCAGCTGCTTTATAGGCTAGGTTTCAGTATGAGCTCTGTTTGTCTTTTCCTCTTTGGTAAACTTGGAATTCATATTCCTGTGTGGGGCTGTCTTCTGGTCTGGGTATTATATCCCATATATTTTCATATTTTGTGGATTTAATTAATACATTGTTGTTGCCTTTTACATATTTGGCATAAGGTACTTAAAATTAGAAAATATACCCAAAAATTTTAGGATGATAACCTGGATGAATGGATGGGAAACTACAAGTTACTCCCTAGTTTACCACCCTTGTCCCTTATGGATAGGGATACCATATAAATCTTCTGTCTGGCTCTGGGTTATTTGTACTTAAATTGCAAGGGCCAAAAGTATCATGCTAATGTAGAGCTAGACTTCAAAAGATCCCCCAGATCAATAGCTTAAGTCCATATGAACCTTTATATTTGCATCTGATGTGTGCCTTTCTTCAGCTAAGAAGCTGATGGTCCTGTTGTTGTTGCTGCTATTTTACATTTTACCTTTCAAAGCATTTTACTGTTATGGTGACCTCAGAGCTGATTATATTAAATGTGGTATTAAGATCCCATAATACCCTGTGCATGACTTGAAAGTACAAATTTTATATTTTTTATTGTGTATTTTTACTTCTTTTTAAATTCTATGAATTATTTGCTTAATAAAATCTGTTTCAGTTCACTGTGAGTTTATTTTTGGTTAATCCCTATTCTATGCTGTGTGAGTTGTGTAATTGTTTCTAATCCATTCCTGAATGCACATGAATATATCACTAGTTTCCCAAAATATTGTGGAAAAACTTGAAGTATGATAGAAGAGAAAGGAAAAAAGAATGAAAGTTAAATGTTTATGGTATCCCTGAACATTAGCAGACTACAAATTTTCAAGTCACATCTACTAATATTTGCAAGAAAACCTACAACTCAGAACTAATTTTCTCTGTCTTCTTAGGTTCATAGATTTGTAGGTAAACACTGTGCTGTCAGTGGGCAGACTATTGCAAGCATTGCACAGCTAGCTGGGCAGGCAATTGGTGTATCAGCCAAATTCCCTTCTAAATGGTTCTTTTGTATTTCTAGGGGGGAGGTTTTAGCATAATGGTTAAGGTGTTTACGTCACGCGTACAAGGTACAGAATTTGATTCTAACATCTGGTTATTAGCTAGTCTTGTAATAGTTTGCAGACTGATAAACTTACATTAACCTATGGATTTCATAATACAGAAGAAATTAGTTCCGATTTGTATTTCTCTTACAAGTACTAGCAGTTGTTGCTTATAAAATCATTGTCTACTAATGTTCAAGGATACTGTGATCATTTATCTTTCCTTCTTTTTTCATCTTCTTCCACCATACTTCAAGTTTTTCTTTTTATGTACTACCGTCTTAGCAGAAGTCACAAACTTTTTCTATTTCATCTCCATATTAACACATCTTTACACCTCATGTACAGCTATCTGACATTTTCTAAACAACATAAAATATTAGGTATAGTTATTAATTTCAAAGTTAGAATGTAAAATTATATAGATACATGTTGCAAAACTTAAACAAAACCAGCAATGTCAAGTATAACAGGATATTATACACAAGCAAAAAATTGCTCGTTTGTGGCAATGCCAAGAGTTACACCCTTTGAAGCCCTCCACCCTTTTCGTAAACACCTTCAGAAATATTCACTGTAGTATAAATACCTCTTTTTTCCCCATATGATATAATTATCATTGCAAAATGACCCAGGAGTAGCAAGACTAACAAAAAATCCAAATAATATTCTCAGAAACGTCCTTCACAAAAACTCTAGCAAAAAAAAAAATGTATGGTATTCTAAGTACGCCCAAGACTAATGCATAGCTAAAAGCTTACTGCTAAAAACTTACAAGGAACTATTACAAAACAGGTAAAATGTTTATGATATGCAGATATAAGGCTAGATAATAAATCAACCTTTACTATTAATACCAACAATTTCTTCATCAAAGCAATGCAGAAATTAACATTTAGTTTTAAATATATTACACTGGGAAACCTGTAAGTAAGGGAATCCATAATTAAAAGTATCATTTTGTTATAAATAAACTATGTCCTACAGTTACCATCAAACATAAAGTGATTACAAACACTGTAGTCAGTGGTAAATATATTTCCAAACCAACAGAGCTCCATTGTATACTACTGGTAAAGGCACTCTGGTTCCCCTACAAGCTCAGGGGGATTAATTTTCTTTGCTCATTAGTTCACAAATTTATTTTCCTGAAATACTGCCTACTACTGGCTCAGCAACTCAACCAACTCCAGCCTGAGTATTCGCTTTGCCCTCAGACCAGTAGCATCACTTTACTTAACAGTTAATCTATTCACTTAGACAGCAAAATGCACCTTTGCTAATCTAAAACCATGTAACTGAAACCAAATGCAGCACAGCTTTGAGCTTTGTATTACAATTCAGCCTTTGAACTGAAATCTAGAAAGACTTTCTGTTCATCAAGGTGAAATGCAAATATTAAATATAACACTCCAATTACCACCTAAAAATACATGCATAACAAATGATCTACACTTTAACTCTGCTATAATACATATATTAATAATCTCATAAGTGAGATACTAGAGTTCAACATTAAGATACAAGATTAAAAAAAATGTACCATTCAATTACCATTACATCAAGTATAGGATAACCATTATGCATGGATTTAAAGTCTATGGTAAAATATGAACAAATACTTACCATAATTGTTGATTTTAGTCATGCACTCATGTGCCAAATGAGATGTGCCCCTGACACACTGCTTTTCACTTGTTCTTGAATTTGTTCTATCACTTTTAATGGTTGCCCTACACTTGTTGGAATGATAACTGGATGAGTTTGAGCTTGCCATGTTTTAATCACTTATTGGGAAATTCCCAGATGGATGCTCAACAGGAAATGGTTACCTGTTTAGTTTCTATTTATGCACAGTCAATGATACAAACAATTTTTCCCTTCATAGTTGTGCAGCTGTGGAGTGATGGTAGAAGGAAACTTGCCCCTCCAAAAAACGTTTATATATATATATATATATATATATATATATATATATATATATATATATATATATATGTGTGTGTGTACAGTATACATACACACACACACACACACACACACACACACACACACACAGACATGTGTGTGTGTGTGTGTGTGTGTGTGTATTATTATTGGACATTTAGTTTTAGCTGACTGACTTTTGATGAAACATAAAGAATATTATTTTGGATGCTCTAGTTATGTCTCTGATATATACTTATTGTTTAATTGTCATATTCCACAATGTAAGATTTTAATATTCTGTTTTTTGTTTAAGCACTTTTTGCTGTGGGCTTGTGCTGTAGCTGATAAGGTCTGTAGATCTGATACTCAGTACAGAAATGTGTAAGTAAAAAAGACCAGTTTTCCTTGTTATCTTGACCATATTTATGCAATTCAATAAAAATCTTATTTCAGAGTACACACAAGAAAGAAGCAAATAAATGAGAATACCTACCAAGTTAACAAGATACAAATAAATAATATAAACTTGTGTGATTGCTTTCAGTATTGCAAGATGGGTGAATGTATTTATTATTCCTCAACTTGATCAATATTTGATTTGTGTAACCACAGCACATCCTTAAAAGTGTAGTTAATTTCAAAGAATATAAAATCACTTGGGGACAGCCATGAGTAATGCAAATGTAGTTGTCTGACTTATACCAGGAAGGAGTAACAAAACTCCAATTAAATATTTTGAAATATTTGTTAACAGTTCAGTTTTGAATGTAAACAGTTCTGCATTTAGGGAAATTATGCAGTGGTTAGCATTGTCGCCTCACAGCAAGAGGTTCTCCGGTTCGATCCTCGGCTGGGGTGCCTTCTGTGCGGAGTCTGCATGTCCTCCCTGTGGTTGCGTGGGTTTCCTCCGGGTGCTCCGGTTTCTTCCCACATTCCAAAGACATGCTGCAGGTGGATTGGATATTCTAAATTGGCCCTAGGTGTGAGTGCATGTGTCTGTCTTCTGTGGAAGGTTGGGCGCTGGGCTAGCAACTCGACACTGTAAAACTCCACTGCCAATCATGAGCAGACAGGTGATCCGCTGTGGCAACCCCTAACTGGGAAAAAGCCAAAAGAAGAAGAAGAAGAAGATGAGAGAAAAGGGTTGAAAGGTACTTATCTGTCAGAATTGGTATGCATTGATGAGAAAGTCAGTGTAGAAACTGAAAGCTATATAACAGACAATGAAGTATTTTCAGTTCCTTTTGCATTTTTAACAGGATTATAACAGATGTGGTACTTTTCAGTCATTTATTTGATTTATTTATTTGACATTGGGTTGGTCCAACTGAGCTAAATGCCCATTTTCAGTGGAGACCCAAGGAGAAAAAGTTCCAGAAAAATATAATGCAATTATGAAACTAAGCAGAGTTAGAGTAAAAATAAAAACAGTGAATGCAATAATCAAAAAGTAGTAATATATAAGAATTTACAAATATAAGTTCAAAAGAAACAAATAATAGTCATGATTAAGATAAATATTATAGGTAAACACATGTGGAATGAATTTTACATGTTGTTGTTACACATGGAGAAGGAGGTAAAGCTGTTTAAGCAATTAACATCCTAGAAGTGATTAGCATATTATATGACATTTGTGTCTTAATAATGCTGTAGGCAATATCCTTGGTTCTGCAAAACACTGAACAAGTAACTGTTCATCCTTGTATCACCTGTAGCAACAGTGTGATTATATGTAGAATGGCCTTACACTTATGGCAATTAGGTAGCCACATAGAGTGCAGAGCTTCCAGGTGTGCTCTTTCTGCATTTATTCATTTTTAGATCAATTAAATAAGTAATTTCTTTCTTCTAATAAATAAACAAAACAAAGTGCTCCTGTTAAAACAAAAAAATAGCTGCTGTATAATGGGCACCCCAAGGAGGCAGGTGCTTACTTCAAATTGTCATATCAGGTTAAATCTCAATATTGTTGTGAGGTCATTGAGCAGAGACCTGGCACAATATTCAAATGTAGGCATGAAGCCATGCTATGTATTCATCTGAAGTAGGACTTCATTTGTCAGCAACCTGTGGGATACAGATCCGATCTCGGATCCGAGCCGGCAACTTCTAACATAGCATAGATCCGAGCTCCTAGCTCCTTCCCCTTACCCATAATCCCCTGCCTGCCCTAACTGACCTCAGATCTAGTTTGCCACTCTTCAAGCAACAGCTAGGTTTAGAGCTCTTGGCGTTTGTGAGGAAAAAAGTTTTTGTATTTTTTCTTCTGAGTGACTGGTGTGTGTGTGATAGGTTTACCCTTTCTCCTTTTTATATATATATATCATACTTATTTTAATTTTAGTATAATTCTCCCTCCCCCGCTGGTCGTAGCATGTTTGTGTGTAACTGAATTAGGGGCCTAGTGAGTGTGCTTTCCTACAGTATGTCGGAGGCCCCTAAGGCAATTTTTTCGAAATGCACCGAGTGTGGTCACAAGCTTTCACCGGCTGATGGCCACACTCAGTGCGTTAGGTGCCTTAGGGTTGAACACCTCTCTTCGGGTTGCGCGATTTGTGCTGCGTTCAACCCCAGGGCACTCAAGGATCGAAGGTCGAAGCTAGTTCTGGCGGGTCTTCTACCCCCAGAATCTGCCTCGGCCTCCGGTGCTTCGGTGCCCGCTACCCCCCCGGTAGCGGTCACCCCTGCCTCCCTTCCTCCGACTGGGACTCAACCTCCCACTTCGGCTCCAGAGGATAGGGAGGCCAGGAAAGAGAAGCGGCGGGAGAAGCACCTTAAGCGGCGGGCCGAGGACTCTTCATCGGCCTCGCCCGCCAAGAGGGCTTCCCCGTCCAAGTCTTCTCAATCTCCTCCTCCTCAGATCCGATCCCCTTGTTTCTCCCCGGGTCCCGAGGAGGAGGTGATCCGGTCCCCGTCGAGGTCATCGAGGCGACACTCCAGGTCTGCCTTGGTGGCCTCGTCGAGGTCCACCTTTAGCATGTCTGATGCAGATATGGACCGGATGATGAGGAGATTCATCCAGGCCCAGATGCAGATGGGAGTGCTCTTGCCTCCCCCCCACCTCTGGGGGGGAGCTTGACCCCTTTTTTTCGCTCCTATAGCTCCTTCTCCGACCCGCATTCCGGGCTCGGAGCCGAGCCACGTTGGATCCGGGGGTAGATCGGAGCCGACTGTGCTGGACACTTTGGCTCCGGCTATTCCCTCGAGTCTGTCGGATCCGACCTCTCAGAGCCGTGGGCCGAGCTTTGGATCCGAGGGATTTGGTGTGCTTTCGGCTCCGTACCGGTCGGAGCACACTGGTCCTTCGGATCCGACGTTCTCGACGCCGGGTCTGATCCCCGCTTCAGATCTGAGTGGGAGTCGGATCTCAGATCCTTCTGAGAGTGGTTCCCCCTCGGCTTTCGCTGCGGTGGAGAGGGCACTGTCGAGTGCTTCCAGGCCTCCGGTCCTGGCTTCGGCTCCCTCCTGCACTCCTTCTCATCTGATCCTGGCTTCCCTCATCCGGACCTCTGGGCAGCCTGCCTCAGAGCCTTTAGGAGTTCCAGTGGAACAGGCTACAGCCCATGAGGACTCCTCGGACAGCCCCTCTGAGGAGATTCCCCACAAGGCAAAGTGCAAAAGGAGGCACATAGACTCCCCTGAGAGTCTCACAGAAGATACGGACTTGGATGAAGGGGAAGGCTCCCCGAGATCACCCCCTGAAGATGTCTCCTTTGGAGACATCATGGAAATGCTCAAAATCAGAGGTGGGTGGTCTGCCCCCAAGGCTTCCTCTGACGAGTCCATATTCCTTGAGGCATTCGAGGCAGGACCATCTACCTCTTGGGTGTCCCCTCCACCCGACCCCCTGGTGGATCTCATATCCTCTAGGGCTTGGAAGGAACCAGACACCATAGAGCCGATCCCCAAGTGCCCAGACAAAATTTTGAGCCCCCCTGCAGAGAGATCACATTGGAGCAGAGGTCCCCCTGTGGATGCCATGTTGGTGGCTGCAGCCACTAAGAAAGAGTTGGCTCAAGAGAGCCCCACGGTTCATCCTCCGAGCAAGGAGTCTCGCGCGATGGACCATCTTGGGAAGTGGGCCTTCAGTTCAGCGACCTTCTCTATGAGGGCCTTGAACTATATGGCACACGTTATTAGGATGCAGCGGGACCTAATTAAGGAATACGCTGCTTCCCCCCCGGGGTCCATGTCAGAGGGAGATAAGGATTTGTACTCTTCCCAAATGGCCACCCTCCACTATATCTCTAATACCTCTATGCGGCTATTGTCTCATGCTACAGAGGGAGCTGCTAGAGCAGGCGGAGTCGGGCTTGTCATGAGGAGACAGGCCTGGCTCCGTCACTGTGACTTCTCGGAACCCTTTAAGGTGTCATTCGCGAATGCCCCTTTTGATGGTTCTGCACTGTTCGGCAAAACCATTCGTGACACTCTTGTCCAGAGCGAGAAAGACGGGAAGACCTTGTCTGCCGTCGGAGTCCCCTTCTCTGTGCCCCAGAGGTCCTTTTCCAAGAACCAAAAGGGTCAGAAGAAGATGTGGTTATGAAAATCGCATCAATCTCAGTCTGCTCAGGACAACCAGTCCTCTCGTGGCAGAGGAGGACAGGGAGGACGCCGCCCCAGAGGTAGAGGGGGTCAGAGGAATTTTGGGTCCAGAGAACCTTTCTTTGAGAGACCCACGCAGAACCCCTGAGGGGTTTCCCGACTGCTCCACTCTGGAGGATTCGGGGGGCGTTTTTCGAAGCACCTGGCAATATGGGAGTCCATAACAACAGATCGCTGGGTGCTTTGCATTATATCCAGAGGTTACCTAATTCCCTTCATAGCCAACCCCAGAATCAGAAGCCTTCCCAACGTCCCACCCAGTCAAAAGAAGGCGGCCGCTGCAGAAATCCAGCAGCTTCTACAAAAAAGAGCCATCCAGCCCGTCCCCCCAGATCAAGTCGGATCAGGGTTTTACTCCAAGTTCTTTCTGGTGCCAAAAAAGACGGGGGACTTGAGGTCCATCCTCGACCTCTCTTTCCTAAACCTGGTGGTACCCAAACAAAAGTTCTGAATGGTCATGTTGCAATCCGTCCTCCCCTTATTGCGGGAGGGCGACTGGATGTGCTCTATAGACCTCAAGGATGTGTACTATCACGTTCTAGTGGACAGGCGTTCCAGGAGGTTCCTCCGCTTCCGGCTGGGAGCCAGTCACTTTCAATTCAGGGTCCTCCCCTTCGGTCTCACCTCAGCCCCCAGGGTGTTCACCAAGGTCCTAGCGGTAGTAGCGGCCCACCTGAGACTCCAGGGAATTCAGGTCTTTCCATACCTGGACGACTGGCTCCTCACAGCCCCAACAAGGCATCTACTTTGCTCAGGCAGGGACTATTTTCTAGGTCTGGCTCCACTATTGGGATTAACCATCAACATAACCAAATCCTCTCTCATCCCTACACAGATGCTAGATTTTATAGGGGCAAGACTGGATTCCAGACAGATGCTTGTGTTCTTGACTCCAGATCGACTTCGGAACCTGATGTTACACGTGCAGGCCATTCTTCATCTGCAAACTCCTTCAGCGGAATTGATTCTGAGGGCCCTAGGATCTATGGCGGCGGCAATCCCTCTGCTACCATTGGCCCAGTTGAACATGAGGGTTCTACAGTGGACCCTTCAGGTACAATGGTCCCTGTCTTGCAACCCTCTGTCTCACCACGTTTCCTTAAGCAAAGTTTGCAGAAAATCGCTCCTGTAGTGGCTCCAGTCTCCCAACCTCCACATGGGCCGTCCCTTCTCACTACCTCCACCAGTCGACACAGTGACCACGGACGCTTCTCGCCTGGGGTGGGGGGGCATTTTTCAGGCAGAACAGTCCAAGGCACTTGGAACGACGTAGAGACCTCTTTGCATATCAACGTCCTAGAGATGAGAGCGGTGCTTTTGACGTTGCAAGCACTTCACAACTCTCTTCCGGTAGGGACAATTGCGGTACAGACAGACAACATGTCGGTAGTCTGGTACATCAACAAACAGGGGGGAACCAGGTCTTACCCCCTTTGCCGCGAGGCCATGAGAGTGTGGGAATGGGCGATTTCCACCAACCGCTTTCTCATAGCAACGCACATTCCGGGACGGTCCAACATTTTAGCGGACAGACTCAGTCGTACTATCCTGACTCCTTACGAGTGGTCTCTCAACCACCGAGTGGCAGAGCAAGTATTTGCCCAATGGGGGCGACCTTGTTGCAATCTTTTTGCCTCTCCTTCAAACACGAAATGCAACGATTACTTTGCTCTGATCCCCCCTCCGGGGAAGTCCCAGAGAGACTCTCTAGTTCATGCTTGGCCCCCCAGTCTGCTTTATGCTTACCCTCCTCTACCCCTGATGCTGCTGGGGAGCAGAATGATCCTCATTGCCCCATTATGGCCTCGTCAGACGTGGTTCCCTTACCTATGGTCTCACCTAGTGTATCCACCATGGATTCTGTATCCCATTCCGGATCTCATCTCTCATCCTCTTGGTCTTCCAACTCCGAACCTGGTCAACCTCAAGCTGACGGCTTGGTTGCTCCAGTTCCACTCCTCATAAGGACTCCTGGGATCTCATCACCGGTTAAAGACATTCTTGTAGCAGCTCACAAGCCTTCCACCAGGAAGGTTTATCGGAGTAAGTGGAAACGCTTCACCATTTGGGCAAAACACCGTAATTTAGACCCGTTTACAGCCCCGATATCGTCGGTTCTTGATTTTCTAACCTCTCTCTTTCACCAGGGGGCTAGTTCTTCCACAGTCAAGGTACAACTGGCAGCAATCTCATACTATCACATGGGGCAAGAGTCTGGCCCTGTTATCACTTCCAAACTGTGTAAGACCTTCCTCAAAGGTACCTTCCTCCTTAGGCCTCCAGTTAAAGAGGTGGTACCTCCATGGGATTTATCCTTAGTCTTGCAGGCCTTGACTGGTCCCCCATTCGAACCGGCTGCCACGGTTGATCTCAAATTTCTCTCTTGGAAGACAGCCTTTTTGGTGGCCATAACTTCAGCCAAAAGGGTATCGGAATTGCAAGCCCTTTGAGTCAAACCACCATATTTGGTTTTTCACCCGGATAGGGTTTACCTCAGAATCAACCCGTCCTTTCTACCTAAGGTATCTTCAGAAGCAAACATCAATCAATCCATCAATCTCCCAGTGTTTTTCCCCAACTTTCATAACAAAGGAGAGTACAAGCTTCATTCCTTAGACGTACACAGACAATTACGTTTTTATATCCACAGAACTGCTGGTCATAGGCAATCCGATCAGTTGTTTATCTCCTTTGCCAAAAGTAATTTCAGAAAATCAGTTTCTGCGGTTTCTCTCACTAGATGGATCTCGAGTTGTATTCTGTTAGCATATCAGAGTTCGGGAAGGCCTGCACCTCAAGGAGTCCATGCTCATTCTACCAGGGCCGTTGCCACTTCTGCGGCCTTTCAGGCTAGGGTTCCACTGGATGACATTTGTTCCGCAGCCACTTGGGATTCATCTCACACCTTTATCAGCCATTATAAAATAGATGTTGTTTCCCGAGGTAGAGCGTCCTTTGGCTCTGCGGTGCTCCGGAATATACTTCCATGAAGGCCACCCAAGACTTAGGTAGCTGGGGACTCTGTCCCACAGGTTGCTGACAAATGAAGTTCCTACTTCAGATTAAGAAGTTATGTACTCACCATAACGTTCCATCTGAGTAGGTATCTTCATTTGTCTGCAACCACCCCCCCTCCTTCCCCCTGACTGATTGGATCGCTCTTGTGTTATTAGCATATGTTTCCATTGGGACACCTGTTATTTGTTGTGCTATGGGGCAAACTTGATCTGAGGTCAGTTAGGGCAGGCAGGGGATTATGGGTAAGGGGGAGGAGCTAGGAGCTCGGATCTATGCTATGTTAGAAGTTGCCGGCTCGGATCTGAGATCGGATCCGTATCCCACAGGTTGCAGACAAATGAAGATACCTACTCAGATGGAACGTTATGGTGAGTACATAACTTCTTATTTTTTTTATTAAATATTTTTATTAAAATTTAATAAATTAGAGCACAATAACACTTAATGTAAATGGAAATATAGATCAAAATGAGTAAAAGGAAAACCAAATAAAAAATACACAACAAAGTAACTATTTACAAGAGCATCTACTAAACAATAAAATTCCTAACGAATATTATGTTAACAAATTATTATACATAAATATCAGAAGTTATTTATTCAGCAGTTCTTTAAGGTTGTACCACATGTATGAAGAAGTGATGCTTGTGGTCCCTGTTCTGATGGTAATGAGTTCCAATTGGCAAACTTATGATGTAATTTTGATGAATTCATTAAATGAGGGCGTTGATTCATTTTTCCAATATTTTGTTATTACTTTTCTTGAGATTGATAAGATGCTTCATAAGAGTGAATATTTTAATCTAAAAAACACATTTAGTTATTGGAGAATTAAATAAAATTAAGGATTTTTGTTAAATCAAATTTATCCATAAATAGAGCCTGTAAGAAAATGTTATATTGCCCCAAAAATGTTTAAGCACAACACAAAGAACATATGTTGCCAATCTGCTGTAACTTCTAATTTACATCTCCAACAAGCCGTCTTTTTCTTAAACATTAATTATATTCCATGATGGGTAAAGAAAGATCTATGGATGAATTTCCAAGAAAATAATCTCCATTTGAGTGAAAAGGTATTTTGTTTTGATGACAATAAAATTAATCCTTTGTCCTCGTTTGGAGATTTATTGTTAATCTGTTTAAAATAATTCCAGTAACTATCTATTACATTCTATTTCTTTTTTAATCACATTATATAATTTAGATAAAAGACTTTTCTCAATTGTATGCTGTCCAAAAATATAGGAAATCAATTAATTCAAAAACATAACTTCTTACTGTTTGTTACATTAATTTAATCTTGTGCTCAAGAAACTGTCTACAATTTTAATATGCAACCACATATTGTAATCCAAATCAAATTTATTTATTATATAATCAACAGTATGTAATTTTTTTATACATTAACTGAAACCAATATAGCAAGTTGTATTCTTTAAAATTAGTCATTGCTTGTAAGTTAAAAATGGAAATATTATTATGAGTATAGGCTATTGGGAAATTGAGAAAGAACCATGCTTTACACTTTGGGGTGAAAGAAATGCCGGCTGTACCACCACAGACAAACACTTCCTTAAAATAGTAGGCAGTGTAAAGTCCACAATAGATGTAAATGAAGTTTACTAGAACACAACACCTTAAAACGTAGAGGCAAATATCAAAGACAAAAATTTTAACTAAAATAAATTGGGATAAGTGCTTTCGATTGTAGCTTTCTTCAGATCCTATTTCATTTGGTCACAGATAACCATAGATGGTAGAAACAGTTTTAGTCTATTAGCATGAATAGCCATAAATAATTTATAATCTGTATTTAATAATGATATTAGTCTATAAAAAGAGCATTTAATAGGATCTTGACCTGATTTTAGAACTGGTGAGATGAGAGCATACTTCCAAGATGGAGGAATATTTACTAATTCTTTTACAATTGAAAAGACATTGAGTAAAATAGATGTGGCTTCTTTTGGCATTAATTTATAGAGTTCAGGTATGACACCATCATTACCAGGAGCCTTATTATGTTTTAATTTGTTGATTTGCATTTTAACTTCAGTGAGAGTAATAGGCTATCTATTATTTTCATCTGTTCTTCAATTAATTTATTTTTAGTATGTTTTCTAATAAATGCTTTGATTTCCTCCTGAAAGACTATTAATGTGTGATTTTTGTTAATAGATTTCAAAATGACTTCTAAATTCTTTCAGGATGTCTTGGTTTTTGTTTTTGTTTGAATATATTTCTTTAATATGATTAGTTCTATTTGGAATTTTTATTCTATTAGCTAAGTTATGCATAGATTTAGGATTAACAGTGAAATGTATAATCTTAATCCTTTCCAAATTAATTTTAACCTTATGATTTAAAAATATCTAAATATTTATTATTTAAGGTATTAATTCTTTTTGCTACATTAGCATTTGTCTTTTGACTTTCTAGTTTTAACTTATCATTTTTTTCTTGTAACTTAATCATTTGTTCCATAACTTTTTTAAAACCATACCAAGACATAATTCTACCACATAAATAGGCCTTTAGAGAATCCCAGACATAAATTTCAGAAATGTTATCTGTGTAATTACATTCTACAATAGTCTGTATTTCTTTCATGAAAAAGTCTTTAAATTCTTTCAAGTTAGTTATATAAGCAAGTATACATTAATAGTTATATTATTGCCAGTTTTTAATGTTAGCTCAAACGTTATGGCATTATGGTCTAAAAGTGGACATGAAACTACTTTAACTTTATCTATTCTATCTTTTTTTTAAAAAATATCTTTATTGAATTATCATTTGTGACATAGGCAAATTTACATTTATGCAAAAGTAATCAAATTTTATTAACTTAACGTTAAAAAACATTATACTTCACATATATTGTTATATATTATATAACCTAAGCAACATTACATAAATTATTCAATTCCTGCCCCTTTTTTAAGAAGAAACATCTTTATTAGACCATCAATTATGACATAAGCAATCATACATTTATATAAATGAAAACGAACCACACAGAACTCATTAGAAATATATACTCTATTGATTCTAGCTTACATTCCATGTCTGTATGAAAAATGAGTGAAAAAGTGAATCTGTCTGAAAAAATAGCTTATATCTGTAATATGATACATGTCAATAAACTTTATTGACTCTATCACTGAGGCCAATATTTTCCTTTTTCTTGTGGAATTAGTATCATCAGCTTTTAATATAAAATTAAAATCCCCTGACAGTATGATACTACCTTTTGAAATCTGAACTATTTGGTTCAATTGATTCTTAACAGTACTAATTGTTATTCTTGGGCTCCAATGCATGTTAATAGAACCTGCTGGAGTGATAGATTTGTCTACCAGAGTTTGCCACACCTTTGCAAGACTTCCACTTCATGTCAAGCAGAGTACCTCACTGGCACTCATTAAATGCAATCTGGAATACTGGATGGGTAACTGTAAATTTACCCCAGGGGTTCCACCTATGTTCCTCTTGGACAAGGGTGATAGGTGCTGATCACGGAAATAAGGGTAAAACTTGATTAGGTTTGTAAGGGCTCTAGGGTCATTAGCCTAGTAAACTCCTATGATCCTATGAGGGTATATATTCCTTTATTAATTTCTATAGTTAGTGAACAGAACATTCCCTTCTCATCATTATATGATCCAATAATCTTAGGCATAGGCTAAGTATTTTTCCATAGAATAGCTATTCCTCTCTTTTTCTGGGTATAACAAGAACTTACTAACACAGAAATATGTCTTTGTATTAAGGCTATCTAAATCTGTCTGTAATAAATGTGTCTCCTGTAGAAATATAAGCTGTGAATAAAATTACTTTAACTATCTGTTTAGAATCTTTCTCTTATGTTAATAGAAATACATTTAAGAGTTGACATATGGAAGGTTTAACACAAATATTAGACATGTTTTCATAATTTCAAAATTTTAATAGAAACATTGTACCACTTTTGAAGTCAGGAACTGGATATTGAAACTCATACAATAATTAAATTCTAAATTGTTAACTGTATAAATATTAATATCAGTAGTAGACACCCAAAAAGTATAAAACATTTCTCATATTGTTGAACTTATCTGCTTAAAAGCCCTCAAATCCCTCATGGAGTCTAAAACTCCTACTTTGGATATATAAACTATCCAAACATTCCCACCCATCAACAAGAGTGAGAGCACTCCTACCCTGCTACTAAGATAAAGTTATATGTCAAGATATCAAAATAACATACCAGTCATTATTTTCAAATTTCCATTTTTTACCAATCTTATAAATGGTTATGACACATTTAGTATATGGACTATTTTTTGACATTTTTATGAATATATATCTAAATATTTAAAGCAGAGACTCTCTGTAACTAACTCTATCATGTTCTGCTTCTTATAATATGTTTTTATAAATATATGCAGAATATACATATGAATGCACTTATATTTACTATCTAATAAACTAAGTCAAAATATTTATTGCAATGTCAAAGTCTACATTCAATAGAGTAAAGTTCAATGTAGCATGCAAATCACATCGTTTAACATCTAGCTCATTATTATTGTTATATATATTGTAAATCTAATAACTAAATGCACCATAAACAACTCATATTTAAACTTAGAAATATCAGGAAAACATTTACATTTCAGATACAGTCTTATATTAAACTATGCATTTTAAACATAGTTCAAAATATAACCTGATGTTCAATTAATCTGTTTTTTAGATTAGGTTGTCCATTAGAAAAATGAGAAAATTTAAAGAAATGTAAATATATATAAAAAGTTGTATATATTTATTCTGTTGCTTGAATTAATTATTCTTTAATAGGTCTGTTAGGTAACAACAAAAGTTTTAATACTTATTTTTCTTTTAACTAAGAATACCAGGCATATCTCTAAGATCTTATGAATAAAACATGAGAACCTCTCTTAGTGTTTTGATTGACAACTAAGCTCCTTAGCTTATTCAGGACTCGACAGTTAACTTTGTTTGCACGAGACCATGGTGGGAAGCCAAAACCAGCAGAATAGCTTTGAGTGGAAAATTTTTAAAAAATGCAGTTTCAAGTAACACTCGAGCCAAGCAAATTGTAGTTGTCCTTCAACATTCAATATCTTCTCTTAAAAATAAAACTGCTAGACCATAACAACCTCTAGTCTGTTGTCCCACTGTAAATACTCAGAGTTCCACATGCTTTGGCAACCAGGAAGAAGAGGAGAAAGAAATAAATCACTTCCTCACTGCAACGGACTTAAAACTGATACCCACACATCTCCCAAGAGAGCACAGCAAGACATGTCAGACCAGCTACATCAAATAAAAAAGTGATCCCCCAAACAATCTCCTCCAACAGCATCCACACAATTGGCACATACAAAACACCAATACACCAGCTATCCCTAACTACCAGTCACAAGTAGATGGCCAGTTCATCACAAAAAACTGACAATCCTCAAAGCAACCCCTCACCATACCACAAACGTATCCCACCAGCAGCCAGCATCAACGCGGGTATGATGACCTAAACCCAAGCATCTCGCAAAAAGTAAAAAGATAATCAAAACAGAAATTAAAAAGAACAATAAAACCAAACTATGTGCTGACCACTCCACTTCCTATATAGATATAAACAGTAAGTCAGCATCATCAGTAAACCATTCAGCTTTTCAGTTCATAATAGAAATATGATTAGATTATGCTACCATAGTAAAATTAGATATTATGTGTTTCACATAAAAGTCTTGCAGATGAAACTTATATCAACAAGAAAAAGTGTGAGATTAGATGTTTACTATATCCCAATGCATTTGTTTATTAAAATCAAAGGCAAGTAATTCTAAGTTAGATGTAATGATACAAAAAAGACACAGACTTTACATATCTATTTATAAATAAAGACGTTAGAGAAGAAAAACATTTTATTACTGTTTTACTAACAATATGGACTTTTAAAATATAATTTTTAAACAACAGAATGTTATTAGAGTTAGATGTAAATGATTCTATGATATGTATAGGTAGCTAGAATATCAAGAAAGTTAAGCTTAAATTATTTTATTATAGGGAATCTTTGGGTTCTTCCTACCTCAAATAATGCAGTTGAATGCTGCTTATTCATATGTTATTAAAAAACACAGATTAAATGAAATATAGACTACTGTTATTATGTCTCATAACAATTAAATAATGTTAAATTATTTCTCTTAACTTCTTCTTCTCATCTTCCATCCTGCTTTTTCAGCCTGTCTCTTTAAGAAAACACTATTCCGGTCCATATCTTTCACTTGCTCTATTTTTTTTGAAGATATGTTAAAACAGGATCAGGGTCTTCAAAGAACATGTTACCATCAGGTAGAAATACCTTCAGTCTTGCAGGGAACAGTAGGTGAACTTTAATTTGTTCTTTCTTATGTTCTCTAATTAAATGTAGAAAACATATTCTTTTATTGATGACAGTTGCAGAATAATCATTATCAAAATTAATAGTTTTGTCATCTATTTTGAGGGAGATTTTGCCCAGGCAGTTTTTAAGATTAATTCCTTATCCTGAGAAGAAAATAAAATATCACTATTGTAAATCTTGGAAATGAGTTATTTTTTGTAGAAGATGTAGTCAAAGACCTATGTGCTGTCTCGATTCTGAATGACATTGCTACAGGTAGATCTAGTATCTTTGGAAGCCAGGATGGTAAAAAGCTTATTATGTTAGTTCCTTCATTTTTTTCTGATAAACCAAAAATGTCAATATTATTTCCGTGGGATCTATTCTCTAAATCATCAGTTTTGTTCAGCAAAAGAGTATTTTGTTTTAATAAAAATTCAATGTTATTTTCATCTTCATTTAGTCTGTTTTCCATGTCATTCAGGGAGTCCTCAATGCCAGATATTTGTGACTTCTGTTGTTGAAGAGCTTCCTTGATTTGATCCATTTGTTTGAGCATTTTTCTTTGAAATTATCTAATTTAGTGTCCATTTTATCCATATTCAAGGATAGTTCCTGGATATTTGTGAGAACTGACTGTAGTTCTTTATTAAAGGATGAGACTTGCTCAGTTGTCTTTGAATGACTCCTTTCCAGACGATATATGAAAGATTCTCCAGATAAAATGTTGACAGGAAAGCATTTGATAATCAAAAAAATTCTTTGATATAATCCTAGAGAACACTTTAAATCAGTGAAAATAACTATATATAAAACTTTAGGATTATCTAGAAAATGTATTTCCTGTCAGAAATATAAAAAAGTAACAGAGCAAAGGAGCTCTGCTGCTACTCAGTCAACATCCTAGCCATGCCCCCCCCCCCCCCACATGCTATGTATTCTTGACTTTAGTCAGTAGGTTTTGTATCAATGAGTTACATTTTAAATAATTATAGAATGAAGTTCTGACTTCACTGATTGATTTTCTGGTAAATTGCTGAGGATTACAGTCAAACATTTTATGAGTGGCAGATGCAAAATATGAGACAAAATCAGGGCTATTTTGAAGAAATGTGGAGAGTTGAGAGGAATGGTGTGATGTGAAGAAGACAGAAGCAGTAGTGAGGTAAATATTTTTGCTACTATTATAGTTAGTAGTAGTATTTATTTTTTTACAGTGATGTAGGCAGTGATCAACAAAATATTTTCCACAAAGCAGATAATAATTAGGAGCAGGGCAGGGAGAGCAATGGCCCAAAACCAGGGACAAAGTTTAGATGTTACTCTAATTTACTTTAAACAGTAGCAGACTAGAACAATGTTTTGTGCATCAGCATGCATTTTCTGAACAATGTACAAAGTAGTAATGTCTAGTATTATTGACTAACTGTAATCCTTGTGGCTAAAACTGTGCTTGGTTGGGGACTGTCTGGATGAAAGTTACTGACCCTCTTGTCATTTGGATAGTTTCAGCAGTCATTATATGGTTTGGCAAAACTAGTATACATTTGTGAGAAGTAAGAAAGGCTACTTAACTGGACAGTTTCTATTCACAAAGTAGGTTTAATTGCTGGGGCTGCCTGTGGAGGAAAATGAGTTGCTGCCTGCTGTTGTTTGCTTATTAGTTTGGCTTTGCAGGACTAATGTGATTTGTGTGAAGCAACTTTGAAATTGTTAATTAGTGGCAACTGTTTGGATCAAAGGAGGAATGCATTACATGGTCATCCTCTTTTTATCATAATCCAACATCTGAATTGTATATAGAAGTGGCTATAACTGCTTATTGGGGGTTGTCTGTGTGAAAATAATTGAAATTTATGTCACTTACTCAGTTTAAACAGTCATCTCTCAAAAAATGAATAAAATGCATCACACAAAACCCAGGCTATCAAAGCTTATGGGAACTGATGGCTCCCACTTATCAAGAAATGGATGTTGGCGTAGGCTTTGTAGTAGCCTCTGCCATGAACCCCATCTAGTTTAAAACTAGTCCTGCTCAGTGGTGCATGCAGGTCACTGTAGCTTTTGTGGGGAGCTGGGGATGATGTCTTTGTTTATTAAAATTTCCTCCCAAACCTCAGAGGTCACTATCTTGTGTTGGGCTAGAGACAGTGTGGTCATTATTTAACTTACCTCACAAACTTGAGACGGGTGCAGAGAGAGTTACTAAGCTTGTTCAGGAGCAATATACTGTTTAAAAATAAAAAGTTGAAAACATTACTGCAGTTATTATTCCTCACAATCAAACTTCAGAAGCATATACAGGGGGGTATATTTGGGGAAGGGGAAGGAAGCATTCTGTTTATATAGGTCTGACAACAAATATATTCTCTGTTTTTTTTTTCAGTATTGTCCAAGTCTGACATCAAAGTGTTTCCTGGGATCTAGCTGTCTTTTGTGAATAGGGGGACGGGGCATGCTGTATATACATAAGACAGCAGCGACTTGAAAGATATGATTACAGCCATTTTCCCTTCATTTTCACTCTAATTTAATATCCGACAGGGATACACAGAAAGTGACTACCTTTTTTTAAGGTAGGGTAGGGAGGCAGGTACTATTTCCAGATATGATTTATGTATCATCACAAGCATTGTCCTCTTTGTTTATTTTGCATTGCTATTTGGTCAAATTTGAAAATTAAGCATTGGGTACAACTCATTTCCTCCACAAAATAAAAAAGTAGCATTGAATTTCTTTACTTATGCATGATTTTTGTTCAAGCCATCATTAGATCAAAGGGTTGGGAAAAAAAGCTTTTCAATGCATGTCAGAGGATCTATAACCCCATGGTTTCTGGGTGTCTAGTAACCCATAGCTACCCTAGCTTAATTTAATTTAATTATTACAGAATAGTCTTGATGAGTTAGGGTATGTTGAAAGGATACAGGAAAAAAGTTAAAGAGCAAGTCTGAATTTTTTATCTTAATCATGATTTTGTTCAGGCCAATGCTAGATGAAAAGGTCCTCAAGACACCCAGCTTAATGCAGTTGTTTTCCCCTCAGTTATCAGAGTGCAGCCTTGCCTACTTAATATGTATTGAATAAATGCAGGAAAGAACTGAAGAGTAAGAAAACTGTGAGAAAAAGAAGTTCAAGGTAAATTTTGATAGTGTGGGTTGGCCAGGATAGGAGGCAGTGTATGTGTGTGTGTGTGTGTGTGTGTGTGGGGGGGGGGGGGTTAGGCACTGTGAAGTCCTTTAATATTGGGTGCCAGATGACCTAAGGCTGGCTCTGACTATATGTACCAAGGGATTGAAAAGACAGATATAGCTGAATGGAAAACAAAGGTAAGAGATGATAAAATACACAGCAGAGGCACAGTAGAAGGGGAACATATTCTATTTAACATATCATTGGTGCACAGAATGAAGATTATGTTTTGAGAGTGTTTCTGAAGAACTCGCAGAATGTAATGAGTGAGGGTGAAATAATTAATTTTTAAAACTGATTATGTCTTTGTTGCCAGCTTTATGTAAATGACAGGGGAATTACTACACTAACACACTGTTTTAATTCTTGCAAGTACAAAAAAGTCAAGGTAAAGTTACTGTAGAATGGGGCTTCAGTGGTCACTTACATCCCTGGAACAATCCTGATGTATAGTATGTATAGCATTGTGCAATGATGTTACAGCTGCATACCTCCCATTGTTCCTGTAGAACGGGGCTTCAGTGGTCACTTACATCCCTGGAACAATCCTGATGTATAGTATGTATAGCATTGTGCAATGATGTTGCAGCTGCATACCTCCAATTGTTCCTGTAGAACGGGGCTTCAGTGGTCACTTACATCCCTGGAACAATCCTGATGTATAGTATGTATAGCATTGTGCAATGATGTTACAGCTGCATACCTCCCATTGTTCCTGTAGAACGGGGCTTCAGTGGTCACTTACATCCCTGGAACAATCCTGATGTATAGTATGTATAGTATTGTGCAATGATGTTACAGCTGCATACCTCCCATTGTTCCTGTAGAACGAGGCTTCAGTGGTCACTTACATCCCTGGAAGAATCCTGATGTATAGTATGTATAGCACTGTGCAAAGATGTTGCAACTGCATACCTCCAATTGTTCCTGTAGAACGGGGCTTCAGTGGTCACTTACATCCGTGGAAGAATCCTGATGTATAGTATGTATAGCACTGTGCAAAGATGTTGCAACTGCATACCTCCAATTGTTCCTGGCTAATGGTCTTATGCTTTGCTCCAGATGTTCTGCAATAAAACAAAATGAAAGCTGTCCCACTGATATGTTTAATCCTGGCTAGGAAAGACTTAGTGTTATATAAACAGTGGGAGATGAAGAGCCTTATTCTTCCTCTTACAAGATTCCAAAGTCAGAGACTGGCATAAGGGTCAATGTGTTTACCTTACAGACAAAGGGTATAGGGTTTGAGACTCACAAGTGGAAACTGGCTAGACTTAAGATGGTCCACAGGAGCAGCCAGCTTAGTACTTGCTTATGAACTAGAGATAGGACTTCCCCGGTGCTCTCTATGCTCATTATCCAGCATTCTTTCAGCATTTGGATTGCTTCCACTAGGAGAAAATAAGATCCACTGCAAGGATATATGCATTGGCTAAGTATAGATGCATAGCTTGAATACTTTGCAGTGAACCAGACATTTCACTAAAGATGATGTTGATGAATATTGAGAAGGCTTTGGCAGGGAGTGTCTACTATAGAGATTTAAAAGGAGACAAGCACTTTAGAAACACACAGATGTCCCCTTCACTGGGGTGGATAAAGAGAAAGTCATAGTAAGTTGTCTGTCAGGTGCCAGAATTCACCACCTCACCCAGGCACTCAAGTTCCTCAACAAGTACTGCTATGACTCTGTCATAGTACATGTTGGCGTGAATGACTTAAGATGTACCTCTCTGGACTATATGAAGAGAGACATGATTGAACTCACTGAATATGTGTTCCAGGCAGGTATGTCACTACCCTTAGGCAGCATTCTATCATCACCCAGAATGATGCCTCAATACAAACAAAAAAGGATTGACTTTAACAACTGGCTTAGTTTCTGATGTCATTCTAAAGGGATCCAGTACCTGTCGGCCTGGGAAGAAATGATTAACAGACCACAATACTTTGCCAGAGATGTCCTGCATCTGTCTCCCTTGGGCTTCATGCTCCTGGTAAAGGCTATTCCCTCCCCCATACTGCCTTTTTGAGGCAATGTCTTGAGGTCAAAACTACCAGCATGAGAATCTCATCTAAATGCAAATTAAAGGTCATGCTGCTGAAAGCCAGGAGTCTCAACATGAAACTGCACTCATTGCAAGCATTCTTAACAAACAAAAGCAAGTACCAAGTACCCAGCGTCGGTGAAAGCGTTTATTTAAACAGCAAGACAGTAAGGCAGCAGTAAACAATTCAATACGTAGTTCACCAAGTCAATCCACGTTTCGTCAGTAACTTCCTCAGCATAAAAACAGTATGAAATTACAAAGTAGCATTTAAATACATGCGCCTGGTTTAAGTAGACCAATACAATCTAACATCCTTGCATACATTAATTAAAACTATTCACATCACTTCCCACACCAATAGCAACTGCAAAACCACTCTAAATAAAATGTGTTAATATAAGTAAAATCATCATTGTCAACTCTGTGTTAAACTGAATAGAGAACTAAAATACTGGTCATAGACCCACTGAATGTAACATTAAAGGTGGTGTACACTCTAATTCAATAAATATTGTTAATACATGAAAGGCTTAAAAGGTTTAAAGAAGAGGTGCAATAACATCATCTGATAATAAAATTTAGCATTACAAAAACTACTAAACATAATAGGACAAAGACGTATGAAAGTTAAAACATAGTCAATGTGTTAAAATAATGTTTATTTTAAAAAATGTAAAAGATATGTATATAAAATGTATAAAATTCAACTGCCCAGTTCGAACCAGAATATGTTATAATTTGGCCGACCTAAGTTTCAAAACTGGTTTAAGGGAAATCAGGTCATTAATGCCTGGGTATTTGTTAGCTTCTAGTACTATCTGCCAATATAGTTCTCTGTATTCAACTAACGTTTCCCACATTCCACCTCTAGGGTCAGTGGGCACCACTTCCAGTACAAAGAACTCAAATGTAGCTTCCTTACAGGTTTGTGTGTGTTTGAAAAGTGAGTTAGTTTCTCGGGAAGTTTTTATGTCATAAAAGTGTTCATAAATCCTCTGTTTAATCTTCCTCTCACTTTTCCCAATGTAGAACGCATCACATTTTGTACATAAAGCAATGTAAATAATACCATTGGTGTTACAGTTCACAAAAGATTTAACTGTCAAGGTTTTATTCCTGGCTTTCAGATAGATTGATTCTCCTGTTTTTAAATAACTACAGTAATTACAAGCCCCACATTTAAAAACTCTGTGTTTCTTTTTCTTGTTTTTCTCAAAAAACTTGTTGTTAGAACCTCTTTCCAAAAGACATTTAATGGTTTTACCCTTCTTGTAAATGTATTTAATTTCTTGATCAAAAATGTTACTTAAGTCGGAGACCTTAGCAAAGTTTTTCCACTCTTTGTCAATAATTTTCCTGACAAGACCAGCCTGACCGTCGTAAATAGTGGAAATGCCTGTACAAAATTCACTATTGGTAGTAACACTGGCACAGGGGACAGTGACCTCCTGTTTGGATTTACCCAAAATCGGGGCAAATCTGTCTGTCCTGCCCTGACAAACTACCTGACGTATCTCATCAAACATTGTCTCAGGGTACCCTCTTTCTAGGAACATAGTTCTCAGAGTACTAACCTCTTCCATGAAAGCGCTGTCGTCAGAGGTCATTCTACAAATTCTGACCATCTGTCCTTTCAAAACACTTTTCTTTTGATGTAAGGGGTGAGAACTAGTATAGTGTAAGTATGTGTTTGAGAAGGTGTTTTTCCTATGTACTCTGGAAGCAAAATTCTGACGACATTGTTAAAGATGGTTGTAAATGGTCTTTTAACAATTTTAACATTTTTAACTACTCTAAAATTGCATTAACAAAAACAGTTTTTGATTTATTTTGTAAAGGCTTTGGTTTTATACCACAAAAAAGGACGGACATTTTTAAACTTTTAGTAGATATTAAACTATTTATAAGAAAGAAAAATCTAGAGATCTTTTTTAAAGGTAAGCTTTGCAACACCCCTACTGACAATTTGTCAAGGAAAAGTACGTTTAATCCTCCCCTGCATCCACAGTTGAAAAATTTTGAGCTTGTGGTGGAAAATGAATTAAGAAGTTCACTTCGTAGGCACACTGTGCGTTCTAACTTGAACAAGGAAGAAGAAGAAATCCTTGAGAATTTGAGTAACAACAGTGATGTTAGAGTTATGAAACCCGACAAGGGTGGGGGGGTTGTACTGATGGACCACATTTTATACGAGAGTAAGATGTTTGAGATACTGAATGACACAGACAAATATATTAGGACTTCCAAAAATGAAATTAACATTGCACACAACAAAATTAACTACTTATTGAATGATTTATTACTTGAAGGGTCTATAGATTTCAAAACCTACAAATACCTTTTAGTAGAAAAACCTAAAGTACCATCGGTTTTTGGGATTCCGAAAGTACATAAGAACATCAACGACCCCCCACTCAGGGTTATTGTTTCCTCTGAAGGTTCAATAACAGCACCACTGGCAAAATACATAGACGTGAAGATTAAAAAGTTGGTCAACGAAAACCCTATTATATTGAAAGATTCTTGGGATTTTTTGAGAAAAATTGACCACTCTATGCATAGTGACACAAAAGGTTTTGGTACCTGTGACGTGGTGGATTTGTTCACATCTATTCCACATGAACTAGGATTAATGTGGTTTGAGGAGATGTTGCTTACATGTAAAGACATTTCCCACAATGACTTTAGAACTATACTTGTTCTCATGGAAGTTGTTTTGAAGAACAACTTCCTATTTTTTGAAGGAGAATACTACAGACAGGTCAGGGGCGTGGCTATGGGAGCACACTGTGCACCCACCTACGCCAACATCATTATGGCATTTTGGGAAAACAAATTCATTTTAACTTCAGTGTACAGTAACAAATGGACACTGTACTGTAGATTCCTTGACGACTTATGTTTTTTGTGGAAAGGCACTAATGACGAGTTTGAATTATTTGTGGATTACATTAATGAATCCACAAATTTTCTCAAATTTACCAAGACCTTTAATGAACATGAGGTTAACTATTTGGATGTTAACATTAGGAAATTAGAGAGGAATTTTGCCTCCAGAGTACATAGGAAAAAACACCTTCTCAAACACATACTTACACTATACTAGTTCTCACCCCTTACATCAAAAGAAAAGTGTTTTGAAAGGACAGATGGTCAGAATTTGTAGAATGACCTCTGATGACAGCGCTTTCATGGAAGAGGTTAGTACTCTGAGAACTATGTTCCTAGAAAGAGGGTACCCTGAGACAATGTTTGATGAGATACGACAGGTAGTTTGTCAGGGCAGGACAGACAGATTTGCCCCGATTTTGGGTAAATCCATACAGGAGGTCACTGTCCCCTGTGCCAATGTTACTACCAATAGTGAATTTTGTACAGGCATTTCCACTATTTACGACAGTCAGGCTGGTCTTGTCAGGAAAATTATTGACAAAGAGTGGAAAAACTTTGCTAAGGTCTCCGACTTAAGTAACATTTTTGATCAAGAAATTAAATACATTTACAAGAAGGGTAAAACCATTAAATGTCTTTTGGAAAGAGGTTCTAACAACAAGTTTTTTGAGAAAAACAAGAAAAAGAAACACAGAGTTTTTAAATGTGGGGCTTGTAATTACTGTAGTTATTTAAAAACAGGAGAATCAATCTATCTGAAAGCCAGGAATAAAACCTTGACAGTTAAATCTTTTGTGAACTGTAACACCAATGGTATTATTTACATTGCTTTATGTACAAAATGTGATGCGTTCTACATTGGGAAAAGTGAGAGGAAGATTAAACAGAGGATTTATGAACACTTTTATGACATAAAAACTTCCCGAGAAACTAACTCACTTTTCAAACACACACAGACCTGTAAGGAAGCTACATTTGAGTTCTTTGTACTGGAAGTAGTGCCCACTGACCCTAGAGGTGGAATGTGGGAAACGTTAGTTGAATACAGAGAACTATATTGGCAGATAGTACTAGAAGCTAACAAATACCCAGGCATTAATGACCTGATTTCCCTTAAACCAGTTTTGAAACTTAGGTCGGCCAAATTATAACATATTCTGGTTCGAACTGGGCAGTTGAATTTTATACATTTTATATACATATCTTTTACATTTTTTAAAATAAACATTATTTTAACACATTGACTATGTTTTAACTTTCATACGTCTTTGTCCTATTATGTTTAGTAGTTTTTGTAATGCTAAATTTTATTATCAGATGATGTTATTGCACCTCTTCTTTAAACCTTTTAAGCCTTTCATGTATTAACAATATTTATTGAATTAGAGTGTACACCACCTTTAATGTTACATTCAGTGGGTCTATGACCAGTATTTTAGTTCTCTATTCAGTTTAACACAGAGTTGACAATGATGATTTTACTTATATTAACACATTTTATTTAGAGTGGTTTTGCAGTTGCTATTGGTGTGGGAAGTGATGTGAATAGTTTTAATTAATGTATGCAAGGATGTTAGATTGTATTGGTCTACTTAAACCAGGCGCATGTATTTAAATGCTACTTTGTAATTTCATACTGTTTTTATGCTGAGGAAGTTACTGACGAAACGTGGATTGACTTGGTGAACTACGTATTGAATTGTTTACTGCTGCCTTACTGTCTTGCTGTTTAAATAAACGCTTTCACCGACGCTGGGTACTTGGTATTTGCTTTTGTTTATTAGTCGCTATTAGTGCCTTCCATTTTCGTTTTTTTCAAGCATTCTTAACCCTGGAAGATACTGACATTTGAGCAATCACAGAAACCTGGTTCAAAGCTGTGGGGAGCACCCCAGCCTTACCTGGTTACTCATCCTATCAGACATAAAGATCCCAAACTGAGGGCAGCAAAGCCAAAGGAGGTGAAGTTTCAATACATATTAGAGATATACACACCTCCAGACTGGTCAAACAGTGTGATGCACAGGAGACACTCCAGGTGTAGTTAATGGTTGACAAGATCCCTAATCAACTCATAGTTAGCTACAGGGCCCCAGTGTTGACTCAGGATGCTCATGCCACCTATCTGGATCTCCTTGAATCTATTAGGATTCAACTTTTACCTTGATCTTGGGAGATTTTAACTTCCCAACCATTGATTGGAAGAACTACTTGAGCCAGAACACAAATGCTCAAAACTTTCTTGACGTTGTCAATGCCAGTGCCTTCAACCAGCTGGTTGACACCCCCACAAGAGGTGACAACATCTTGGACTTGGTACTAACTAACATGGGAAACCACTGCAGCATCCTCACAGTGGCATCATCCCTGGAAATATCAGACCACAAAGCAGTCACCTTCGAAGTCACCATCTCTCCTGCCCACCCAGCTAGGGTTAAACAAAAAAACTTCTCCAAAGCTGATTGCAATCTCCTGAGGAAAAGTCTAAACAGCTTCACAGCCCCCTTCCCAACAGCAGGAACTGGCACTAATGGCCAAACCTGTACCAAAGTACTATATGATCATTTATATAAATGCATGGATTCAGCAATACCTGACAGCACAAAATCCTCCTCTTCAAGGAAGAGGAAACCTGTCTGGTGGACATTGGCTATAAATAAACTCTACAACAAAAGGAAAAAATTGCTGTCCATGACCAAGAAGGAACAGGTGCCAAATTGGAAGCAATCTCGCCTTGGCATAACAAGCAAATAAAGGTATTAGTGAGGTCCTCCAAAGCTAACTTTGAGTCCAAATTGGCCACATCTAATAACGACAATTATAAGGCCTTCTTCACATACATCTGCAATTTAAGGGGAAACACCCAAATCTGCTCAGAACTATTAGTCAAGGACACCAAGTATGCAAATGCTGTGGATATAGCCAATCTGCTGGTTCAGTGAAAACTTCAGCCCTCTGTCCCCCCCATCAGTAATCCAAGATATTGCCAGCACATGCCCCCACCCCTTATCTCTAGGGAACAAGTCATTACTGCCCTATCTAAGGCTAAAAACCCAGCTTCCATGGGACCCAATAACATCCTAGGCTGCATCCTGTATCAGCTTAGGGAAGAACTTGCAGCACCATTAGGCACCCTATTCAACCTAAGCCTAAGTACCAGTTTCGTGTTTTGTCCCAGCTGAGCAGAGGATGGCCACCATCATCCCTCTGTACAAAGGTGGGGCATCCGGTGATCTAGGCAATTATAGACCCATCAGCCTAACTAGCCTGATTTGCAAGGCCATGGAACACATTATCATGGACCACATTAACAACAACATCATCAGCCTCCAAACGCTTGCTCCTAGACAGTTTGGTTTTGTCAAAGGGAGATCATGACTGTTAAATTTGGTTGACTTCTTTCAGTCAGTCACCAAAGCCATGGCCGAGGCATTCGACATTATTCCCCACTCAGGCATAACAGATAAATTATCACGGCTTGGCGTAAATCTGTATCTGACCAGATGGGTAGCTAACTAGCTCACTGATAGAACTCACTCAGTCAAAATAGGGGAAGCTACTCAAGTAGTAGACCCATAATGAATGGTGTACCTTAGGGATCGGTCTTGGGTACCCTGCTGTTTGGGATATACGTCTCTGAGGTGCAAGCCAAAATTAGAGGTCTATGGCTGACCAAGTTTGCAGATGACTGCAAGCTGGGCATTGTCATCAACTCCCTTAGTGATGTTGACATACTACAAGAGGGTCTCACCCAGAGAAATGACTAGTACCAGAAACACGGCCTCAAACTAAATGCCAAAAAAATGCATCATCATCCCCTTTGGGGAGAGATGTCTCCACAAATTATCACATTAATATCAACGTCCTAAGCACTCAAGCAGTTGTGAGGGACCTGGGCACCCAAGTTGATAGCAATCTAACTTCTGACCACTATGTTGCCACTATTTTATGGAGAGCTTTCTACATGATACACCTCATTAGTAAGGATATTTCTTCAGAAACAAGGAAGTCATAGCTTCCCTGTATTCCTCCCTTATCAGGCCCATGATCGAGTATAGCACCCCTTTCAGCATGTACCTCATGAAGCACATGCAGCAACTGGAGAGACCACAGAGGTTCCTGAGCAGGAGAATCCAGGGCTTCAAAAATCTATCTTACACAGGTAGGCTAAAAGCCCAGTCCCTCTACTCTTTCTCATACAGACTCCTTAGAGGTGATCTATGCCTGGCATACAGAACAATCTCTTACCCAACCTTGATGAATTGCTACATATCCAGAAGCCAAACTCCACTTGCATGACCCGCATGTAAAACCTCAAATTGGTCAGCGACATCAATAGAACTTGCTGGTGGGACAGATTTGTTTTCTAGAGACTCCTCCATCTGTGGAACAGACTCCCTCTCCACTTCAAGGAAAGTACTTAATTATCCCTCTTTAATAGGAACCTGGATGACTGGATGGGAAATAGAAAATACACCCCTGGGATTCCACCTATATCCCTGCTGGACAGGGGCATCATGTGCTGACTTGTGGGAACATGGGCTAATTTATTGGTTAGGCTTATAAGGGCCTAGTAACTTGCTATGATCCTATGATCCTATGATTCCCTTTTTTTCATTTCTGACTCTATACTGCACACACTTTTTATATACATTCCTGATTTTTTTCTGTTCTTTTTGTCTGTTACTTGATGTAGCCTTTGTTTACTTGCTCTTGATATGTTTATTTTCACACCTGTCCTATCATCTCACCTCCTGCTGTTGTTCTGCTATTAAAGTGTTCTCTATTTTCATAAGTGTTGCTGGCCTTTTTCTTTTGCATTTGATCCATATTTGCTATATTTTTTAACTAATGCAGTTCTAACTTCTTCAGTGATAAAGTTTTTACATATTTCTTATTTCATAATTTGCTCCAAAATCCTTGCTTCAGGATGCATTCTTTCACCTGACTTGGAGTCCCATGTTCTCAGATTTGTTCCATTCCCTATACTGCGACTGCTCTTATATATTTCATATTAATCACCACCACATATTCTTCGTAAGATGGTCTAATCTTTTTTGTGTGTTCGATGCTTGTACCTTGTATTATTTTGCTTAAGAAAATAGGTTTTGAGAACAACAGAATGCCATTGGCCGTTTGGTACTCAAAAGGGGTGTGTATACATATATATATATATATATATATATATATATATATATATATATATATTCACTTTATAATCTCGAAATACTGAAATGTCGAATTTCAGTATCTCGAGACTATAAAGCCAAAACATTACAAACCCGAAACACCACAACTGCGAAAGTCAAAACTGGGAAACACTACACCACACAAACAAACACAAACACACCTACCTCCCAACACTACAAGAAAGTAAAACAAAACACACAAACACAAAAAAACAAATACAAACACCTACCCTAGCTAGAAGCAGGGGAGCAAGTCCCCCTGCACCCCCCATGTCCCCCCGCACCCCCGCTACTTATATATACTAACTCCGAGGTCTCACTAACCACCAAAACACAGAAAACACACCACTACACACTCCAAACACACTCACATACACACAAACAACACCCCAAACCCTTTAAAAAATAACACTTGCCCAACGCACCATCACAACTGTGAGTTAGACATTTCCAGCTTCGGGATACTGCAGTTTCGCGCAACTGTAGTCTCGACACTTTGGTCTCGAGATACTGAAATTTGACATTTCAGTATTTCGAGATTCCAAAATGTAACTATATATATATATATATATATATATATATATATATATATATATATATACACACACACACACACACACACACACACACACACACACACACACACACACACACACACACACACACACACACACACATATATATACACACACACACACACACACACACACACACATATATATATATATATATATAGAGAGAGAGAGAGAGGGAGAAACCACTAAAAAACATGACTGTCTACTTAACAGCAAAAGCTTTTTGTGCAGTGAGCAAGATCTTTTCTTGAAGCCACTATTGGTTTCCTACTCGCTTACATGCCGCACAGTGCATTTCACATTCCATCAGAATTATATGATATGGGGCATTTCACATATGAAATACACCTAGTGGTTCTTTAAAAAGTACACTTTAGACCTCAGGTACATTTCTGGCTGCAAAAAATGAATAGCATCAGAGTCAGGCAGTAGACATGTACTGCAAAAAATAATCCACATAAATCTGAGCATGTAATATTTGAGGCATCCCAGAATGTCTGCTTTTCTTCACATTTCCTGCTACACATCAGCTGCATTTATTTTATTTTGGTCTGCATTGTGCATGTTTGAGAAGAGTGAAACACAGACAGAAACAAAGAGAGATGGGTGGACATCTCAACAGATTAATCATGTTTCTGTTCTGTGGCTCACATACCTCTGCTTAGTGTATGCATGTGTAAGTATGTGAGTGTGTGTGTGTGTGTGTGTGTGTGTGTGTGTGTGTGTGTGTGTGTGTGTGTGTGTGTGTGTGTGTGTGTGTGCGCATGTGCACGCATGCGTGTAATAGCATTGTAGCTTAAGAGTGCAGAGGTCTGTGCAAGAATTCATGTACAGTTATAATTTTTTTTTATTTTTGAAATTAATTTCACCATTTATTACTTATTCTGAAATAACAGGGGTGAGTTTCTTCATATGTGTGTGTGTGAGGTTATTTGTGTGAATGATAAAGTTTTTACATTTTTCTTCTTTTATAATTTGCTCCAAACTCTTTGTTTCAGGAGACATTCTTTCACCTGTCCAAATTCAGTATTTGTCGGCCTGGGACAACATGATCGACAGATCACCCTGCTTTGACAGAGATGGTCTGCACCTGCCACTGCTAGCCTTTTGAATACTGGCCAAGGCATTAGCCATGCCCATAGTGCATTTTTAGGCAGTGCCAAACCAACAGACCTACCAATGTAACAAATTCTTCTAGTGCCAGGCTGAAGGTATCACTGCTCAATGCTAGGAGTCTTAGCAAGAAACTACTCCCTAAAAGCTGTCCTCACTCTGGAGAATGCTGACGTCTGTGCAGTTACAGAGACATGGTTCAAGACTGCGAAAAGCACCCCAGCAGTGCAAGGCTGCAGTGCCTATCACGCATTCAGACTACTGTCTGAAAAGGAAAAATGAAAGAAGGAGGAGGTGTTTCTATTTACATAAAAAACAACCACCTCTCTAGATTGGTCAAGCAGGATGACTCACTTGAGCTACTCCATGTTCAGCTGACCACAGGCAAAGTCCCCCATCATATCATCGCTAGCTACAGGTCCCCAAACATGAACCATGAAATCCACTCTGAATACCTGAAGTTACTAGAATCACTTACCATTCAGCCCAACACACTACTTATGGTTGATTTTAACTCCCTTCCATAAACTGGGAAACATATACAACCACTAGCATGCAGGGTCAGAGATTCCTGGACTTTGCCAATGCAAGTCTTTGGGAACAGCTGGTCTGCACTCCCACTAGGGGCTCAGGTAACCTTGACATAGTACTCACAAACATGGGGAAGCATTGCACCCCCTGCTGTGCAATGCCCCCATTGGTAAGATCATATCATATATTGGCCTCCTTTGAAATAAATGTAATGGTAGTACCACCATCAAACCCTAAAACCCTAAATAATTTTTTCCAAGGCAAATTACCTCCTATTATGTGATAGCACAGGTAATTTTAAATCTCTGTCTAACTCCAAAAACATGGAGGCCTTTGCAGAAGTATACACAAATGCCCTGTACAACTACTTAAACTACTGCATAGAAACAGTAGTACCTGACTGAACTAAACCCAAGTTTAACCAGAAAAACAAGTTACTCTGGTGGACCCCTGGCAAAAAAAGACTATACAACAAAAGGAAGAAACTGTCTATAAGTAAGTGAGAGGAAGCACAACAGAGAAAAAAAAATCCGTCATTAGTCTCAACAGGCAAATCGAGGAACTAATCAAGCCTTCAATAGCTAAATAGGAGACTAAAATAGTATCCCAAGCAAAGGATAACCACAAATAATTTTTTAGTTATGGCTGAAATCTTAAGGGAAACACTCAACAATGTGCTGAGTTGACTGTATTTGGCACTATCTATACTCAGCCAGAAGAAATAGCAAACCTGCTGGACGATAAATTCAGCTAAGATTTCACCCCCTCATCACCTCATGTTACTCCCCATAAAATACTCCCTACTGTTTCTTTGCCTGTTATCACAAATGAACCCAAATGAATAGTCACTGCACTCTCTAAAGCTAGAAACATGGCATCAGTAGACCCTAATGGAATCCCAGAGTGCCTATTAAATAGCTTGAAATATGACCTTGCAGACTCACTCAGATCTCTATTTAACCAGTCTCCAGACAGGCTTTGTATCAGTAGAGTGAAGGACAGCAACAGTCATCCCTCTTTACAAGGAGGGACCATTAACTGACCCAGGAAACTACTGACCCATAAGCCTGACTAGCCTCATATGCAAGGATATGGAAAGGCTAATCATGGACCAGATTAACAATGACTTAGGAAATCTCCAGATTCTAGAACCAACCCAATTCAGCTTCATCAAAGGCAGGTCCTGCCTGCTCAGTCTGGTAGACTTCTTTGAGAAGGTCACCAAGGCCATGGATGAGGGTAAGACAGTTCATACCTCCTACCTTGACCTGGCCAAGGCATTTGACACAATATCCCACTCAGGTATTATAAATACACTCACAAAATTGGGCATAATCTTCTGTATCACCAGATGGATAGCCAAATGGCTCACAGATAGGGCACACATTGTTAGAGTGGGGGAATCCACATCTTGCAAGAGGCTAGTCATCAGTGAAGTATCACAGCGCTCACTGCTGGGCCCTCTCCTGTAATATACTACTCAGATGTCAAGGCAAATGTAGATGGCCTTTGGCTGGCCAAGTTTGCTGATGACTGCAAGTTGGATGCAAACATTGACTATCCAAATGATGCTGATATCATACAGAAAAGTCTTACACAGACTAATGATTGGTGTCACAGCCATGGTCTCAAACTAAATGTGAGGAAGTGCACAATAATATCCTTTGGGAAATTAAATACCCCTGCAAATTACAACATTCATAGCACCCCCCTAAGAGTGGACTCAATGGTGAGAGATCTGGGTACTCCGATAGGTAGCAATCTGAGCTTTGACCACCATGTGAGCATTGTGGTGAGGAGATCCTTCTATGTGGCTCAACTTATAAGTAAGGGCATGACATCCAGATCTAAGGATGCCACAGTACCACTGTATACAGCCCTCATCAGGCCAATAATTGGATACAATGTACCCTTTGGCATGTACCTTGCTAGGCACATGCAACAGTTGGAGCATCTGCAGAGGTTTTTCAACAAAAAAATATAGGATATAACCAACATGTCATATGTGGACCAATTAAAACACTATCATTGTATTCAGTTTCATACCAATTACTGACGGGTGACGTGTGTCTGACCTACAAGGCAGTCTCTGACCCAGCCCTGATGGAAATGTTGCATATTTGCAAAACTATCTGCATGAGTGTCACCTTTTCTAAGCATTTAAACCTGATCTCTGACAAGAATAGACCATACTGGCAAACAGAAGTGTCTCCCAGAGATTGTCCCTTCTATGGAATAGGCTTCTTATTCAACTGAAGCAGAACCCTTCCATGACCATCTTCAAGGGCAATCAAGACCGTTGGATGGGAAATCAGAAATTCACTCCTTGAGGGTTGCCTAGGTCTCTTATGGGCAGAGGCAGTATGTAAAAATAGTCATAACCCCACTTGCTGACCCTTATTATCTTTCTTCTAGGGATAGAAAATTGGATAAAATTTGTATAAAACTGGCTAGGCTTGTAAAGGCTCTTGAGCCATTAGCCTAGTAATCTCCTATGAACCTATGAACTTATGAACCTGACAACGAATCCCATGTTCACAGATTTGCTCCATTCCTTATAATGCATTTGCCCTGCTTATGTATTTCATATTAGTCAGTCACCACATATTCCTTGTAGGACAGTCTGATCTTTTTAGTGTGTACCCTACTTGTACCTTGTATTATTCTATATGTATCTCTGTGTGCCTCTGTGTAAGTGTGTGTGTGTGTGTGTGTGTGTGTGTGTGTGTGTGTGTGTGTGTGTGTGTGTGCTTGTACGTGTGCATGTGTGTATGTGTGCTTGTGCATGTGTGCATGTGTGTGTATGTGTGTGTCTATGTGCTCTTGTGCGTATGTACGTGTGTGTGCGCGCGTGTGTGTGTGTGTGTGTGTGTGTGTGTGTGTGTGTGTGTGTGTGTGTGTGTGTGTGTGTGTGTGTGTATGTCTGTGTGTGAGAGAGACGCATGCATGCGTGCATGTGCATGTGTGCGTGTTTGTGTCTGTGTTTATCATATATTGTACCATGTGGAATTCCATGAACAGGTGCCCCCCTTAACTAACAAAAACAAAAATCTCTTTTTAAGTTGAAAAATAAAAAAATAGTCTTCTCAAGTAACAGACCAAAACATGTCTTCTTGAGTTGAGAAAAAGCTCTTCTGCTCTGAAACGGTAGTAAAATGGCAAACTGCTTGCTATAAGTGCAACAGCCAGCTTAATACAGTTACATTTCCACACTAAGTGTTTAAGTGCTTTACCCATGACTACAAATGCAGTACTGGTACTCATTTCTGATTGCCAGTACTACGTCTCCCCACACCACCAGCACATGGTGATCACACCCCCAACACCTTGTATTTATAGCAGTCATTCCCTGTCCTACCATAATAGCACTTCTGGTGGTGCATATATATGTGTGCATATGTATGTATATTTTCCTAAGTATGTTATATGAAATATATGTCCAATTAATATATGTTTGATATTTTGTATGTAAAATATTTCCTGCCACAATGATCACCAAACTTCAAAACATTAGGTGGAGGCATTATTTCATATGAAATATATGTATATGTATATATATATATATATATATATTATATATATATATATATATATATATATATATATATATATATATATATATATATATTATATATTTTATATATATATATATATATATATATATATATATATATATATATATAGACCTTATATATATGTGTGTCTGTGCGCGCATGTGCGTGTGTGTATGGGTCTGTATCAGATGACTGAGTTTTTAGAAAATTGAAACTCATACAGTCGAGACTATATGATCGATATGTTTCTAAAAAATTGAACATCAAAAAACCCCCCACAAAAAATACAAAAATCTACCCTTTTATTTACATTTTTGCAGTGTACCCTACTTGCACCCCCATTGTGGGGGGCTGTGCCACCCCCACCCCCTGCAAATTATGTATATATATACCAGCTTTCAGATCGCACTGCAGTGAGAAAAAGGGTAAATTACCCGATCCGTCCGCAGTCTCCATTCAAAAGCTTTGAGTTTTCAAAAACTTGATGTATGGTCACGACCATATGAATTTCGACTTTATATATATATATATATATATATATATATATATATATATATATATATATATATGTGCAAAACAATTTAACAGACATTTTCTAAGCACAATAATGCCCAACAGGGTGAATATTTCAGGGAAATAGCAGACCTTCCATGTGTGGGGAAGCCCTCTGCTTCCAGTCCCAGACCTCTGACCTCCCATGGGCACTCCATTATTTCCCTGTAACATTCAGCCTGTTGGGCATTATTGCTTATTAAATGTGCTGTACTTCAATGGCTGGCACTATAATTCATGTACCTGAAATAATTTTGACGAATTTTGTGTTTCTGTAGTTGAAGAGTGATATGTTGCATTTATTGTCCTTGTATAGTATAAGTGGTAGAGCACTTACTATATATCCAGAATTCAACACATTTCACACATGTTAAAATATGGGTAATGAACAATCATATAGTTTATAATAACACATTTTCAATTGAATGCCAGATTATCATTCAGTCATTTGCACAATATAAAGTAAAGTTTTAACTGTATTTTGCAGTGCCTTTTCTTCCAATGTGCATCAGCCATATTGAGCCTTTTTCAGTGTTATCATGCAGACAGTGCTCAGCATAAACAGCAGGTCTTGTTATTTTTAGCAGAGTTACCAGCCACCACTGATTTTCTGTCAGAGATGTCTTCATATCATTCTCAATTTAGTGGTTCCATCACTTCAAGAGAATAATTATGAAGAATAAGTAGGGCTGTGCTTCAATACATTTCTCCTTAGTTCCACAGAGCAAACTAATGCAAAGGTTCCAAGATCTGGTATTATCATATTTTCATATGCACCCTTGTTCTACTGTATTTGTGTAAGCTTTCTCATTGACTTGTGGTACCAGAAAAAGGTACATGACCTTTCAACACATATTGGGAACTTAACAATCATCCATGATTTAAAGTGATTACAGACATCCTCCCTGGAAAACAGTTTTAATATGATTAATTTGATTTCACTGGAATAAAGTGTAGTGACCTCTGTTAATACAAAGCTTGGTATAATATGTAAATATTCTACATCATTTCTTGATTCTCCAGATGCTTCATTAGCACTAATGAATATGATAGATCATTTTCTTAATACTTTGTTAAATTATAGAGGCACATCTTAACATCTTGTGCATTCTGATTTGATGACAACAGAGCAGCTACCTGAAATGAAAGAAAATGCTGGTTAACGTATAAGATTACATGAACAAAATACACCTAAAGCAATAATTATGTACACTTTGGCTGCCCTATGTCATTCTACATCTTGTCTGTTTTGGGTATCAGTCAGTCATTGTGGCTTCCATCTTGATTACTGTAGCACAGAATTTTGCAGTGGAGATCAATAAACAGAATTCTGAAAACAGGATTTACGTTAATAAATAAAATAAATAAATAACAGCTGTTTAAAACAATTTGCAGAGGAAATAAGCCCACTACATTGCACTGGGGGAGCTGTGCCTGCTACAACTGTTACTTATTTTTCCTACACAAATGTTGCGCCATCTTAGGAAAGGGGAAGTAGAAATAATTTGTATGCACTAGAAGAAAATAATGGTACAATTACCAACACTTATTTTAGGAGAAAACAAAGCTTTTTTAGTACTTAAGTAAAAGCACCAGTCACTGTATTTTCATAGGATTATAGGATCACAGGAGGTTAGTAGGCTAATGGCGCCAGGGCCCTTACAAATCTAGCCAAGTTCTACCCATGTTCTCAAAGTTGTCTGGTTCAGGCAGACACTAAAATCAACACCTATTGCCCCTGTCTAAGAGGGACACAGGTGGAAACCCTGGGTTGAATTTCTGGTTACCTATCCAATCGTCCAAATTGTGCTTAAACAGGGCCAACAAGGGACTTTATTTAACAAGTATAGGAAGCTTGTTCCAAAGGTGGGGCAACATCTGTGAGACAAATCTATCTCTCCAGCAAGTTCTGTTGATGTCACATACCAGGCTAAGGTCCTTTGAGCGAGTGACCTGTGTGCCATTTAACTTGCGAATGTGCACCATTTCCATCAAAGCTGGGTCAGAGATTGCTCTATTTGCAAGAAGCAGGTCACCTATGAGCAGTCTATATGACACAGAGTAAAGTGACAATGATTTCAGTCTGTCCGCATAAGGCAGATCTTGAAGACCCTGAATTTTCATTGTAAGAAACCTTTGTGGTCTCTCCAATTACTGCAGGTGTTTGGAAAGGAACATACCAAAGGGAGCATTGTACTCTATTATTGGCCTGATGAGGGAAGAGTACAGGGGGCTTATAGTCTCTTTCTTTCTGGAGGCAATACCTTTACTTATGAGATGAGCAATATAAAGTGATCTTCTTACCACTGTGGAGACATGGTGATTGAAGTTAATGTTGCTGTCAACCTGTGTGCCCAGATGTGTCACCACTGACTGGGTGCTTAGGGTATTGCTATTGATGTGGTAGTTTGCAGGAACATTACCCTTGCTGAAGGGGATGATAATGCATTTTTTCATTAAGTTTAAGACCATGACTTTGACACCAGTCATTAGTCTGCGTAAGACCTTCTTTGCAGGATGCTGACATCAACTCTGGGGGGGGGGTTCAGTGATCACTCTCAGTTTGCAGTCATCAGTAAGCTTTGTCAGCCACAGTCATTTAGCTTTAGCCTGTACTTCAGAGAAGTAGATTCCAAACAGTAGGGCTCCCAGAATCAATCCCTGTGGAACAGCACTGGTTACAGGTCTGCTTGAGGAGGTGGAGTCCCCTATTTTGACCGTATGAGTTCTAGCAGTGAGCAAGTTTGCAACTCACCTGACAATATATGGGATGATACCCAGCTGGGTGAGTTTATCAATGATGCATGAGTGGGGGATTGTGTCAAAGGTCTTGGCTAATTCTAGGTAGGCCGTATGCACAGAGTTGCCCTTGTCTAGGGTTTTAGTGGCTGTCTCAAAGAAGTCCACCAAGTTTAGCAGGCATGATCTCCCCTTGACTTAACCAAACTGTGTGGGTTTGATCATTTGGAGATTTCCTATATCTTTGTTAATAAGGTCCATGATGATTTGTTCCATTGCCTTGCAGATAAGGCTGGTCAGGCTAATGGATCTATAGTTCCTGGCATCCACAGATGCACCCTCTTTGTGCAAAGGGATGACAGACAGTAGCTGTTTTCCATTCCTCTGGGACAAATCCAATGCTTAGGCTGTGTCTTCCTCTTACAGACATAACAGTGTTTCAGCCACATGGCTTCTGAATGCCCACAACATTTTATTTTTACTTTCTAAGTCTTCATGATTGTATTCAGGCCTTATTGGCATGTAGCTAAAACACTTTTATGTCCTGAAGATTCTATCTTGGATGGATCTTTTTCATAGTTTTTACTTGTTTGTCTATGTGACCATTTTACCCTTTGGTTTGCATATTTTGACCAGACAGAAGTGACAGCTGTGTCACTGTGGTTTGTATCTTGCTGAAGGAAAGTTTCAAAACTCTCTTGCATGCATCCCTGACACAAGTGCCACATGTTAGAGAGCAGGATCACATCTTATACTGATAAAATACAAGCCTACTGCAAAAGTATCTAGTTTAAATTTGATTTAATTATAAAATATGTGTTATCTAGAAACTTTGATAAGCCTTGTTTTAGTCACATTTCACATCCTTCTTTGTTCTTTTATCTGCAGCCCTGAAACAATTAAACTTCCTGTTAAGACATACATCCTTCTGTATTTCATAGTAAAATCTTGCAACATTTTTTGTTGTCGTGAAGCAGAAGTTATTTCCAGCTAAAATTCAAGCATTTCAGCAAAGGAGTCAGAGTTCATACACTGACTATCTTCATTAGCTCCTTCAGTTTGAAAATGTATTTGTGTGAAAAACAGTCTATATGTCCTACATTAATGAATGTAGATTGTACATAAAAGAAAGCTTGCATATTAATAGATACATAAGTTAAAGTGTAACTCAGCTGGCACACACTGGTTAAAAATGTACACACTGCATTGCAACACAGATTAACTAATGTAAATATGCAATTATTCAATGATGGGTCATTGCTATTCAGACGTGCACACTGCTTGGACAGACCAACCAGCATGCCATTTTAAATCAAGCATATACCAATAGAAAAGGTCTGGCCGCTAAGGTACTATTGATAAGCCAGACTGTTATACTGATATATGTTACAAAGGCATACCTCCCAACCGTCTGGATTTCCACAAAATGTCCAGATTTTTGCCTCATATTTTTGGTTTGTTCCTCATAAAATTTGTGGTTTTCTTGTAAATCACTGATGATTGAATTCATTAAATAATGACACACATTTGAGTTTTAGGCTTCATATCCTTAAGACAATGCATGCTAACACAAATACTGTTATTCTAGGAGCTTTCTAAGTTTATAAGAGCAACATTTATAATCTGTCCCCATTTGGGGGCCTTTGTCCCCATTATTTAAGGCTTTACCCAGATTTCTTGAGCAAAGAGGTTGAGAGGAATGTACAGAGGGTAGAGCAAATACAAGAAAAATCAGGTATTTTCTGCAAAACTAAATAAACAGAAGAAATGGAGATTTTTTTTTGCTCTATTGTTTCTACTGAACAGCACTGATGCATTGTGTAAGCATGGGAACTTAAGTCCCATACGCATATGCAGTACATTAATAAATGTGGAAGAATGGGAAACAATACAGAGGAACACTATGGTGGCATTATACAAAGACATTATTTAAGAAAGGTAAGCAATTTCTTTCTTAAATAATGACATTGTATAATAGCAATAACCCACTCGTGGGTGTGGGTATATGAGGGTTTACCCACAGTTGTCTATTTTTAATCACTCGGCCTTCACCCTCATGATCAAATGATGTCAGCCATGGATAAATCCTCATATACCCACACTCACTTGTGGGTTATTGCTTAAATATTTGATTGCATGCTTTTGCATTGCTTAAATATCCTGCTCAATTACTTTGTAGGAGTGTATCACTTTTCTGCCACAGACATTGCCCACTTCTGATCAGTATTTATTTATCACTGTTCTTCAGTAAAGTATCAGATTTACAGGATAGTTTTCCATGACTTAAATGATGCATAGAACCTTGCAATGGACATCAGTGAAAAATAGCATTCTGCAAATAGAATTCACTGAATGGGTTGGTGTTCCATTTAATGGTTGATTTTGTGTTTTATTTTGGTTCAAGAATACAACTCATTTTTAATGGAAAGAAATGCACATGAATTTTGTTCTTATGCATCTATGAATCTTGGCATTCTGAACAAACACACCCAGTGTCATTACAGTAATCAATAAGCATGCCTTATGATTTCCCTTCTAGCCCTATACTGATAAATATGTTGAAGATATGTTGAAGATATGGTAAGTGCTCTGTCACCCAGCTTACAACTGCAGTCTTTCTTCTAAGGCAGGTGCAGGAATCATCCCATCTCAACTGAAAGTTAAAAGAAAGGATAAAATATTAAAAAAGAATCAGTCTGGTAAAACAAATCTATTAAATGTCATTCTGTAGTATTTTTACAAGTTAGGAAGAATTATTTGAAATTCAGCCCTCTAGCTCAGAACTCATTTGAAAAGTTCTTGTTAAAAATGATCCCATCAATGGAAAACAAAGGTAGCTAAAGGTTGTTCTGTGACCTGTGCAGAAAGTTGCACCACCAATGTCCCTACTTCTTAATCCAAAGGACTTACTTTTGTACCAAGCTGCAGGAGTGAGGCAGCTCAGGTACTGATCAACCTTAAAATGTTTCTGAGGAAGTGAAAATTAAGGGTACAAATTCATGGCAAAATTAATGACATTGAAAATAAGCCTATTGGGCGCTGGGCTGGCAACTCAACACCGTAAAACTCCACTGCCAATCATGAGCGGACAGGTGATCCGCTGTGGCGACCCCTAACCAGGAAAAAGCCAAAAGAAGAAGAAGATGAAACTATAAAATGGGCTAGCAGCTATTGTCCACCACTACATCAAACATTAGCTGCTTTTGAAGTGAAATGTGAGATGGATATCTGGAAACTACTTAAAAAACCTCCTAAGAAAAAATAAATAAAGTAAAAAAAGCGCCACTCAACTCAAAAGCCCAAAAAGGTGTAGAAATCCAGGAAAGTTTGTTGAGCCAACAAACTTTCCTGGATTTCTACACCTAAGAAAAAATGGTACTTACAAATTATAGCAACCACATTACGAGCAGGAAAAAACGGCTCATTTCCAAGTCATACTCCTGGCAAGATATGTAGTGAACAAAGGGGCCAAAATAGGGACAGGTTTTAAATATTGCTCTTAGAAGGTTGCTAGAATAACAGTACTTGCGTTATTACGCATTTTCTGGAGGAAATAAAGTTTGAAATGCAAATGTATGTCATTATTTAGCGACACCATTCCACAGTGATTTGCCAGAAAAACACAACTTTTAAGAGGAATGGACCAAAAATATGAAGGATAAATCTGGACATTCTGCAAAAATCTAGACAGTTGAGAGGTATGACAGTGACATTTCAGGCCTATCAGATAATGTTTCTGCCTTTCAAAGTAATTGCAGTGTTACTGATCTGTGCTTCCCCCTGTGATGTTAAGAATGACATCAGATAGTCCTGATCCTTAGCTGATGTAAAACCATCCCATTTAGTTTTCTCTTTCTCTAATGATGTTTTACTGTTGAAGTAACATTTTATTTGAAGGGTGCTTCATGCTTCCTTCAGTTTTGCTGTATTTATAGTGTTTATTGTGGATGCACAAGCAGCATTTGTACCTGTACATTAATCAGTAGAAACTGAAACATACATTTCGGTCTATTTCCACTTTAGTAATGTGTGTACTTAACATAAACACTATGAAAACAGCAAAACTGAAGGAAGCATGAAGCATCCTTCAAATAAAATGTTGTTTCAACACTAAAACATCACTAAAGAGAGAGAAAACTAAACTGCTTGGAAATGAGCCGTTTGTCCTGTTCGGAATGTGGTTGCGATAATACATAAGTACCAAAAAATGTTTATAACTTAACACATGGAGAAAGAAGAGCATTGATCGAGCTAGGCAATAATAAATCCAGGCGGGTAATGAAGGCAGACAAGGGAGGAGCTATACTTGTGACTGATACCACTAGCTACAACCAAAAGATACAGAACATCCTGGTGGATAACAGATTTTATTAGTTATTTACCATGGATGACATATGATTTATGGAACACTAATCTCATCACATTATGGGAAGAAAAACATATTGCTGAAAATCTTTATAATTATTTATGGAGCCCATGCCCACATTTACCTTACTTTATTTAGAATACCAAAGCCACACAAGAACAGAGAAGACCCACCTTAAAGACCGGTGGTAGCAAGTGAAGGTTCCCTTACTGAAACCATAGCCATTTACCTCGACTACTTGCTGAAACCTTTAGCAGAAAAGAATAAGCCATACATAAGAGATTCAATGGATCTTTTGAGGAAAATAAAAAACATTACAGTGGAAGCTGATAGTATTTTATCAACTAGTGACATGGAATCCTTGTACACAGTGCTCCCTCACAATTACTGTATAACAGCAGCTATGGAATCTTTTAAGAAACATAATCAAGGTAGACAGGAACAATTACAAACGTTAAGCATGCTCATTAATCTTGTACTGGACTTTAATTTATTTACTTTCAATGGCAAACACTACAAACAAAAAACTGGTATAGCAATGGGGGATGCCATGGTTCCTAGCATAGCTAACATAGCCCTGGGCAAGTGGGAGGAGGACTTTGTGTTAAACAACACAGACTACATGCAGCATATCATATGCTATTTATGTTATATTGATGACATCTTTATTGTGTGCGGAAGGTGACACCTTGTAGCTTGGAGATTTTATCACTTACCTCAATCAAACAACCCCCTTCCTGAAGTTTACCTCTTCCCATAGCTATACTTCAACCACTTTCAAGATATGCAGATTTACAAGGACACCAATAATAACAGAATCACCACTGATCTATTCAGAAAACCAGCGAGAGTTAACTTATTACTCCACAGTAAAAGTCTGCATCCTGCAAAAACTAAGTATGATGAAGTCCCAGGACTATAGATTAGCTAGAATTACCACAGAGATGGAAACATTTTTGAGAAATATGAACTTAGAGAATGATTTTGTAATGAGAGGCTAAGAAAGTCAGATGTTAAAAAACATCCTGTAACCCATTACAGAACTGAAAAGGACTGAAGCACCTTCAATCAACCTCCCCAGTTGGAGTATGTTAAGAAATTCCACAGAGAATACCAAATGCAAAAATAGCTACATCCTGACATATACTTTTGATTATCACAGTATCAAAAATGTTATTAAAAGAAAACTGGGCCATTGTCACAGGAAACCCTTTTCTGATTAACATCTTAGGTGAAGCCCCATCCTTTGTTTACAGGAAGGCTAGGAACATTAGAAGTTTTGTTGAATTTAAACCATAACTATATGAGAGAAACACTAAAAGATGTGAAGCTAATTGTACGTTTTGTATATTTATACAGCAAAGTGATAGTTTTTATTGCCCTTATTTAAAGAAAATAATTAACACCAGTGCAGGGGGTGATTGTAACACTACAAAAGTAATTTACAGGGCACAGTGCAATGAATGTGATGTATTTTATGTGGGCAAGACTGTAAATAAACTTAAGCATAGGATTTCATGTCTTCTGGCAGAAATTTGCTCTGGATGTAAAAATACCTTACTCTTCATAAAAGACACACAGGTTTTAAGTTCCAGATACTGGATCGCATAGACATGGGTGATCTTGAAGGAGACATCCAGAATATGCTGGAGAAACATAAACTCATGTGTCAATTAAAGTTGAACTCTTTTAGGAAGCCAGGACTAAACTACTACTGTTCAATTAAAAGTGTACTATAACTTAGAAAATTGCTACATTATTTAAATGAATATTTTTATTTTATTTTATTCTTCCAGTTGATTTTAAATACCATGTTAAATCAGTTTCAATTTAAGTGTATATTTTGTTTCCATCATCATAAATTTTTTTTCTTTTTCTTATTCTTTTTTCCACAGTAACAACAATACTAACTAATTATACAATAATATTTTTGTAAATACAAACAAACAAACACATTTTTGTAAATACTTTTTAGGGTTCTTGTACACAGACCTGAAGAAGTCTATAAGGATGAAAGAGAGCTTTGTTAACAATAGGTTATGGAAATAGAATATGCTTTTTACAATGGATTTTTTGCATGGAAAGTGTATATGTATATATTTATATATATTTTTAGATTGCCAAATGGTCTAAGGTTTATATATTTCTAGCTGTGTAGTATATTGTCTTAGATAAAATCACAGACTTAATAATCTGGCTAAATAAGAGGTACCACATCATTGTTAATTTTATTTAAAGTATGTAAGGGTTATATTATTTATGACAGCAACTAAATAGGGCAAGATGGGTTGCAAACTGGCTCAAGGACAGAACACACAGGGTTAGAGTTGCTGGTGCCATGTCAGACTCTAAGCCAGTCACGAGCGGTGTCCCACAGGGCTCAGTCCTGGGCCCCCTCTTGTTCGGCATTTATTTTTCTGAAGTGCAGGCAAACATAGGGGGATTGTGGCTGACAAAATTTGCAGATGACTGCAAACTGGGCACCATAATTGACACTCCATCAGACACAGACATCCTCCAGAAAGGTCTCATAGAAATGGATAACTGGTGCCAGAGCCATGGCCTTAAGCTAAATGTCAAAAAATGTATAGTCATACCCTTTGGGAAAAACAAGGTAACCCCTAATTACCACATAGGTGGTAATCCATTAAACATGGAAGAAGTTATCAGGGACCTGGGGACCCAAGTTAACAGTAACCTCTTTGACACTCACATTGCCAAAGTGGTTAGGAAGACCTTCTACATTGCCCACCTGATCATGAAGGATTCACATCCAGATCAGGAGAGGTCATTGTACCCCTGTACTCTTCACTTATCAGACCAATGATTGAGTACAACGCCCCATTCGAATGTACCTTACCCGACACCTGCAGCAGTTGGAAAGACCCCAAAAGTTCCTCACCAAAAGGATAAAGGCTCAAACATATGTCATACGATGCCCGACTGAAGAAACTCCAGCTATATTCAGTCGCATACCGTCTGCTCAGAGGTGATCTGTGCCTGACATACAAGGCCATGTCCAACCCGGAATTAATGGACATGCTCCACCTCTTAAAATCCAAATCCACCAGAGCCACGAGAGCAAGAGACTTAAACCTCAACACGGATATAAATAGGACGTGCTGGAGGGACAGATTCATCACCCAGAGACTCCCTACACTATGGAACAGAATCCCAGTCCATGTGAGGCAGAGCCCCTCACTGACTCTGTTCAAGAGAAATCTTGAAGAGTGGATGGGAGATTGTAGGTTTACCCCGGGAATCATCTCTGTATCACTGCTGGACAGAGGCACAGCAAACTAATGGGTATAGTATTCTCATCCTAAGGGGTGGTGAAAGCCACACACACTCTGGCTAGGCTTATAAATGCCCTAGGGCAGATAGCCTAGTATGAACCTATGAACCTATGAACCTATGACCAGCTCGAATGTCACACTGATGGGGGAAGGGATGTGAATTTAACATGTGTACCAATAACACTTTGTTTTACAGCACAATAAACCACTCCCTTGCCTGAGAAAAAGTATATATATAGTCAGAAAGCTTGTGAGGAAACTATTACTCTATTTGTTTTACTTGAATTGCTTGTCTGTGTACCTAATAAAGGATTTTCAGTTGGAAAAAGACTGTCTACCCTGCTTGGATTACTTTTGAATACTTAGTAATTCTGTACACTATTCTAGTTATATATTTTTTATTATTATTTTTTACTTAGAATGAGTTTAAGTTCACTACTTCTACTACCATTATCTGATCTGATTAATATACATTGATTAACTAGATATAAATAGATTGAAAATCTTCCACACAGAGAAGTTTCACTATTTTTTTTTTTTTACTTCTTAAACATTCTAACTCAGAGGTCAGATCACACCCTGAGTAACTCAGGTAACTTGTTTGTAAAGTGTCATTTTACCAATGTGTTTTTCTCCCCACTATGAACATAGAAAAGTCGATCAGTAACCAGTATATCCCTTGGTTTACTTTCACAGCCTGCAACCAGCTATACAGAAATGAACAAGTTCAGTGATGGACTGCCTGCTTGCGCATCCAGAAACTCAGCAGGCAGACTGCAATTCTGCAATGATTGTACACACACTGATGGTTATTCAAATGTCTATAATTTCTTGCTGTCGGTGTGAAATTAGATCAGCAAAAGGTGAGTAACCTTCTTTTAGTTCTAACTACTGTCCTATTCCAGTTTAAGCAACAGTTCCCTTTCTGGATATTATTGTTACTATGATTACCTTTTAGGGCACTTCATAGATACTTACTAGACTTGCAAATACGGCTGTACATAATGCATCCAGTTAATGGTTCGCCAGACTTGAAATCAGTTTACAAATATCAAGGAGTACCATACATCAACACATGCAGACTCTTTTGTCATAGCTTAGTTATGTTAACCTGCTGTCATTTAGCAGAAAGAAGTACTGAGCTCTAGCAAGTAAAATGTTTAAAAAAATCTTTTAGCAACTTTGTTTTGACATTGTTTAAGTTAATGGAAACATGAGTTGTGCTGAATCTAATAATATTTTTAGCATATTCTTTGCAAAAGAAAAGCCCATTTATTTGATACAGTGGTAATATGTGAAAGTTTCAACTGGCACTAGATCTAAAGCAGTTTTTGTGAATCTGTTTAGCTTAATGTCATGCTCTGGAATATTCATTTAATCAGCTGTTTGTGTAAGGGTTACCTAATGTGAACTGATGCTGGTGAATGCAATGCTATAACACTTTTAGGAGTCAATAATGTTAAGGTAAGAGTTGTGTTCATAATGGTCAGCGGTGAGGTTTTGGGTTTTACTTAATGATACAGAGTTATAGCTAACCGAGAAGTCTACGGTTAGGGGGTAGTGACAGGGTTAAAGTTAGGTTTGGGTTTGAGGGAAAGTTAAGAATTTTTTTAGGGTTGGAATAAGTTTAGAGATAAGTTTAGAATTAGGGTTAGTTTTTAGACCTAGGGTTAGATTTACATTTAGGCTGTTACCTGCTGCACAGTGGTGTGCAACATGACCTCGGATTCAGCAAGCTCTGCATGGAGTACAGGAATAGTGCAAGAGCTGCTGCATGCAATATGGCCAAACAGCGATCCAGGAAAGCACTCCTACACTATTCCTGCACGGACACCACTGCTATATGCTAATTACCCCATTTGCTTGTGAAAACCATGCAAATAAGGTGAATTAGCAATCCAGGAAGCAGGCAAGCGTCTGTGCAGGAATAGTGTAACCTGCAGAAATGTATTTGGTTACTAACCAAATACATTTCTGCAAATTACAAAACAAAGGCATGACAGCTCCAAAGAAAGCACGTATTTAATGTAGTAGGCATGCCAATGGCCAAATATATGGCCATTAGCATGAGAAATAGTTGCAAAATTATAAAAAATAACTTTTTAATTTCAGACATTTAAGCATAGGGCAGCAGTGGGCAAATGGAATCGGCCCAAAAAATAAGAAAAAAAGTTGGAAATAAGCTTTTAAACCCAAATCAGCATTTTGCCATAATGGTCAATGGCATGCATAAGACAACAATACCAGGGAATACTGGTTGCTAAGGGAGAAGGCTCAGTGTGAGTGTGGTAACTATGAATTAGCATTCTGTTTTACGCAAATGAGGGGATTGATACCGAATCACAGATTTCCTCTCAGTGTTACCTTGCACGCAACCGTGTAGGTGCAGTAACACCATTGTATAAGTAGAAGAGGTAGATGACTTCATAAGGGGGAGTGTCATGCATGCTGTAAGCTTATTGGAGCTCTGTGGCCCATGTTTGTCCTTAGCTAAGCACAGCTAAGGAAGGAGATGTGTCTGAGACTGCCTAGCAGTGTTTACATTGCTTAAATGGGTGTGCACACCAGATTTTAAACAAAAAAACAAACAAACAGGAAATAGCAGCTCTGTTCACATCTGAGCACTGGATATGCATGCTGTGCCTCAGGGCTTAAATGGGAAGGGAAAACAGCAGTAGGAAGGCAATCAAGGAGAACTAGCATAGCTGGCAGGTGAACTGTATCAGAATCAGCCAATTACATATGGAACAGCCTAGCACACTACAATAAACTATGCAAACACCTTCCAGTCTGGAAGTGCCTCACCCATAGTGCCAATGTATGTTATCTCATGGGTTCCCAACTAACAACATAACACAGTCAACAGAACACAAATGCAAGGCCATGTTGACAAATCCCAGTAGCATGCCCACCATGTCCTACTGCATGAACTGTGGCCAACCCCTAAATACCGCTGGGATGAAGGGACAACTATAGGGATACTTCTCAGATATCACTCGCATAATGTTAGGCAGAGAATAGAATAACAGAGTGGGGGGGGTGTAGAAGCATGGACGACATGGAGTGTGTGAAGTCTGAAACTCTGATGTATGCCCATACTACCCCTGCCAGCAAACCCAGTAATGGGAGGCTACAAACCTGCTCATAAACCACAATGTGAAGGGGAACTGACCAGATATATGAGCCCTGTCTCTGGGTAACCTGGGTGAATCTGTACAGCTGAGAGGTATGGCCACAGCAGGATATGACCATTCTGTTATGTCGATATATGTACAAGAAGGGGATCCTCAGCCACCATAGTACCAAGGTGCTGGACCATTTACACAGACCCATCAGAAAGTGTCTGTAGCTACCCCTCCAGAATGGCATGAGTGTGCAAGAATATGTAGGCTGCAGGCCACAATACTGGACACAGATTCATTCATCTTGTATTTCCCAGGAAATAACTGTCAGCAAATAAGTATATCTGTCAGTAGTTGATGACATAATACATCACAGTGTAAAACAGTACATATGTCTGAATATCTCTTCTAACACCAACCATGTAATACAAACAGCACAGACACAATAGCTACAGCATCCCTCTATCTGTCGCCTATTGTGAGTCCATATTGTCAAGCTATCTACAGATATCCTGCAGAACCAGGTTGCTGGCTGTAGGTGTAGAACATCAAACCCTGGACTGGAGTACAACCTACTTGGAATGGATTCAAACACTCAATACAGAAGGTCATACTGGGCATGCTCCTACACTTAGAGAAATGAAGCCCATGTCTGACATCACTGTGGACTATACATATCTATCAGTCGCAGATGTCTGTGCACACACACCACATTGTACACCATTCATGCTTTGCACACACATTGGATAGGAATACTCACACATATACAAGGCCAACACACTATAATATTTCAAACATACACACACAGAGATGTGGGAAGAGAGAGACAGACAGTGACATAGAGATTTCCATCATGAGGCCTGTCCCACCTACCACACATCCAATTGGCCAATATCACATGATGTGCCAATGTCAGTCACTGTGGACATTGCTTTTGGTAGCCCTCAGCCCTATAGTGTCTGTGGTACTTGTGATAACTGTGTAACATGATAATACAAATCAGTATTCATCTAGCATTCGTGTAACCAGTCCTGCTAAATGTAAAGGTGTGTGTGACTGAGTGTGTGTGTGTGTGTGTGTGTGTGTGTGTGTGTGTGTGCATTTCCAGAGGAATGGTTTATGGCCCCATTCACACACACTGCTTTTCCCATTGCCCATGTTAGCACTCCTGCTGATGTCAGTCACCTTGAAATAACCCTCTGGCCAAGTCTCAGCCCTATAAGCTGTGTGGTGCTTGCGATACATGTGTAATACTGTAGTGTAGAAAACTAATTAGGTAGGAGTTCTCATCCCAGACATGGCAACTGTGAAACTGTGTGTGTGTGTGTGTGTGTGTGTGTCTGTGTGTGTGTGTGTGTGTGTGTGTGTGTGTGTGTGTGTGTGTGTGTGTGTGTGTGTGTGTGTGTGTGTGTGTGTGTGTGTGTGTGTGTGTGTGGAGATGAATGATTTTGGGGCCATTCACAGTCACAACACCTCCCATTGCCCTACTTTAGCATGCCTGCTGATGTCAGTCACCTTGAAATAACCCTTTGGACAAGTTCCAGCCCCATAAGCTCCATGGCGTTGTGATAACTGCATAATGCTATAGTGTAGCATACTATTTAGGTAGGAGTTCTAATCACAGACATGGCAACTGTGAAACTGTGTGTGTTTGTGTGAGAGAGTGTGTGTGTCTTTGATGATACCTGATTTTATGGACATTGACAATCAATACTCTCCCCTTACCCCTCCATTAGCACTGCTGCTGATGTTAGTCACCTTCAAAGATACTGTGAAGAGCTCTCCAACATATAAGCTCTGTGGCACTTGCGATAACTGCATAATACTATAGTGTAGCATACTAGTTAGGTAGTAGTTCTAATCCCCAACATGGCAACTGTGAAACTGTATTTGTGTGAGAGTGTGAGTGTCTTTGATGATACCTGATTTTATGGACATTGACACTTACTACACTCCCTTTACCCCTCCTTTAGCACTGCTGCTGATGTCAGTCACCTTCAAAGATACCTTGGCACAGCTCTCCAACATGTAAGCTCCATGGTGCATGCCATAAATGCGGAACAATGTAGTAGCAGTAACTACTTAGGTATGGGTTTGAATCTCATCTGTGGCAAGTGTTTGTGTGTGTACATATGTATGTCTGTACCTCAAAGATTTTGGCCCCATTTACACCCAGTACACATCTCAGAGCCTGACTTTAGCAGTCCTGCAGATATCATTGACCTTAGAAGTACCTGTTGCCAACCCTAAACTATGTAAGGTCAGTGGTGCATGTGGTAAATGTGTAACATGATGGTTATTAAAGCTTGTTAGATAGAGGTTTGACCCTCACCCTTGGCAAATCTAAATGTGTATGTAGGGTAAAATTATTTTTGGGATCTCTCACCAACTAAATCACCCATTGCCAGTATTTACAAGGGATGGTGATGTTCCTCACCTTAGAAGTACCTTGGGACAACATCCATCCTATAAGCTCCGTGGTGCATGCGATAAATGCGGTACACTATAGTAGCAATACATAGCTAGGGAGGGGGTTGAATCTCAGTACTGGCAAGTGTGTGTGTGTGTGTGTGTGTGTGTGTGTGTGTGTGTGTGTGTGTGTGTGTGTGTGCGTGTGTGTCTGTGTGTGTCTGTCACCAGTGTCCTGTGTGGAGGTTGCTGTGATTGTGTAATAACAGGATCCATTGTGGGGTGGGTATTGCTAAATTATTATGTTGAGGACCTAGTATATGTTACAATGTCCACCTTACAAGGACAACAGATGTCAAACACCGGAGAGGTTGGTGTAGACAATCCATAGCCCTACATGTGGCATTATGGATTGTTGAACAATATAGGCAACCCTTCTATTACTCAGGGAACACTCTCCACCCACGTCTCATACACAAACACACTTGGCTAGGCAACAACCACTATATTGGAAGTTCCCAGTATTGCCTCACAGATAGTAATCACAGTGTGATTGACCACAACAGTGCCACTGACATCAGAAAGTACTTTGATGTGTTACAGCTCCCGAATATGTGTTATCCAGCAAGTAAAAGGACATGGCACCCTGGTCCATCCCCTCAGTAGGCAAATAAATGTGTACAGTGGCTCTTTTGCTATGTTATCCACTGGACACCTGCAACAACTGTAGAGTCTGCAAACGTAATCCACAAAGGGAATACCATGCTTTATACACATGCCCTGTATGGGCAGATGTCACTCACTCCACTGAATACCTGTATTATGCTGTCAATGTAGGTGCAAGCATGACCTCAGTTACATAGCCAGGTCTCACCAAATGAGGTCAGGAATGCTACATTAGAAGATAATAATATGTCCACACAACATGCCACAGAGACCTCAAGTACACTTCCACACGTCAAAGAACATGCTTGTGGGACATGTGCACAACCCAGACACTGCCCATGTTATGGAATATAGATCACATACATGGGAAGCAGTGCACATCACTGGCCACCCACAATAGTAACCCAGATGAGTGGATGGTGATTACAATACCCAGCCCTGGGGACCACTCCAGAGACTACACCCCTGAGCCACACTGGGCAATATTGTCATGTGGCCTAATGCCAAAGTATTCTCTTAGCCTAGCCTTGTAGAGCCTTCAGGCCTATTCACCTACTACACACCAGTGAAGCAATGAACCTATGGATCTCAGTACTGGCAAGTGTGTGTGTGTGTGTGTGTGTGTGTGTGTGTGTGTGTGTGTGAGTGTGTGTAGATGAATGATTTTGATGCCATTCACACTCCCTACACTTCCCATTGCCCTACTTTAGCACACCTGCTGATGTCAGTCACCTTGAAATAACCCTTTGGCCATATTTCAGCCCTATAAGCTCTGAGGCACTTGCAATAACTGCGTAACTCTGTAGTGTAGCAAACTAGTTAGGTAGGGGTACTAATCCTGATCCTGCCAACTGTGATAACGTTTGTGTTTCTGTGAGAGAGTGTGTCTTTGTTGACACCTGATTTTGTGGACATTCACACTTACTACACTTCCCTTACCACTCTTTTAACACTGCTGCTGTCACTCACCTTCAAAGATAGCTTTGGACAGCTCTCCAACATGTAAGCTTCATGGGGCATGCAATAACTGTGTAACACTGTGTAACACTGTAATAGCAATACATAGTCAGGTGGTATGGGTTTGAAACTCAGTACTAGTAAGTGTGTGTTTGTTTGTGTGTCATCAGTATCCTTTGTGGGTGTTGGGGTGATTGTGTAATGACAGGATCCATTGCAGTGTGGGTTTTGCTACATCATTATATTGAGGACCTATATGTCCCAATGTCCACATTACAAGGCCAACAGTTTTCAAACACTGTAGGGGTTGTTGTAGACAATCCACAGCCATAAATGTGTACTACCATGTGCAATTAATATGTGACAGTATGGATTAGTAAACAATATAGGCAACTGTTATAATACCCAGATACCACTCTCCACCCACGGATCATACACAAACATGCTTGGGTCTTACTCCCTTCTTGTCTTACTTTCTCTCTGTCTCTCTCTCTCTCTCTCTCTCTCTCTCTCTATCTCTCCCTCTCAGGTAGATGTGGAAAAGTGCATCTGTTTTGCAGAGGGAGCAGCTTGACTTTTTTAAGTAATGCTCATGATTAGCTGATGACCTGTACAAGAATTGGAGTCCCCCAATTGCTAATTGCATGTGGAACAGCTGTGGTATCATTCCTATAGCCAATTGCATGGAAATGTACTCCTATAACTAAGCACTTCATGTGAGTGTTGGCCCTTTTCCTTCACTGTAAGCAGGACTTCATGTGGGTGTCTGACAAACAGCATCACAGAGGGTAGATGGAAATACCTCTTACAACATACACTGTGGAGACAGGCCAACAAACAGGAGGGAGATGTTCCAGACATGGGGACAGAATGTAAGTATTGCTGTTGGTTTAACAGGGTTTGTGTGAATATGGCTGTTCTTTATGATTTAAAGTCTGGCATGACAGTGTTATATTGTTGAGGAAACTCTCACCTGTAGGGCTATCTGCAGACTGGCCAGAGTTTTGAGTCTTAGATGTGGTGTGTTACTCACACATTTCCTATCTTTAGAAATGCAGTAGCATACTCTGATGATTGCAGTCAGTACACTGTGACATCAATGTGTGTTACTGACTTCATATCCCTCAGAAGAGATATGTCACAACAAACCCTGTTATACCAGGAATAGTCTCAGTTTATCACAGAAATATGTTGATATTGGCCCTCTGTTTGTGCCTCTGTCCCCCAAGTCTGTCGGCCTTTGTCCATATGCCATGCAGTAACAGGGGCATATGTACAGTATATCATTATTTACTGACATCATTCCTGATAACAAGCCAGTGATATATCAGACTGCTAGACATGTTATGTATAGTAGGCCTTATATTTTAGGACAAAATCTAGACATTTTGTTGTATTATGTACAGTAGTAAGGTCTGTGTACTTATGGTTATTGTTGACAGTGTCAGTATTGTATAGCAGTGTATTGTGAATGTTACTTGGCCTGTGTACAGACTGTGGTAGATGTCAGTGTTCTTGGTCCTGATCTATCTGACATTGCATACTGCTCCAGTTTCTGGTACTCTGTCATCATATATGTTTGTAGGGCCAGACTGAGACATGCCCCATACCACAGTCAGGCATCAAGCTACACTTTGAATTGGCCCAGTATATGTAGGGTTAGTGTGTGAGTGGAAAATATGAGGATGGTTTTGTTCACACAGTCCATATACTGTACTATTAATTAGGCTTACCATAATGTGACTGTGACTGTGTTGAGATTGGTTGTGGGTATGCACTTTCACACTGGTGTCTGTTACTCTGTGCTGTTCCATGCCTGTTGTGCCTGCTATATTTGCAAGTACATGCATATTCCCCCATAGGAAACTTGTCAGGTCAGTGTTGTGGCAGTCTGCCTGTAGTTTACACAGTGCTTTGTGGCATGCCTAGCAGCTCAGTGTATTTTCCTAGTGTGATGTTATGTCCAGATATTTGCCAGATGTACTGTTGCCTGGCCACCATACGTGTTGTGTATTTCTGAAAAAGCAGTGGGATGCTGTGAAGATGTATGTCACTAACTAGTGGGAAGTATGTCGGCTTGGGATCTCTGCTCCTCCGGTTAATATGTGTTAGGATAGACAGGAGAGTGTGAATGCATCAACTGTGTCAGCTTATCTATTCCAGTATTTGTGTGATATCCCCATTTTCATGGTTGTAAATATCCCCTTTGTCAGGCTTGGCCCACACGTCTTGCACTAAGGAGTTCTGTGTATACCTCTGGACTGACTAGATTGTTTCAGACTATCCATGTTTACTGGTCATATTTCTGCTGTATTCCACAGGCTCCATTACTGTGATTTGTGTGGTACTTCAGTATGATGACTTTATGATGTCTGTCAGTAACTGATGGCATACATGTCAGTATCGGAAGTGACTTCCTACACAACATGTCTGTTGACACAACCCCTGTTACAGTAGCAACATTCTACATTTATAACTGCAATACTTACATGACATTCCCTTGTGCTAAGAGGTTGTGACTTATGGTGCTGAGGTATGACTCCACTACATGTTATAGACATATGTTTTATATATATATATCTATCTATATATATATATATATATATGTGTGTGTGTGTGTGTGTGTGTGTGTGTGTGTGTGTGTGTGTGTATGTACATGTATATATATATATATATATATATATATATGTGTATTTATATATATATATATATATATATATATATATATATATATATATGTATTTATTTATATATATATATATATATATATATATATATATATATATATATATCCATATCCTTATGTGTAAACATGAGTGTTGTATATACCTTCTCAGATGTATCCCACCATATTTATTTGATATGTGTATATTTAGATATAAAAACATGACTGATTCATCACTATTTTCACTAACAAGTAGTAAACAATTGTAGTAGTCAAAGCCGTTGTTCACTAATATTCAGTACGTGTACTGAATGATATAGTTGAACAAGCAACAGACGTGTACAGCTCAGTTGGCTTAGTGGTTAAGTGCTGTGACTGTAGTCTAGAGGTACCTGCAAAGGCTGTTTATTTTGTTGCTAGATACAGAGTGGTTAAGGCAGTTTTTGAGCAGCTTTAAGTGGATTTGCGTGGGTTTGCATGACAGTAAGTGGTGTTAATGTACGGTTAAACAAAAATACACTTACACCGTGTAGGCTTTGCTTACCAGTGCGCAAATGTACTTAGCATTTACATTTAAGCAATGGTTACACCTGCTAAGCATAGCTCAGCCCTGATAACCAGTGATCACATTCCAGTCTGATAAAATAGCAGGGTAATGACATCTTTAATAAGTGTATTTAATTCCATGTAAATAACATGCTTCTATGTACTGTCATTACAGTAACAAGGGGTGTGAGTATACTGTATGGGACACATGATTATACATGGCTAGTACCACAATCTTTTCTCTTTGTATGTGTTTCATACATGGGTAGTAACCCAGGTTATATGCAGTCACACTTGCATGTATTGTATCATTACATTACTACTTTTAACAGTGCTTTTCCAAGTAAGAGTAGATTGCAGACTGTAGTACTGGAGCCACACACCCCTGCATGCAAAGCTGGACTATGAGTACTGACTATCGTGTTCTTGGTGTGTGAGCTGTATGTTATTAAGTATCTCCTATTGGATATTGATCTGATATGTGGATATTAACTGTAGACTACTACGTGTTTAGGGCATGTCATTGAGGGCTGCTGTCATGTAGTAATGGAATACCTATCAGTGTCAGATGTCTATCTGTCAAAACATAAATCCTAATGCATAACCTGTTGGCTAGCTAATTTCTGTCTGTCCTCTATACAGATGTGCAGATGTCAGGTATCCATTTTGGCTGCTTACAGGCAATCTATGATTGACTGACACCGACATGTCTGCCCAGCTGTGTTATGAATGCCACAGCTAGGAAACCCCATCCTGTATGCACCACATGTCATGGATACCTCAACCAAACTACTACAGTCAACAGAACATGCTTGGGTACAAGTCTCTAACCCAGACATACATATCAATTGGAGCACCTCACTGGCCCTCTGCAAGAGAAAACCAGATGACTGGATGTTGAATTAAACTGTCACCCTGGGGATCACTCAAGTGGCATCTGTTGATACATGGCCTGCTGACAAATGTCAGGTGGCATGATACCAGTGTACCCACATGCCCTACTCTTCTCATCTCTCCATGGACATTAGCCTGGTACACACCTAGGAACACCTGCACCTATGGACCCCAGTACTGACAAATGTGTCAGTGTGCATTACTGAGAATAACAGTGTCTGTGTGTTTGTAAACTTGTAGTTGCAATACTCTGAGGGCCTTCTCACCCACTACACCCCCATTGCCATACTTAGAAAGGGGTTGTATTGCAGTCCTGGTCAATGTGTGATTGTGAGTATGTCAGAGCATTATCATGGGTTTCAGTGAGTACAATATCCAATGTGGGGTGTGGGTGCTGGGTATACTGTCTTTACACCATGGTAACCCCAGTACATATCCCAAGGTCCACTGTATGAGGACCGCCGTCACTATCAACCATACAGGTAACTGATTACACTATCCAGCCCAATGATGAATGTGCTGTGTGCAAAATCTCTGTAACAGAATGGACTCACTGACAAGGTAATTAGCACTGCTAAACTCAGTTCTGTCAAATGTGTCTATGACTGTATGTGTTTGTTAATGTGTATATGACAGTATGTCATACTATGTATTGTTCATTAACACCCAGTATATCCCCCATTACCATACTGTACAAGGCCTGGTGCTGTTCTTCACTTAACAGGAAATGCGGGACACATTTCACCCTAAAAGCTCTGTGGTGTGTGCAATTAAAGCCAAACACATTAGTAGCAATAAGTACCTAGGCAGGGGTTCTACTCTCAGTGTGCCAAGTAAGTGTGTGTGTATGTGAAGGGATCTACTTCAGTTTGCAGAAAATATATGTTCCAGGAGATTATTTGTCCTTGAACTAACTGGCTAAAGGTAACATTTCAAAGCAATCATCTTGTGGAAATACATTCAAGCAAAACTAGTAGTGGATGTGTAAATGCCCTCTTCCCCACTGTACAGCTTTACAGTGATACAGGAGTTGGTATATATACATGAGTATGGTTGCCATATTGGATTTATTGTTGTGGGTATCCCCCCGCTTAGTGTGCTGTTATACTGTACAGTTTATGTTAACAGGTTAAGTAGTTGTTAATCACACTATATGTGGTTCTATGCCAATGCACACCCTCCAAAGTGGGGGGCTGTGCCACCCACACCAGCACACATATGTTTAGCAACTCCAGGATTGCACTACATTGGGTAAGAGGACATATACCCTGCCAGTACCATTGTCAATGACATTAAGCTGGCAAACTGATTATTTCCTCATGTGATGTTTTGGCAATTTGGTCTGGGTGGAAATACATAGGCCAAAATGAGTTCACTGCAAAATGAAGTACATCCATGTGAACAGTATTCTCTGTGTATTGCATCAACACCAAAGCCTGTGTGTGTGTGTGTGTGTGTGTGTGTGTGTGTGTGTGTGTGTGTGTGTGTGTGTGTGTGTGTGTGTGTGTGTGCATGTGTTATTCACATTCATTTGATGTGCCATCCAGAACACTTACAATTGTCCACTGGAGAAGAGCTGCTGACATCAGCCACCATGCACTCACCTGTATACACCCCTCAGACCTATCAGCCATGTGGCACATGCAATAACTGTTATACAGACCTGTTACCTGTGTTTAGCTGTACCCGGGATATGACTCAGTCAATGTGTCACCACAGTGCTACACCCCTTGTAGGACAGGACAGCAAACCTACATCCTGCTGACACACAGACACCTAGAACACAAACAGAATGTATTATGGTGAGCACAATCAGTCAGTGTTATGCATCATGACTGGACAGCTACACATCCTGACGTGTAAGCATTAATCATTCCAGCTGAAAACACGTTAAATAGCATTACATTGCTAAACCTTAGGACATTTACCCTGTGCATCAGAACCATATCAGCATGTCCCTGCATCGATGGTATGGATGACAGGGACGTGGCACAGGTATCATCACATGCACAGGGTGTGTTGTGGGTTTGACAGAGGCCTAGGCTGAGCTGTTTGGTTGACATCATGTGTGTGGGTGTGGGGGGTTCTTTATTAAATGGGCTGTGCAGATGTGGTGTGTGTAGGTATGGAGGTGCCCTAGCTGTGTTGGCGAAGTGTGTGTATATGTATGCACATGTCTGCCATGTGGCTGCCCTATACAGGGGTTTGTTGGACAGCTGCAGACCGTACATGGCAGGGTGTACAGTTCACTGTCTCCAGCCACAGACACAGGAACTGTGCCTGCCAGGGGTTTCATGGGCACTACCAAGCAGAAGCCCAGATATGTTACTCTCCCCTGATGATGACAATTGTCTACTGGATCCGCATCCCTGTTGGGACCGGTCAGGACCACATGCATGTGGCCTGCTCCATTGTGGTGTGGACACCACCACCCCCTGCAGTGCTGGTGCTGCCACTACAGGAGCAACCGTGAGTTGTTGCATGTCCACATAGACCTCCACCTGTTGGTGTTGCTGACCGACGCTCATGTGGCCACTGCCCTTTTCCCACCACATGCTCTACCACAGACACCACATGGTTGAGGATTCCCAACATCTCACCCAACCATCTATCCAGGACCTCTGCAAAATAACGGTGGGCACCTGCAAGATCATGGATGTTGTCAAGTACAGCAGAATGAGTAGCCATTTGGAGCCTCAGAGTCTGTCTGGTGTAATGTTCCATACATGCCTGTGCCTCCATGATGGCCTGAAACATGCATCTGGTGACACCTGCTGTGGAACTTCTGCCAGGAGCATGATGGGCAGCAGCCCTCCTACGAGCACCCCTGTACATCTGCCTGTGTGGTACCTCGCCGGTCATCCGGCTATGGCTGCTGTGTACAGACACACTTGCCATAGTCCCCACACTATCCTATCCCATGCCACCACCCACCAACTGTCCCTCATCTATGGCCACTGGTAATGGGGAATTTATGGGCATTGTGACTGTGTGCGGGGATGGGTGGATAAAAGTGGGATGTCAACTGATGGCACAGCTTCAGCCCCTAACAACCCTGCCTGTGCTTCACCATGCCTATCATCTTTGTCAGAGTCTGTATGGACACTAACATCAATTTGCCCGCAGCTGGGACCTTGGCACACCTCGTCACCTGTGAGGGGCAAACAAAAATGTAATTTAAGACATGTTTGTTATGGTTTACCTTTACACACACTCACACACACACACACACACACACAGACACACACACACACACACACACACACACACACACACACACACACACACACACACACACACACTTACAGGTGAGGTGGCACAAAGATATTACATAGACCTCTCATTACTCAACAGTCAACATGCATGACATATGGCACTCAACAGCATGCACTGCAGCCATACTCAATCTTCCTTACCAACATTATACATCTCTGTGATGCATGAGTTATGTTACTAGGTGATGCCACTTTCCCTGGAACACACTGCACCCATGTACACAGTATTGCTGTGCACCTGTACAGCACACTGGCATGCACTGTGCACCATACCTCACAAGTATATACACCACTGCTGAATATGCATATGTGTGGCAGTTATGTTTGCTCTGTTGCTTACAGCCACTATGTATTTGTCTGACACATACCTGGGATGATATGTGGATTGATGTCAATAGTTAATGCCTGACCTCTGATTTGCAGATCTCATCATCAGCATTGCATGTATGAGCAATAAAATCCAATTACATCAACAACCTTCAAAGCTTAATGTGGATATGAGGAGTGTATACACCCTTGTTGACATGCCAGCCTCTTTCATGATATGCAATGGGGCCACAATACTGTATATGTTAACATTACACACACCTGATATGTGACATATGACCTGTGCAATCCAATGCAGTATTAAACAAATGTGTTAGTTGTGCAGATGCTGAATGAGATGCATACAATATGTGGGTTGCATTAGTCTGCACATTCTTAACACAATGGTTTGTTGCAGCACCTGTTAAATGAACTACAGCTGTCACTATTCCTGGAAGGGATATACTAGCATGGCCCATCTTCACCTGCCATTATTTGGTCACTCTGCCCTACAAATGTCCCCCAACTCCGCAGGATTGCAAGGTCAGCTCATGTGCACAGCCCTTGGAGGTCACACAGTGCCTTCACTATTGCTGTGGTGTCAGGGTTATGTCTAGCACAATTCATGACCTTGATTGTGTTCAGATACAGCCATTCTTAGCAAGCTTTGGATGAATGCTTCAGTTCACTGTTGTGTTTCAGGATGAGAGCCCTCCCCATCCTCAGCCTTATTGAAGATGCTTGACAACTATGGGCCACACATGAGTGTTATTTTGCAGTGTTCCAAATTCTGAATGCCATGTCTACTGGCCTAGTGGTGCACTTGCTTCCAAGTTGTGGTCTGCACCTATGTGTCCCTGTACAGCCACTATAGCAATCTATTATGTGCTTTGTGTCTTGGTGGTGTCCACCAAGGGGGATTACTCTATCATTGGTGGAGGATGGTTGTACAGGTAAGGTACTGCTGATTCCATATAGCTACAGTGGATATGAAGTGTACACACCCCTGTTACAATGCATGGTACTTGTGCAATTGGAACATGACCCCACAAAAGCACATGTCAACACAATCCCTACCTGTGATGTGTCCTATAGCCTGCTCAGTTCAATAGGGAACATAATACCCTGTCCTGTGGAAACATATAGGTTCATAGGTGTGTACTAGGCTAATGGTCCTGGAGCATTTACAAGCCTAGCCCATGGGATTACCCTGGCATCGTGCTACCCGACCTTAGTTCCCATTGCCTCTGTCGAGTAAAGCCACTGGACTGATGACTGTGGTGAATTTTCTATTTCTCATCCACTCATCAAGATTTCTCTTGAAGAGGGCCAGTGAAGTGCTCTGGTTGACATGTATGGGAAGTGTATTCCATACCATGGGCAGTCTCTGAGTTATGAACCTGTCCCTCCAGCATATGGGAAGTAATACTCAGTACAGTAAACCAGCTGAATGTGTGTGCACACCCTTACACTGGTATGTCGTGTAAACACCTGGTGAGATGATTACAGCATCCATTTGTCTTGTTTTTTTACTGTAACGTTATATCACATCTTCACTTGGCAATGGTTGCTCACCTTCCATGAAACAGATTTGTTTCTTTTTTAATAGAATTGTACAGGTTATGGGTCACATTTGAGGTGAGAAACGTTTTGACATAACTTCCTGTGGTCTCATTGGCATACAACACACAGACCTGGCATTCCAACAGGGGTGTGTACACTTTGATATCCAGTGTATATGGGTGTTGATATAGCTGTTATTGGTAGGCATGGACAGTTGTATGTGATAAGCATGCCTACTGTAATACCCATCTCAGTGTCATGGCAATGCAACAATCAGTAGCAGTACGCATTTTACTTTGTTGTATGCACTGACAGTGATATTACACACATGTGCAACATGCACATCCTATTTTCTGGACTGCTTGTGACTCATGTTATTACTTTTGTGCCTTTCAGCTGAACATACTCATACATACAGATGCTCAGGGGATACCTGGTACACATTTGTGTTCTATGTCATTATGGCATACTGTATTTACAGTCTTGCAGCTCAATCATATGTCCCAACCTGT